>NC_084736.1:26945659-27044412 GCF_033978785.1 Entelurus aequoreus | reverse complement strand
AATGTATCCATCCATTAAATTTTCTACCGCTCGTCCCTTATGGGGTTGCAAGGGGTGCTGGAGCCTAGCTCAGCTGCATTTGGGTGGTAGGCGGGGGTGCATTTAAAATATATATATATACAGTATATATATATATATATATATATATATACTATATATATATATATATATATATATATATATATATATATATACATATATATTATATATGCATACACATAAAAACACATACAGTACATCTATATACATACATATTCATACATATACACTGAACAAAAATATACACGCAACACTTTTGTTTTTGCTCTAAACACAAAGGACCTATTCCTCTCAAATATTGTTCACACATCTGTGTAATCTGTGTTAGTGAGCATTTCTCATTTGCCAAGATAATCCATCCCACCTCACAGTTGTGGCATATCAAGATGCTGATTAAACAGTGTGATTATTGCACAGGTGTGCCTTAGGCTGCCCACAGTAAAAGGCCAAACTGAAATGTGCAGTTTTATCACACAGCACAAATCCACAGATCTTGCATGTTTTGAGGGAGCATCCTGTTTGCATGCTGACTGCAGGAATGTCCATCAGAGTTGTTGTCCGTGAACTAAATGTTCAGTTGTCCACTACAAGCAGTCTCCAATGGCGTTTCAGAGAATTTGGCAGTACATCCAACCGGCAACCCAACCGCAAACCACATGTAGCCACACCAGCCTAGGACCAGCAGGTGCACCTCCATGATCGTCTGAGACCAGCCTCCCGGACAGCTGCTGCAATAATTGGTTTGCATAACCTAAGAATTTCTGCACAAACTGTGACGAAACCGTCTCAGGGAAGCTCATCTGCATGCTCGTCGTCCTCATAGGGGTCTCCACCTGACTGCAGTTTGTCGTCGTAACCGACTTGAGAGGGCAAATGCTCACATTCGATGGAGTCTGGCATTTTGGAAAGGTGAATCCGGGTTTTCACTGTTTGGGGCAGATGGTAGACAGCGTGTGTCCCGTGGTGTGAGAGAGTGGTTTGCTGACGTCAACGTTGTGAATGGAGTGGCCCACGGTGGGGGCGGGGTTAGGGTATGGGCAGGCGTATGTTATGGATAAGGAACACAAGTGCATTTTATTGATGGCGTTTTGAATGCACAGAGATACCGTGACCAGATCCTGAGGCCCATTGTTGTCCCATTCACCCGAGACCTTCGACGCATGTTGCAGCATGACAATGCATGGCCCCATGTTGCAAGGATCTGTAAACAATTCCTGGAAGCTGAAAACATCCCAGTTCTTGCATACTCACCGGACATGTCACCCATTGAGCATGTTTGGTAAACTGTGGATCGGCGTATACGACAGCGTGTTCCACTTCCTATATCCAGCAACTTGACACAGCCATTGAAGAGGAGTGGACCGACATTCCTGATCAACTCTATCCTAAGGAGATGTGTTGCACTGCGTGAGGCAAATGTTGGTCACACCAGATAGTGACTGTTTCTCTGACCCCACCCCCCCGAGCCCCAATAAAGCAAAACTGCACATTTCAGAGTGGCCTTTTATTGTGGGCAGCCTGAGGCACACCTGTGCAACAATCATGCTGTTTAATCGGCATCTGGATTAGGGATGATGTTCGAAACCGGTTCTCCCGGTTGTTTGATAAGAAAAGAACCGATTTCATGGACTCGAATCCCTTTTTGAGAACCGGTTCCCGTTATCAAGGCCACTATAGTAAAGAAAAATAGTTGGTTCTTTATTCGAATCCCTGGGAACGAATCCCGTCCCACAGGAAATGCTCTGTGGGACATCACAGGAAATGACGTAGCTCAGTTATTAGGTGGCAGATACAGAGAGCAGCAAAAATAATGGACCCGAAAAAATTCCTCAAGGCATGGCTTCATTTTACAAAAAAATCCGACAAGGAAACGGCAATATGCAATTATTGCCAGGCTTCGCTCTCATATAAGAGGGGAAGTACAACAAGCATGTTGAAACATGTTCAGGCCGCACATAACCGGAACGTTCGAGAACCGTGGCGTGACTTCGACACGTGGAGAAGCAGCGACAGAGATGACGAAGCACGCCCCTCTTCCTCTGCTTCAACCTGCAGCCCCAGTTCCAGTGATAGTTGCCGGTGAGTAACTAACGTTAACTGTTGCCGGTTAATTTCCATATTTGCTCACTTGTAACCTTTAGGCTAAAATAAGCTTACCTCTTATGTCAACCAGGACTGCAGTAATGTTAGCTAGACTAACGTTACCTAAGCATAGTCAGTGGCTAACGGTAACGTTAACGTTAGCCTTTTTGTATGTGTCTTATAACGTTAACGTTATCTTGTAGCCTACACCACTCCAGAGTTTGCAGGTATATCTAATAAACTAGTGCTTTCTTTCTTTCTTTAGTTTATTTCGTACATGAACACACTTACAGCATAACACATCACAGTTTCATATCATTTCACTTTACATCATGTCCAAAAAGGAGTAGGAAGAAATAAAGCTTATTTAATCCTACCCTTTTCCCACTTCAGAGTGTTTACAAATATACAGTATACATCATTTACTGACCTTTTTATAATAAAATAACATCTGTGAATTAGTATATACAACAGTTGTGTAATATGTAATTAATTAATTCAGTCATTATTAATATACTGAGATGAAGAATATCTTATTTTCAAAAAGGTTGAAAGTATTTCTCATAATTCTTCTTTGTACTTTGTAAGCACTATTAATTTGAACAACCTCTTAAAGTGGATCATACCAGTACAATGTTTAACTTCATTACTTAATCCAGTCCATCATTTAATTCCACATACTAATGCTAACGACTTAATAACAGACACCCTAGTCTTCACATTCAGCTAATTTCCCCCCTAATTCTATGCTGTGTCTGGCCCTCATTTTCCCTCCAGGACAAGGACGTGCAGTCATTCCTGGAGGAGGCCACACTGATGGACCCCAGAAGGTTTAGATACAGACTAGAGGAGGATGTTGTCAAACCTATCTGTGTGTCCAAGCTAGTTCCGCGCCAAGTGAACGTGTTTTTTCCACCGTTGGCGACATGATTAGCATAGAACGGGTCAGACTTGATCCTGAAAAAGCAGACATGCTAATTTTTTGGAAGAAGAATTGTCGATTGATGACTGTGGCGTTCTTAGTGTCATAGTGTGTGTAGTTAGTATGTTCCAATAGCAGCAGAAGTGCACTTTTTGGAGAGCTGTATTATTTTCAGATTTGTGCCCAAGGGACTGATTTTATTTAACACTTTATTATTATTTATACACCTAGAGTGATCACAGAGACAGTTGTTTTTGTGTTACTGTATATATTTGTTTTTCTGAAAAATCCCACTTAATATACTTTGGGTAACAACAGCCAATATATATATATTTTTTTTTTAGGAGGGTAACAACAGTCAATATTTATTTATTTTATTTTTTCTTATAAAATAAAAGTGAGCTTTTGTTAAACCAATTATTGTGTGTTTTTTTCCATATACAACAACCTATCTGGATTCGATAAGAGGATTCGATAATGGGCTCGAACTCGATAATTTCTTATCAAACGTCATCCCTAATCTGGATATGCCACACCTGTGAGGCAGGATGGATTATCTTGGCAAAGAAGAAATGCTCACTAACACAGATTTAGACAGATTTGTGGACAATATTTCAGAGGAGTAGGTCTTTTGTGTATATAGTAAAAGCTTTGCATCTTTGAGTTCAACTCATGAAAAATGGGAGCAAAAACAAAACATTTTGTTCAGTGTATATACATATAGGTATATACATAAATATATAGATACATACATATGCGTACAGTATATATGCACTAATATATGCATACATATACATATCCATACATGCATACATATACATTTAAATGGATATATACATACATACATACATACATCTATATACATACAATATATGCATATATATTTATACACATATACATACATATAAATCCATCCCTTTATAAGATGCAATTTTTCTTTTGATGTGCGTCGATAAGAAAGTTTGTCGCTGCAATACTAACCAATTACCTCTGTTTTATCTAAAGTTTCATCAAGGTTTATTTTGAAGCCAAAGTGGGCGCGAGCACATCGCTCTAACTATCACTGGTGTCTGCCTTCAGGCGCCCGTCAAAACAAACTCTTTGATTAATCATCATTCATTTATGGTAACAGGATTTTTTTTTTGGTTATTACGCATTATTATTTTCGTGTGTTTTTTTTTATTAAAAAAAGTAAATCCAAATGTTCATTTTCTAGTAGCGTGACAAATCACACTACTCGACTCGTTCAACAGACTTGATTTAGTCAAACGTCACACCTCTATTATGCTAAATGGGTTATACTTGTATAGCGCTTTTCTACCATCAAGGTACTCAAAGCACTTTGACACTATTTCCACATTCACATATTTATGGCGGTAGCTGCCATGCAAGGCCCTAACCACAACCAGGAGCAAGGGTGAGGTGTCTTGCTCAAGAACACAATGAACGTGACTAGGAAGGCGGATGCCGGGGGAATCAAACCAGGAACCCTCAGGTCTAAAGTACAGAAGTAATGGAATATTTTTTTATTAAATATTTTGTCACTTTTTACTGCCTTTTTCTTTAATAAAAGATACGTATCTGATAAAAATGTACTTCTAAACAACGGGATTAGTGCAGCTAAAGTTGAGCCATGCTAGCGCTGGTTCTCAGGCTGTGGTACGGGGGCTCCATCTAGTGGTACGGCAAAGAATCACCTGAATATTGTAATGACGTGACTCGAGTCGCTATCAAAGGTTTAAATGGAAGTCATTACAAACAGAAGGGTCTTACTCTGTCACGCTTACTAGGTACAGTATTATTGTTTTTTACCTAATTATTAAGTACAGTACAGTTATAACTCAAGTACATTTTCAAAAATAAAAACTATTTTAATATTAATTTTCATGCAATATTGACTGAACTGACTGAAAAGTGCATTTTTACCACTGTGTTTACTCAGTAAACGTTTGGGAACTGAGGAGACCAATTTTTGAAGCTTTTCAGGTGGAATTCCTTCCCATTCTTGCTTGATGTACAGCTTAAGTTGTTCAACAGTCCGGGGGTCTCCGTTGTGGTATTTTAGGCTTCATAATGCGCCACACATTTTCAATGGGAGACAGGTCTGGACTACAGACAGGCCAGTCTAGTACCTGCACTCTTTTACTACAAAGCCATGCTGTTGTAACACGTGGCTTGGCATTGTCTTGCTGAAATAAGCAGGGGCGTCCATGATAACGTTGCTTGGATGGAAACATACACTACTGTTCAAAAGTTTGGGGTCACATTGAAATGTCCTTATTTTTGAAGGAAAAGCACTGTACTTTACAATGAAAACTTTAAACTAGTCTTAACTTTAAAGAAATAAACTCTATACATTGCTAATGTGGTAAATGACTATTATAGCTGCAAATGTCTGGTTTTTGGTGCAATATCTACATAGGTGTATAGAGGCCCATTTCCAGCAACTATCACTCCAGTGTTCTAATGGTACAATGTGTTTGCTCATTGGCTCAGAAGGCTAATTGATGATTAGAAAACCCTTGTGCAATCATGTTCACACATCTGAAAACAGTTTAGCTCGTTACAGAAGCTACAAAACTGACCTTCCTTTGAGCAGATTGAGTTTCTGGAGCATCACATTTGTGGGGTCAATTAAACGCTCAAAATGGCCAGAAAAAGATAACTTTCATCTGAAACTCGACAGTCTATTCTTGTTCTTAGAAATGAAGGCTCCATCCATCCATCCATCTTCTTTCGCTTATCCGAGGTCGGGTCGCGGGGGCAGCAGCTTAAGCAGGGAAGCCCAGACTTCCCTCTCCCCAGCCACTTCGTCCAGCTCCTCCCGGGGGATCCCGAGGCGTTCCCAGGCCAGCCGGGAGACATAGTCTTCCCAACGTGTCCTGGGTCTTCCCCGTGGCCTCCTACCGGTCGGACGTGCCCTAAACACCTCCCTAGGGAGGCGTTCGGGTGGCATCCTGACCAGATGCCCGAACCACCTCATCTGGCTCCTCTCGATGTGGAGGAGCAGCAGCTTTACTTTGAGCTCCCCCCGGATGGCAGAGCTTCTCACCCTATCTCTAAGGGAGAGCCCCGCCACCCGGCGGTGGAAACTCATTTCGGCCGCTTGTACCCGTGATCTTGTCCTTTCGGTCATAACCCAAAGCTCATGACCATAGGTGAGGATGGGAACGTAGATCGACCGGTAAATTGAGAGCTTTGCCTTCCGGCTCAGCTCCTTCTTCACCACAACGGATCGATACAGCGTCCGCATTACTGAAGACGCCGCACCGATCCGCCTGTCGATCTCACGATCCACTCTTCCGTGAGTGACCCCAAACTTTTGAACGGTAGTGTATGTTGCTCCAAAACCTGTATGTACCTTTCAGCATTAATGGTGCCTTCACAGATGTGTAAGTTACCCATGCCTTAGGCACTAATACACCCCCATACCATCACAGATGCTGGCTTTTCAACTTTGCGCCTAGAACAATCCGGAGGCCACGAAGTTCAGTTTCCAAAAACAAATTGAAATGTGGACTCATCAGACCACAGAACACTTTTCCACTTTGCGTCAGTCCATCTTAGATGAGCTCGGGCCAAGCGAAACCGGCGGTGTTTCTGGGTGTTGTTGATAACTGGCATACGCTTTGCATAATAGAGTTTTAACATGCACTTACAGATGTAGCGATAAACTGTAGTTACTGACAGTGGTTTTCTGAAGTGTTCCTGAGCCCATGTGGTGATATCTTTTACACACTGATGTCTCTTTTTGATGCAGCACCGCCTGAGGGATCGAAGGTCCGTAATATCATCGCTTACGTGCAGTGATTTCTCCAGATTCTCTGAACCTTTTGATGATATTACGGACCGTAGATGGTGAAATCCCTAAATTCCTTGCAATAGCTCGTTGAGAAATGTTGTTCTTAAACTGTTCGACAATTTGCTCACGCATTTGTTCACAAAGTTGTGACACTCGCTCCATCCTTGTTTTCATGGAAGCTGCTTTGATACCCAATCATGGCACCCACCTGTTCCCAGTGAGCCTGTCCACCTGTGGGATGTTCCCAGTAAGTGTTTGATGAGCATTCCTCAACTTTCTCAGTCTTTTTTGCCACTTGTGCCAGCTTTTTTGAAACATGTTGCAGGCATCAAATTCCAAATGAGCTAATATTTGCAAAAAATAACGTTTTCCAGTTCGAACATTAAATATCTTGTCTTTGCAGTCTATTCAATTGAATATAAGTTGAAAATGATTTGCATTTCGTTTTTATTTACGATTTACACAACGTGCCAACTTCACTGGTTTTGGGTTTTGTACGTTCATATGTTTTTAATGAAATCTTAGGTCTTCTACGCTACTGTATCCTAATGTTGGTCGTTATGGTGGATTTTGGAGTGTTTTCTGGGGTGGCACTTGTTGAACAATGCTAGCGTTGATCTGCAGGCTTTAAAATACAACATGTCGCTTGAGCTTGGAACAGTAATGCGACGAGCAGGAAACGACACCTTTTGCACGTTCTGCTTCTATTTGATGTGATTTCTCCGCACCAACACGTGTCAGCGCGCACCAGAGCTTGCAACTATAGCGAGGCAGGTGTGTACGTGTGAGTATTTATTCAGACCCGTGTTCTGAAGGTGGATTTTAATGAGCTAAAGGCCAACCAAGCAAGCCTTCCCTTGACACCGGCGTGTGAGTACTAAATTAATCAGACAGCTCTCCTGCCGTCCGCATTCGGAGCTTCGCTAATGAGCGAGAACCTTTGAGTCGTTTCCTGCACGCCACTCGTTCCGGATCGCTGTTTACTGCACTTAAACGTGACCCCGCTCCCAATTACTCAGCCCATTCAAGAAGATTCCAGTGGCGTCCAACAAGGCCGCTGTCTGGGTGTATTCCCTGCGGGCTCCTAGTTATTCACGGGCAATTATTTTGTGGATAAATGCTCCGACAGATGAGTGGTGGTGGACGGAGACACGGGCCAGATAACGTCAGGCCCAATGGGCCATAGGGCGGAGTCAAAATGTCCGTGCTGGGAAAGATAACTGGCTTTTCTGTTTTCATGTCCACTTTCAGCTGCCACTTGCCAGCGTGAAGAACAACTTTTTACATTTACACACACACTCTTACTTTCTACTCCATATCTTACTCCAACCCAAATCTAGTTTCCATCCATCCTTGTCCCTTTCGGGGTCCCGAAAAGTATCGGCTGATATTGGCTTGCATTTTTTTTATGGGGACGGCGTGGCGAAGTTGGTAGAGTGGCCGTGCCAGCAATCGGAGGGTTGCTGGTTACTGGGGTTCAATCCCCACCTTCTACCATCCTAGTCACGTCCGTTGTGTCCTTGGGCAAGACACTTCACCCTTGCTCCTGATGGGTGCTGGTTAGCGCCTTGCATGGCAGCTCCCGCCATCAGTGTGTGAATGTGTGTGTGAATGGGTGAATGTGGAAATACTGTCAAAGCGCTTTGAGTACCTTGAAGGTAGAAAAGCGCTATACAAGTATAACCCATTTATCATTTATCATTTATCATTTATTTGACAGGGACAGTAAGATGAAACATCCATCCATCTATCTTCAACCGGGTCGCGGAGACAACAGCTCTACCAGAGACCCCCAGACTTCCCTGTCCAGAGGAACATTAGCAACTTACTCCTGGGGAATCCCGAAGCATTCCCAGGCCAGAGAGGAGATATAATCCGCCCCATCTGGTCCTTGGCCTGCCGTGGGGTCTCCTCCCAGTGGGATGTGCAACGAGGACCTCCCTAGGGAGACGCTCGTGAGGCATCCGCACGAGATGCCCGAACCATCTAAGGTGGCTCCTTTCCAAGCGAAGGAGCAGCGGCTCTACTCCGAGTCTCTCTCGGGTGACTGAACTTCTCACCCTATCTCTAAGGGAGATGCCAGCCACCTTTCTGAGGAATATATATATATATATATATATATATATAAATATATATATATATATATATATATATACACTGAAAATCATCGGGCCCAAAATAGATCCTTGTGGCACACCCAAATCACAATTTATTACAAATGAGCGTGTTCACTTGTGCAAAGTTGGACAGCCAGTTAGCATCCAAATGTCCTCCAATAAACACACAATTTATTCTGTTCAACTAGAGACATTTACAAAAGGCAAACATGCTAGGCAATAGGAGCGACTAGGAGCTGGCAGTTACACAACAGCTAAGCACACAATAGCACACAAGCTAAACATATACGTAGAGTAAGCTTCCTTAATGGGACAATATTGCAGGGTAAAACAGCACAGTCAATATAGACAAGTATTGAATAATTATAAATTACAGTGGAACTTCAATTTACCAACCCTTCTATTTGTGAACTTTTAGATCAAGCCAAATACAAAGCCATTTTACAGAGGAGGCGGAGCCATTTTACTGAGGCGGAGCCATTTTACTGAGGCGTCGGATCCTCCTTTGCAAATGTTAATGTAAGTGTATTTTATTTTTTTGTATTATTGTAGCAACATGGTTGTTAAAGGCCTACTGAAATGAATTTTTTTTATTTAAACGGGAATAGCAGATCTATTCTAAGTGTCATACTTGATCATTTCGCGATATTGCCATATTTTGCTGAAAGGATTTAGTAGAGAACGACGACGATAAAGATCGCAACTTTTGGTATCTGACAAAAAAAAGCCTTGCCCCTACCGGAAGTAGCGTGACGTAGTCAGTTGAACATTTCTGCAAAGTTCCCTATTGTTTACAGTGATGGTGGCCAGAAGTGAGAGCGATTCGGACCGAGAAAGCGACCATTTCCCCATTAATTTGAGCGAGGATGAAAGATTTGTGGATGAGGAAAGTGCAAGTGAAGGACTAGTGGGGAGTGGAAGCGATTCAGATAGGGAAGATGCTGGTAGAGGCGGGTGGGACCTGATATTCAGCTGGGAATGACTACAACAGTAAATAAACACAAGACATATATATACTCAAGTTTCAAGTTTATTCACAATACCATAGAACAATTACAATAGTAGTGAATATCATTTAAAGATATTGGTAAGTGAAAAGGTCCCCCAAATAAGCTAGAAGAAGCTTTTGACAGGGGGTCCAGAGGACAGTATATACATGGAATGATGAAAAATGGTAGCAAGCACAACAACAACAAAAAAAAAACAACAACACTATATGATAAACACAAGATAATAATACTAAAGCACGCATACACATACACACATACATTCATTCGACCATGCAAAACCCAACAGTAGTCAACCCCACATGAAGCATTAGAGATAGGTGGTTAATAGGTAAGTTTTCAGTTTCTTTTTGAAGTTGGAGAATGGATACTGCATCTTGAGGCTCTCATTAAGCCGGTTCCAAATCTTAGGTCCCCTGCATACAACACTTCGATCGGTACAAGCCAGTAGACGATGTTTACCTGATATCAGATCTAAGTTACGAGTGTTGTGGGCATGCTGGGGATGGTAGATAGGAACCAAGCTACAGAGCCTAAGATTCAGCCTGTGGATGACTTGATAGGTTAAACAAGCATTTTGATAAATATTGAACTCTGTCAGTCTTAAAAGATGATAATTAGGAAATAGATGTCGAGTGGGGGCATTAAACTTGGACCATGACAGGGCCCGTATGATTTTCTTTTGCATGGATTCTAATTTGTGAAGGTAGGTAGGGAAGGTGTTACACCAGATGACATTACAGTAGTTTAGATGTGGTTCAAAAAGAGTTTTATATAGGGTAAGTAGAACATACAGAGGAAGATAATGACGAAGGTGAAAGAACAGGCCAACATATTTGGATAATTTGTTTAACAGATGGCTAATGTGACATTTGAAATTGAGATATTCGTCAATGATGACCCCCAGGAATTTTGTGGAATACACTCTCTGTATTTCCTGCCCATTGATGTCAACATGGCAGTGCTCAGTATTTGTCCGGTTTTTATTAGAATTAAATAAAATAAAATGTGTTTTATTAACATTAAGTGAGAGCTTATTGCATTTGAACCAGGAATCCACTTTCACAAACTCTGAATTGACAGTTACTTGTAGATCGAGGAGGCTCCTGTGTGAGGTAAACAAATTTGTATCGTCAGCAAAAATTATTTTATGAAAAGTTTCGGAGGAGTTTACAAAATCATTTATATATAGGATGAAAAGGAGAGGCCCCAAGATGGATCCCTGGGGAACCCCATAATTTATGGTCAAACAGGGTGAATTGTGATCATTGACGAATACACATTGTTGCCTTCCGTATAGGTAAGAACGAAACCAATCAAGAGGTACCCCTCTGACACCATAGTGGTATAGCTTATATAATAAAATCTCAAAGTCTATTGTGTCAAAGGCCTTGGACAGATCCAAAAAAATACCAATACCACATTTTCCTTCTTCGATATAGTCATTGACCTTTTCCAAGAGGTCGAGTATAGCCATACAGGTGGTACTTTTTTTACGAAAACCATATTGGGAGGGGACAAGGATATCTCAGTCGGTTATAGACCACTTTCTCAAATATTTTAGAAAATGTTGGTAAAATTGAAATTGGCCTATAATTGTTCATATTGTTTTTATCACCTGATTTAAAAATTGGGATTACTTTTGCCACTTTGGACATTTTGGGTACAATGCCCGCACTAAGTGACAGGTTTATACAGTGACAAAGAGGATTTGTGATCACGTTTGCTATGGCTTTCAAGATTTTGCTACATATCCCGTCCACTCCAGCTGTATATGATGACTTTAGGTCCATAATGATCGTATAGAGCTCATTAATGTCGGTTGGCTGCATGAAAAAGGAGCTAGGGTAGCTGCCTGATAAAAATTCTTTAAAGGAATACCCTGGAGGTTGACTTATTTTACTAGATAGGTTTTCCCCAATAGAAGCAAAAAAGGTATTAAAACTATTGGCAAGATCAGCCCTATTTGACCCTGTATCCGGAACAACAGGGGCCTTATGTCCCTTGTTGAGAACAGTATTCAACACGTTCCATGTTCTCCTACAATCCCCCTGCGATGCTTGTAATAGTTCAGAATAATAGTTGCGCTTACTTTTCCTGATAATATGAGTTAATTTATTTCTTTAATTTGTGTATTTATCTTTGTTGACAGTGGTAGGGTTCGAAATAAAACATTTGTAGAGTTTATTCTTGTGTCTGATGGACTTTAAGATCCCCCTTGTAATCCAGGGATTTTTTTCTGAGGTATGATTTTTGATAGTTTTTTCAGGGATTGTTTCCTGAATAGCATCCTGAATCATTTTAATCAGGTTTTCATATGCAACATCGGGACAAGTGCAATTTAACACAGAGTCCCATTGCCTGGCAAGCAGATTATTATTTAGGTGTTGTAGAGTTGTATTATTGAGTATTTTGGTTTTACCTTTAGGAGGGGGGGGGAGTTTTGCCAGAGTCAAAGAATAGTATTATGGGAAAGGGGTCTGTGATATCAGATTGCACCACCCCTGTCACGAGCTTTGTATTTCGGATGTTGGTAATAATGTTATCGATTATTGTTTTAGAGGCATCTGTGACTCGAGTGAACCTATTGATGATGGGGAAGAAGGAAGAGGAATGTAACGTGTTGATAAAGTTCAGTTTTGCTCCATCGTCCTTGGAAATATCAATATTAAAGTCTCCAAGAAGGATACAGTTTTTGTTTAGTTTATTTAGACTGAGTAATAGTTCATCCAATTTGGAAAGAAAAGTGTCAAGAGGTGAGTCGGGAGGACGATAGAGTACTCCAACAATTAACTTATTTCCTTTGTTGTTGATCTCCATGAACAAGGATTCACAGAGATCATCTTCTAGGGTGATGTTGCATACTTTGGCATGAAGATTGTTCCGGACATAGAGGCACACACCTCCACCTCTTCCACTAGGTCTATTTTTTGCATGAAAATTGTATCCATCCAGTCCAAACAGATCAATATAAGAGGAATCAGAAAGCCACGATTCACTACAGGCAATAAAGTCAAACATACAGCTCTTATTGGAAAGTAGAGAAGCTAAATCAGTGTGATGTTTATTCAGGCTTCTAATATTCAAATGTAAAAATGAGTAATTATAAAGATCATATAAGGACTTTAATTGCTCAGGGTCATATACATTGCAGTTTATATTGTTCTCAATACCAATACAGTGCTGTAAATCTCCAACTGTGTCAAGGTCTTCAAAACCCATAAAATAATATATGAAAGTAGTCAGGGTTGCCTGCTGGGATGGCATTCAAACAGTAAATACTCATACATGGACACTCCCATTCACACACACTCGTACCATACATACTGGAAAAAGCTGCTTCCATTTAGCATAGGATCGCATCAATCCCCTTCAATGTATGAATATGACATGCCGAGAAAATAAACATTCACGTACCTCCCCCAACCCGTCACCAACCCACCAAATGTCACGCGTAGTCGCCCCGATGGGCGTATGAGTCCCACAAAAACGTAAAAGTTCCTACCAAAAAGGAGAGGTCCCAACTAGCAGTCAGGTTTTGGACCAGTTCAGAGGCACATCAGCGCCACCCCGCGGGGTAAAAGAAATTACGGCCAATACGAGACCAAAACAATAACAAGAATGTCACGTGTGTATCAGAGCCAGGTGTAGCCTGCGCTAATCTCACTTCAGTGAAAACCAAAACAGCAACAAACGCTGTGAACAATATGAGGAAAATCAACGCATGGGATTTTACATATTGACTTTTAAAGCGCAACGTGAAGGCGTGGGCTGGTAGATAAGTTAGGAGAGATGTATGTTAATGTCAACATTACTCTACTCCGTGAAAGTTAAGGTGTGTTAGCTAGCTAGCTAACATTAGCCTTACCGTGTAGCAAGTCACGTTAGCCGTTTTGCCGCCTCAGTAGCTGGCTCAACACCCAAGTTGCAGCTAGCGGCTCGGGTCGCGATGAATGCCTTAGCCTCATCGACCGAGGAGAGGCATCTCCTGCCTGTCTCCACCATGATGGAAAGTTTGGCCGGGTAGCGCAGGGCAGGTCTGAGACCTAGCTTGAAGAGCTTCGACATGACATCGCTGTACTCCTTTCGCTGATCGACAACTTCGGGTGGATAATCCTCAAAGACCAAGATAGAGTGACCACGGAACTTCAACTTTCCTCTCTTGGACCGGGCTTCCCGGATAATCGCGTGCTTTTCCTGGACCCTAAGGAGCTTGATAATAACCGGTCTCGGTCGCTGGCCTGCTGGAGGTTTGGTGGCGAGGGACCTGTGGGCGCGCTCGCATTCGGGTGGGGAGTCCAGGATGTCGCTGAAGACCTCCAGCAGCATGTTGGAGAAGAAAACAGTAGGTTGTGGACCCTCAATGGATTCAGGTAAGCCAATTATTCTGATGTTATTGCGGCGGCTGCGGGACTCAAGGTCCAAAACTTTGACTGCCAGTTTGGTATTTTTGCCTGCTAGTGCTGTAATGGATGTTTCCAGAGTCCGCACATGGCTCTCCAGGTCATTAGCCGTAATCTCAAGATTTTGGAGTTTGGCAGAGTTCGCAGACACTGTGGCTTGTACTTCGTCCAGTTTGCTCTCTATAGCTGCGAGCGAAGTTTTGAAATCTTTGGATAGAGATTCCCGATGGGACTCGAGCAGACAGTTCGGGTTCCGCATCAGTCTGATTTCCTCTGGTTTTCGGCATTTTTAGAATCAGAGAATAAACATGTGCAAACAGCAAACTTATTGGTTTAATGTGTTTTTAGGAGAGAGTTAGTATCGGCGGATTTAAGGTTAATTAGGCATGAAGGAGCGAGACGCGACACACTCAGCCTGCTACCATGTGGCCGCCGAAGCCATGTCATGTAAACATTGATTCAACGTTGTCTATTAGCCACAACACAACCAGGCTTATATTTAATATGCCACAAATTAATCCCTAGGTGTTTGTTATGCTATCTCCTAGCTCCTAGCTCCTAGCTCCCGTCCATATAACCCGCCAATACAATTCAAACACCTGCACAACACACACAATCACTCAGCCCAAAGGACCGTTCACCTAACCCAAGATTCATAAAGCTTATATATTTACCCAAAGTTACGTACGTGACACGCACGTACGGGCAAGCGATCAAATGTTTGGAAGCGCAGCTGCGTACTCACGGTAGGGCGTCTGTGTATCCAAATCAAAGTAATCCTGGTAAGAGTCGGTGTTGTCCCAGTTCTCTACAGGCGTCTGTGTATCGAAGTCAAAGTCCTCCTGGTAAGAGTCTCTGTTGTCCGAGTTCTTCGATCTTGACTGCATCTTTCGGGAATGTAAACAATGAAACACCGGCTGTGTTGTGTTGCTGACTTCCCTCGCAAAATACTCCGCTTCGCACCGACAACTTTCTTCTTTGCTTGCTCAGCTTCTTTCTCCATAATGCAACGAACAAATTGCAACAGATTCACCAACACAGATGTCCAGAATCATGCGGAATTTTGCGATGAAAACTGACGACTTTAAGCTGGCCGCGGTGCTGGACTAAAATGTCCTGTCTAACTCGTGACGTCACATCCACAGCGTCATCATACCAAGACGTTTTCAGCAGATATTTCGCGGGAAATTTAAAATTGCACTTTAGTAAACCAACCCGGCCGTATTGGCATGTGTTGCAAGATTTCATCATTGATATATAAACTGTCAGACTGCGTGGTCGGTAGTAGTGGGTTTCAGTAGGCCTTTAAAGTTAAGGATTTTTTTTGTGATTCCTGATTGTTTGTGAGGGTACCAAAGGGATTTCGGTGTGTGTATGTGCGCATCGTTGTTTTGGCTTGTAAACAAAGAAAAAGTTGATCCATCACCACCTCGTTATGTTTGTTTGATATGAAGTACTGTGTAGCACTTTATAGTGCATCACTTTTTCCACATGTTATTATGTTACAAATGTATTCCCAAATGCAATACATACATTTTTGTCCTCAAAATTCTACACACAATGAGTTTAATTTTTTGCTAAATTTATTTAAAAAAATCTAAAATTAAAAAAATTAAAATGCTGTAACATAACAAAATGTAGAAAAAATTAAGGGCTGCAAATACTTTCTGAATGCACTGTATGTATTGACACTATACCAGGTATCGATAGAATCGACATCTGGATCATTTAACCCTACTTTACATTGAAGCTTTAGCGGTTGGCTTCTTGTGTCATCCTGCTCAGTCTGTGTAGGATGTTTAGCCATTTATTTTCCTCTAGTCCACTTGCGAGGGACTTTGTTTATTTTCCGCCACGGTGGTGAGGATTGGCGTCGCACTGTGGATAGATGACGCGTGCTCTCAAATTGTAGCCGGTGTTCTGGCAAGACACGCATCGCCGATCGGTTAAAAAGGTCAAATATCGGCCCCTGATCCGATCCCAAAGTCAGAATCGGGACATCTCTAATAAATTGGTTAGTGTTTGTCATAACCCATCATTGCTCTGAGTAATTTCACTTGATCAAACATTTTCCAACATTCCACACTATAAAATGCTAAAAGTATGTCTGATATCAGTACGATACTCAACAATATCGGTACCGTATCGGAAGTGAAAGAGTGGCTTGGGGACACATCGAGACATACAGTAAGTGGCATCCTTCAGTGGTAACACAACACTACTTCCACTAACAGACACAAGTAGAGCAAAACATGGTTCCTGACACCAACAGGGAGTTCAAATGGAGACAAACATGGCCGCCTCTTTGCAGCAATAACAGCTTCTACTCTCCCAGGAAAACCTGGAAAACAAGATTTTGGAGTGTTTGTGGTAGGTTTTGCCCGTTCACCCAGAACACGCGTGAGGTGACAAGTCGCTGATGGACCTGAGAGAGGACCTGCTGGCTCACTATCTGTCTTCTTAAAGTGTTGGATGGGGTTGAGGTCAGGGCTCCTGATGTTATGTTTTTTCCCTGCCTTCTCTTTTTTTGTGATTTGTTTCCTCAGCTCATTAGTCTCCAGCGAGGGGCGGACACTAAGGCACACCTGCAACCTATTTTCTACCCTGGAGTATTTAAGCTCGTCACCCGCAGCTGGTCTTGTCAGTTAATTTATCCTGCACCTTCCACGTGCATGCGTCTGCTTCGTCTCGTCAGTCCTGGTACGTTGCGTTTCCTTTATCCGGTATGTCCTAATGTTGTTTTGTTTGTTTCCTAGCCTCCTTGAGGCCGCAAGGACTTTTAGCCTGTGCGTAGTACGCCCTGGCTGTTCCCCTGACAACCACTGAGAAACCTGTTCCATTTAGTACTTCATGGTGTGCACTTCTGCCCCATCGCTTTTTGTTAACACTTTGTGGACTCATTAAATGTATTCCTTTTTGTTATTCAAACTTGCCTCCCGTCTCTGTATCCCGGGGTCCCCCCTTGACCAGCTCCTATCATATTAACCGACCACAACATGGACCTCGCAGAGATTGACCCGGTCAGAAGAACTCTTTACCAACAAGCCAAAAAACTAGGCCAACAGGAGGAACAGTTTGCCGTGCTGGGGGCTGGCGTCAACGCCATGGCGCAGCGCCAAGACGCTCGCCTTAATACCTGGGAGACACAGCTGGAAGATGTACTCACCGTGCTGCAGGCGATGACTTCCCCCACGGCTGACCCAGTAGTCTCGCTGAACGGCCCTCTGCCCGCGGATGTTCCGTTGCCTGACGACCCCTCTCCGGCCGCGTGTCCACCACTCTCCAAGCCCGAGCGATTCTCCGGCGAGTCAGGTGACTTCCTCACCCAGTGTGAGATTTTTTTTTAACTATTGCCCACTTCTTTTTACACTGAAAAAGCTTGTGTGGCTTTTGTCTTGTCCCATATGAGTGGCCGCGCTTCCGCCTGGGCCACCGCGGAATGGGCACGTCAATCTCCCGTGTGTGCCTCTTATGCCTCTTTTGCTAAAGCCATGGAGAACATTTTCCAGCGCGAAAAACCAGGACGTGAGGCAGCACGGTCATTACTTCGTCTGCAGCAAGGTCAGCGGAGCGTCACGGACTTCGCAATCGAATTCCGAAGGCTCGCTGCTGAGAGCGGATGGCCCACTTCCGCATTGGTGGACGTGTTTTCCCTCGGTCTGGCTGATCGAGTCCGGAAACACATGATCCCGCTCAAGACTCCCGACAACCTCGACAAGCTCGTCGCTCTGGCGGTGAGGATTGAAAATCGCCTCGTTGACTGGGAAAGAGAGAGGTTCCGACGCCAGGGACTCCGCTCTTCGACGCATAGTGGGAGTGGCCATGAAGCGCGTCAAACCTTCGCACCGATACCCAGTGTCGATGCCCAGCCGATATTACTGAAAGAGGAACCGATGCAGCTCGGAGGAAATCGCCTCTCTCCTGCCGAGAGAGATCGACGCCTTCGCCTCCAGCTGTGTTTATATTGCGGCGAGGCTGAGCATCGCATCGCCCACTGTCCTCTTCGTCCTGACCGCCGACGCATGCAAGCTTCACCTTCTCTACGCACACAAGCGTCACCTCCTCTACGCACTCAAGCGTCACCTCCTCTACGCACTCAAGCGTCACCTTCTCTACACACTCAAGCGTCGCCGCCCCGCTGCGTTCCAGCTATACTTCCCCAGCGACCGATCCTGAGCCTCTACTGGCAGCTACAGGTCAGACGCTGTCCAGACTCTAACTCTCGGGTACGCTTACCTGGGATAAAGACCAGAAGTTGGACATTAGGGCTCTTATTGATTCGGGTGCCGACGACAATTTCATCGATGAGTCTGTAATTAAGCGTTTTTCCATACTCGTTGCTAAGTTACATAAACCTAGAGTGGTCCGATCCCTCAACGGCGGCCATCTGGCGAGCGTTATCCATCAGACCCTTCCGTTATCTCTCCAATTATCTGGTAACCATTTTGAATCAATCATTTTTTTGGTCATTCCCTCCCGTTCTGCTCCAGTTGTGCTTGGGCTTACCTGGTTATCTAAACATAATCCCCATATTGACTGGACTAAAGCTACAATAATTAACTGGGGTATTTTGTGTCATTCTCATTGTCTGCGGTCCGCATGCCCTCGCACAGGGTCCTCGCGTGTCGTCACCGAGGAAGTCATTGATTTGTCGGTTGTGCCCTCTGCTTACCACGACCTTAGTGAAGTTTTTAGCAAGAATCGAGCTGTGGCGTTACCTCCACACCGTCCCTACTAATGTGCTATTGATCTCCTCCCTGGTGCTACACTCCCTTCTTCGCGACTATACAACATTTCTCGACACGAGCGACATTCACTAGAGGACTATATCACCACTTCGTTCGCATCTGGTCTTATCCGTCCTTCCAACTCCCCTCTAGCCGCCGGGTTCTTTTTTGTGGAAAAGAAGGACAAGACACTTCGTCCCTGCATCGATTACCGTGCTCTCAATATTATAACTGTCAAAAATAAATATCCGCTCCCGCTTCTCGACTCTACTTTCAACCCGCTACACTCTGCTAGACATTTCACCAAGTTGGACCTCCGCAATGCTTATCACTTAGTCCGAATTAAGCAAGGAGATGAATGGAAAACTGCCTTCAACACACCACTTGGACATTTTGAATACCTGGTCATGCCTTTCGGCCTCACCAATGCTCCTGCCGTTTTTCAGAGCCTCATAAATGATGTCCTACGTGACATGCTCGACCGTTTCGTGGTAGTTTATTTAGACGATATCCTTGTTTTCTCGCCTACCCCTGAACTACACGTCCAGCATGTACGCTTAGTTCTCCAACGCCTTCTTGAAAATCGTCTATATGTCAAGGCTGAGAAGTGTGTGTTTCATTCCGAGTCTGTTCCTTTTTTGGGTTTTATTGTTGAGAGGGGTCAACTCCGAGCAGATCCGGCAAAGATCCAGGCAGTGTTAGATTGGCCCACACCCACTTCTAGAAAGCACCTCCAAAGGTTTCTAGGTTTCGCTAATTTTTATCGTCGTTTTATCCATAATTTTAGTAGAGTAGCGGAACCATTAACGAGACTAACTTCCATTAAGCGTCCTTTTTTGTGGACCTCAGAGACTCAGTCTGCTTTTGAGAAACTCAAGTCTTTGTTCACCTCTGCACCTGTTCTTGTCCATCCTAACATATCCTCTCAAGTTTTTGTCGAGGTTGACGCGTCTGACTCCGGCGTGGGGGCTGTTCTCTCCCAGCGCTCCACCTCCGGCGTGGGGGCTGTTCTCTCCCAGCGCTCCACCTCCGACCAGAGGCTGCACCCCTGTGCCTTCTTCTCACGCCGCCTGACTCCTGCAGAACGCAAATATGATATTGGCAATAGAGCGCTACTCGCCGTGGTGTTGGCACTACAAGAATGGAGGCACTGGCTGGAGGGCTCGGAGACCCCGTTTGTGGTGTTCACAGACCACAAGAATCTGGCCTATATTCGTACTGCTCAACGGCTCAATCCAAGACAAGCAAGGTGGGCGTTGTTCTTTGCCAGATTTAACTTCACCATGACTTTCCGCCCCGGTTCCCAGAATGGAAAACCAGACGCCCTGTCGAGGATTCACTCCTGCCCAGAGGAAGAGGTCAAGACCGAGACGATCATCCCTCCATCACGGGTACTGGGAGCGTTGCAGTGGGACATTGAAGGCCGCGTTAAGGAGGGACTCAGGAACATGCCCTCTCCAAAGAACTGCCCTCAGGGGCGCTTGTTTGTGATCCCAGAGCTCCGTCCTGAAGTACTGAACTGGGTCCACAGCTCCAAGGTCGCCTGCCACCCAGGAATAATCCGTACCTTTTGCCTCCTTTCCCAGCGCTTCTGGTGGCCAACCTTTAGGGCGGACACCAAGGACTTTGTATCGGCCTGTGCCACTTGTGCCCGTAACAAGGCTTCACACCGGGCACCAGCTGGTCTTCTGCGCCCGCTTCCCATTCCCTCCCGTCCGTGGTCCCATGTGGCATTGGACTTCGTCACAGGACTTCCACCATCCAAGGGCAACACGGTGATATTGACTTTGGTGGACCGTTTTTCCAAGATTGTCCATTTCGTCGCGCTGGCCAAATTGCCCTCTGCACTCGAGACGGCAGAACTGCTCGCACGCCATGTTTTCCGGCTGCATGGTATTCCGGTGGATGTGGTTTCGGATAGAGGTCCACAATTCTCGTCTGCTGTTTGGAAGGCGTTCTGCAAAGCATCAGGAGCATCACCCAGCCTTTCTTCAGGATACAACCCACAGACTAACGGTCAGACTGAGCGCACCAATCAAGAGCTGGAGGCTGCCATCCGCTGCGTCTGCCACCAGCAGCCGGCCTCCTGGGCGTTCAGTCTACCGTGGATAGAGTACGCTCATAATACGCTCTTTAGCTCTGCTACTGGCATGTCACCATTCCACTCTGCCTACGGTTACCAACCTCCCGTTTTTCCTTCTCTGGAATCAGAGGTCGCCGTCCCATCTGTGGCTGCCCACCTGCACCGCGCACATCAAGCCTGGCGCAATACCCGGTCTGCATTGCTACGCACCTCAGAACGCAACCAGCGCCTCGCTAACCGCCACCGCAGCACAGCACCAGATTACAGGCCCGGTCAGAAGGTCTGGTTGTCGTCTCGGGATCTTCCTCTCCAAGTGGACTCTAAGAAACTCCAGTCCAGATTGATTGGGCCTTATCCCATTGAGCGTATCATTAATCCCTATGCCGTTCAACTTCGCCTTTCCGACTCCCTAAGGATACATCCCTCATTCCACGTATCTCTGATCAAGCCAGTTTCCACCAGTCCCCTGAGTCCTCCAGAGGTGCCTCCTCCACCCCCCAGGCTTATTGATGGCCATCCAGCGTTCTCTGTCAAGGCCATTCTTGAGGTGAGGAGAAGGGGCAGGGGTTTCCAGTATCTGGTGGACTGGGAGGGCTACGGCCCAGAGGACCGATCCTGGGTCCCGCGTTCTCTTATCTTAGACCCTACACTGTTAAATAGTTTTTATGATCGTTTTCCAGAGAAGCCAGGTAAGCCGCCACGTGGCGTCCATTAAGGGGGGGGTACTGTTATGTTTTTTCCCTGCCTTCTCTTTTGTTGTGATTTGTTTCCTCAGCTCATTAGTCTCCAGCGAGGGGCGGACACTAAGGCACACCTGCAACCTATTTTCTACCCTGGAGTATTTAAGCTCGTCACCCGCAGCTGGTCTTGTCGGTTAATTTATCCTGAACCTTCCACGTGCATGCGTCTGCTTCGTCTCGTCAGTCCTGGTACGTTGCTTTTCCTTTATCCTGTATGTCCTAATGTTGTTTTGTTTGTTTCCTAGCCTCCTTGAGGCCGCAAGGACTTTTAGCCTGTGCGTAGTACGCCCTGGCTGTTCCCCTGACGACCACTGAGAAACCTGTTCCATTTAGTACTTCATGGTGTGCACTTCTGCTCCATCGCTTTTGGTTAACACTTTGTGGACTCATTAAATGTATTCCTTTTTGTTATTCAAACTTGCCTCCCGTCTCTGCATCCCGGGGTCCCCCCTTGACCAGCTCCTAACACCTGAATTATAACCCAGTGCTAATTGTTGGCTATTGTTTATTTCTATTATATTTTGCATTTAATATTTAAACATCTTCAGTCTTAAATCAGATTAATCACAGGGTTGCTGTGGATTATTTACAATTAATCCCGATTAAATATCATTTACCATATTTTCCGGACCATATTTTCGATCTTTTTTCATATATAAAGTGCACCAAATTATAGGGCGGAGCAGCATCTCCTCATCCGGAAACAACAACAAGGCCAGAAATGTGTCCCGTGAAAAACCGTCCGACCGGAACTCTCTAATAACTAAAGTTCCTTGGGTGAATAATGTAAACTCACTACACCGGTATGTTTTAGAGCTTTCATGGCGAGTTTACTGACAGATATAAGTAAGAACTTTACACTACTTTATATTAGAAATGGCAACAGCAGAGAATGAATGTCCCATATCAAGAAGATAGAGAAAAAGAAGAAGCTTATCGACTACGGTGTCGGCACGGACTACAAAGGCGGACTCGCACAATTTTTCAGGATTTATGCAGATCCCAAATACAGATCAGCAGTTAAGAAAAAATAGCTTTTGCATAATATTGCGCAACAAAACGTCAGACAATATGTCTTACCTTATACACACACACCATAATAATACTCCTATGTTGAAGCACAGTACAATCCATCAAGTGGTGCGGCTTCATAGCTTACCAAAGTCGTACTAAAACATTATGATAGATTTTTGAGCGCCGTGTGTAATGTTCTATATTTTCAATGGAACATATCAAATATTGGTGTTGTTTACTTGAGTCATATTGCAGTCTATGCGTACCTCTCATGTATGACGGCCATCTACTGGTCACACTTATCATTTCACCATGTACTAAATAAAATAGCTTCGAGGTCGGTAAGCAAAACCAGAATCATACCGTACATTAGGCGCACCGGGGTATAAGGCGCAATGTCGAGTTTTGAGGAAAAAAAAGGATTTTAAGTGCGCCTTATAGTCTGGAAAATATGGTAATTGTAATCTATATTATGGTGGGGTTTTTTATTTGATCTAATTTCGAACAAAGAGTCAAGAAATACGGGAATACACATATGTTTATGTTAATGTTAAAAATGTGTGTGTATTGACAATCATTCATGCTAAGTCCTCAGTTTTAGTTTCTTCTTTGACATTCCTACTTAAATTTTTCAATTAGATGAATGGTGGTGAATTGATCTGAATCAATTTGGACAGGCCTACTTTTAATATTGAAATATGAAATTAAGGGACAAGCGGTAGAAAATGGATGGATGGATTATATATAACATATTGTATAAACATATTAACATGTAAAAATTCTAAAATTTAAATGCCAAATGCGCTGTTACACAAGCACTGCCACAATTTTACCTACTACATTACATGAATACATAAAACACATTTCATAATATACACTTAAACACTTTCATTAATACAAATAAACTGATTACAATCAATTTTGACTCTTTTTTCAAGGCCTTAATAAATTATGCTTGTGTTAGTTCCTTGTATTTACCGACACGTGGAACCTCGATTTATAACCTTGTTCAAGTTGGTTCTTGAACGGGGTTTGTATATCGGAGCAATTTTCTCCATAAGAAACAACGTAAACATGAATAATTGGTTCCGGCCTCGACATTTTAGTATAAAGCGCTACACAGTGCTGTACATCAAACAAACATGAGAGGAAACAGATCAGCGTTCTATTTAATAACAAAGTCAAAACAACAACAACTAGCTGAACTGTCCTCATTTTTCAGCCACCCTGCCAACAGGCACACACTGTCACTAGCCCAGTGGTGCACACCGTTAGAAATCCCAAAACAAGGTCGCTTTACTGATTAGGAATGAAAAATGTATCTTCTTTGCGTGCAACTAGAAGAAGTATGAGGAGGCAGTGTCGACAACGCTGTGGATCACTTGTCCATGGCTTTCTTTGGACTCGTGCGATAGAAAAAACAGAAAATTGTTTTTAAAAAAATAAAAAATAAAGTCTAAAAATACACTTACAAAGTAGCAATCAGCACGGTAGCTAACAACAGCACTGGCGTGCTGACTGAACGAGTAGCTGAGATGGATCAGCCCGCCTACAATGGCTGTGCTGCCGGGCACAAAATGTGTGGATGAAATATTTATCCTCCAAAACATATTTTTATTCCACCAGTGGTTTTAAAAAAAAAAAAAATTTTTTATTGGATACAAATTGTGCTTTAAATTATGCCTGGCAACACATCACAAATAAGCAAGAAAACTTTGAAGAAGTACAGTATATATATATACATGTTTGTATGTATATACATATATATATATACACACATATACATATATATATACACACATATATGTGTACATATATATATATATATATATATATATATATATATATATATATATATATATATATATATATATATATATATATATATATATATATATATATATATATATATATATATATATATATATATATATATATATATATATATATATATATATATATACACACATGTATGTATATATACATATACATATATATGTATATATACAGTGGGGCAAAAAAGTATTTAGTCAGCCACCCATTGACAATCAATGGGTGGCTGACTAAATACTTTTTTGCCCCACTGTATATATACACACACATACACATATATATACATGTATATATATATATATATATATATATATATATATATATATATATATATATATATATATATATATATATATATATATATATATATATATATATATATATATATATATATATATATATATATACATATATATATATATATATATATATATATATATATATATATATATATATATATATATATATATACATATATATATATATATATATATATATATATATATATATATATATATATATATATATATATATATATATATATACATATACACATACACATATATATATACATATACACATATACATACACATATATACATATACGGACGTGCCCTAAACACCTCCCTAGGGAGGCGTTCGGGTGGCATCCTGACCAGATGCCCGAACCACCTCATCTGGCTCCTCTCGATGTGGAGGAGCAGCGGCTTTACTTTGAGCTCCCCCCGGATGGCAGAGCTTCTCACCCTATCTCTAAGGGAGAGCCCCGCCACCAAACTCATTTCGGCCGCTCGTACCCGTGATCTTGTCCTTTCGGTCATAACCCAAAGCTCATGACCATAGGTGAGGATGGGAACGTAGATCGACCGGTAAATTGAGAGCTTTGCCTTCCGGCTCAGCTCCTTCTTCACCACAACGGATCGATACAGCGTCCGCATTACTGAAGACGCCGCACTGATCCGCCTGTCGATCTCACGATCCACTCTTCCCCCACTCGTGAACAAGACTCCGAGGTACTTGAACTCCTCCACTTGGGGCAGGGTCTCCTCCGCAACCCGGAGATGGCACTCCACCCTTTTCCGGGCGAGAACCATGGATTCGGACTTGGAGGTGCTGATTCTCATCCCAGTCGCTTCACACTCAGCTGCGAACCGATCCAGTGAGAGCTGAAGATCCTGGCCAGATGAAGCCATCAGGACCACATCATCTGCAAAAAGCAGAGACCTAATCCTGCAGCCACCAAACCAGATCCCCTCAACGCCTTGACTGCGCCTAGAAATTCTGTCCATAAAAGTTATGAACAGAATCGGTGACAAAGGGCAGCCTTGGCGGAGTCCAACACTCACTGGAAACGTGTCCGACTTACTGCCGGCAATGCGGACCAAACTCTGGCACTGATCATACAGGGAGCGGACCGCCACAATCAGACAGTCCGATACCCCATACTCTCTGAGCACTCCCCACAGGACTTCCCGAGGGACACGGTCGAATGCCTTCTCCAAGTCCACAAAACACATGTAGACTGGTTGGGCAAACTACCATGCACCCTCAAGGACCCTGCCGAGAGTATAGAGCTGGTCCACAGTTCCACGACCAGGACGAAAACCACACTGTTCCTCCTGAATCCGAGGTTCGACTATCCGGCGTAGCCTCCTCTCCAGCACACCTGAATAGACCTTACCGGGAAGGCTGAGGAGTGTGATCCCACGATAGTTAGAACACACCCTCCGGTTCCCCTTCTTAAAGAGAGGAACCACCACCCCGGTCTGCCAATCCAGAGGTACCGCCCCCGATGTCCACGCGATGCTGCAGAGTCTTGTCAACCAAGACAGCCCCACAGCATCCAGAGCCTTAAGGAACTCCGGGCGCATCTCATCCACCCCCGGGGCCTTGCCACCGAGGAGCTTTTTAAATACCTCAGCAACCTCAGCCCCACAAATAGGAGAGCCCACCACAGATTCCCGAGGCACTGCCTCCTCATAGGAAGACGTGTTGGTGGGATTGAGGAGGTCTTCGAAGTATTCCCTCCACCGATCCACAACATCCGCAGTCGAGGTCAGCAGAACACCATCCTCACCATACACGGTGTTGATAGTGCACTGCTTCCCCTTCCTGAGGCGGCGGATGGTGGTCCAGAATCGCTTCGAAGCCGTCCGGAAGTCGTTTTCCATGGCTTCCCCGAACTCCTCCCATGTCCGAGTTTTTGCCTCCGCGACCGCCGAAGCCGCACACCGCTTGGCCTGTTGGTACCTGTCCGCTGCCTCAGGAGTCCCATGAGCCAAAAGAACCCGATAGGACTCCTTCTTCAGCTTGACGGCATCCCTCACCGCCGGTGTCCACCAACGGGTTCTAGGATTACCGCCACGACAGGCACCAACTACCTTGCGGCCACAGCTCCAATCAGCCGCCTCGACAATAGAGGTGCGGAACATGGTCCATTCGGACTCAATGTCCAGCACCTCCCTCATGACATGTTCAAAGTTCTTCCGGAGGTGGGAATTGAAACTCTCTCTGACAGGAGACTCTGCCAGACGTTCCCAGCAAACCCTCACACTGCGTTTGGGCCTGCCAGGTCTGTCCGGCATCCTCCCCCACCATCGCAGCCAACTCACCACCAGGTGGTGATCGGTAGAAAGCTCCGCCCCTCTCTTCACCAGAGTGTCCAAAACATGAGGCCGCAAATCCGACGACACAACTACAAAGTCGATCATGGAACTGCGGCCTAGGGTGTCCTGGTGCCAAGTGCACATATGGACACCCTTATGTTTGAACATGGTGTTCGTTATGGACAATCTGTGACGGGCACAAAAGTCCAATAACAAAACACCGCTCGGGTTCAGTTTCGGGCAGCCATTCTTCCCAATCACGCCTCTCCAGGTTTCACTGTCGCTGCCAACATGAGCGTTGAAGTCCCCCACTAGAACGAGGGAATCACCCGGGGGAGCACTCTCAAGTACTCCCTCGAGTCAATCCAAAAAGGGTGGGTACTCTGAGCTGCGGTTTGGCGCGTAAGCGCAAACCACAGTCAGGACCCGTTCCCCCACCCGAAGGCGGAGGGAAGCTACCCTCTCGTCCACCGGGTTGAACTCCAACATGCAGGCTCTGAGCCGGGGGGCAACAAGAATTGCCACCCCAGCCGGTCGCCTCTCACTGCCGGCAACGCCAGAGTAGTAGAGAGTCCAGCCCCTCTCGAGAGAACTGGTTCCAGAGCCCTTGCTGTGCGTCGAAGTGAGTCCGACTATGTCTAGTCGGAACTTCTCCACCTCGCACACTAGCTCAGGCTCCTTCCCCCCCCAGCGAGGTGACGTTCCACGTCCCAAGAGCTAGCTTCTGTAGCCGAGGATCGGACCACCAAGTGCCCTGCCTTCGGCTGCCGCCCAGCTCACATCGCACCCGACCTCTATGACCCCTGCTATGGGTGGTGAGCCCATTGGAATATATACACATATATATTGTTCTGTTTTGTTTGTTGAATTTATTAATAATATATGTAAAACCAGTGTTTAAGTTCACTTTGGAATTCAACAGTGAGGTGCACTTCCTCCTTTAGACAGCAGGAGGCAGCATTGCCTAGTTTACAGTAATGTCCATGATAGCAGGGCACAACAAGGAGTTCCTTTCAAGTGAAGTGAAGTGAAGTGAATTACATTTATATAGCGCTTTTTCTCAAGTGACTCAAAGCGCTTTACATTGTGAAACCCAATATCTAAGCTACATTTAAACCAGTGTGGGTGGCACTGGGAGCAGGTGGGTAAAGTGTCTTGCCCAAGGACACAACGGCAGTGACTGGGATGGCGGAAGCGGGGATCGAACCTGCAACCCTCAAGTTGCTGGCACGGCCGCTCTACCAACCGAGCTATACCGTACCTGAGCTTTTAAACATAACCCGTTAACTGCTGCCAATCAGATGGTGAAAAAGATACTCTTTAGGGTTCATATGTTTGTAAATCTGACTGTGATGAAGACCGTGCCTCACCAGTCATGAACCTCACCGCACGTCACGTATATATATATATATATATATATATATATATATATATATATATATATATATATATATATATATATATATATATATATATATATATATATATATATATATATATATATATATACAGTATATGTGTATGTATATACATATATATACACATGTGTGTGTGTGTATATATATATATATATATATATATATATATATATATATATATATATATATATATATATATATATATATATATATATATATATATATATATATATGACACTTACAATTAGTCAATTAGTAGTCACAATTGTTTTGTAAATTGAATGTGTAAATAGAGTATCCTAATTTAGTTCGAGGTATTTTCATATCTAAAGTCACAGTTTAAGTGTATGTTTCCAAGCTGAATGCCACAAGACATGTTATTCCGCCACGCCAGCAGGGGGAGCACTCGTATAGGAAAGGAGGAAAATGGGAGGTGCTTGTTAGTGCTTCCGTGTCTCAGTCAGGTCACACCCTGCGATGACAACGCAATCAAGCACTTTGTGTCTCGTTTTTATTCCTATAAAACAGGTCTGTAAAGTGTGATAATATTAACACATTTGTCTCCAAGCAATTATAAGCGTTTCTGAATATAGAAATATCGAAGTATATTGTTTAAAAGTGTGCATGTGTGATGAATTTTGTAACGTTCAATAAGCGATGTCTCCCTTTGTGTGTGAGCGCGTGGTTGGGCGGGAATGGCGGCGGCAGTGGATTTGTTGAAGTTAAACTGTGATTGTTAAGAAGTTTTATAGGTATAGTCAGGTAACAATGTGTGTAATTGTAATTGATTTATAATGACAGTGACAATATAGAAAAAAGCGTTCAAGAAAGCAGCAATATTAAAAAAGAAGCAATGTCAGGATACAGTACAAACATGTAAGATGAAGAGGTTTATTAAAGCAACAGTACCGTTATGTGATGCTTATACACAGGAAATATAGTGTTTGGGTATGTAACGATCAATCCTCCATGTTTTCGTGGATTTGTTTTATCATTTCAAAAGTAAAGATGTAATTGTTTAACGATGTGAATGAACAAATGTAGAACTGAAATTACATGATTGAAACTATTTGGATGTGATTAAAAGCACAATAGAAATGCAAATGAGAGTAAAGAAATCAAGAAATGTTTAATAAAAGAGTCAGGTCACACCCTGCGATGACAACGCAATCAAGCACTTTGTGTCTCGTTTTTATTCCTATAAAACAGGACACACCACATCGAACACTGGGACCAGGCTACTCAGTGCGAGGCCTGTAACACATACATGTGTATATATATACACATATACTGTATATATATATATATATATATATATATATATATATGTGTGAAATATATATATATATATATATATATATATATATATATATGTACAGTATGTATCATGTGGGCGATATAGACGATATAAATGTTTTAACGCTATCAATATATCATGAATGCATGTTGATGACACATTGCCATGCAAATTTAACAGCCACACACAAACGACTACTCTAGCATTCTGGCTAACCAGCTAGTGGCTAACATTACTCTACAGTGTGAGGCTACGTCTAAATCACGAATCCTCACCTCCACGGCGGAAATTAAAACTGTTTCTTACAAGTAGCATTATCGCTAGAGGCCGAAGAATAGCTAAATATGCTACACTTCCCACCATAGGAAGATATGCTAAGTGTTAACCGCTAAGATACAGCTCTTAAATGTAAACAAATGTGGGCGGATTGATATAAATATAGACACGAGCGATACCAAGTATATTGGTATATGTTGGGGTTTTTTTTTGGGGGGGGGGGGGTCGGTCAAAAGAAAGCAGAAGTCGTGTTAGCAAGGTTGGTTGCATGAACAAATGCACTTTTTCCACATTTTGCGCTATTTTCTTACACTTTACTTAGCATTTCTTACATATTCTCTTATTTGTGCACCTTCATCTTAAGATCTTATTGATTATCGTTAAGTGTTCAATGTGATTTTACTTTTTTGTGGACATTGTTTTCCATGCTTGTGTTGATATTTCCCTTCTACTTTGACAGCTGAGGGGATTATAATCAGATTCCAAATACAATTGTTTACATTTAACATATTCTTCTCCTTGTCCTTGTTTCCCATAGGTCTTAAGAATATCCGTTTTCACGATATCGACCGGTACAAAACACTTGACCTGTGATACGGTTTCCAGTCGTATCAGCATATTGCACATGTTCGATGGAAGCCTAACGAGAGGACAAAACGTAAACATGATGGACTGCGACGAACAAAGCGAGAGGTTCCGCCAGCAATCAAGGCGGCGCCATGCAGCGCTCAGCACGCCGCTCGCTGTCTTCGTTACCAGCATGGAGCACTGGAAAGCGCGGAATTACAGGCTTACCTTCGGCCCGCGTGGTGAAGGGGGAATCGACGGGTCGCTTGGCTGAGAACTGGCCCCCAAGAGAGGTCATTAGAAAGCACAGGCTGAAGAAGCCGATCCCCACCACAAAGATTCTGGAAGAAGAGAGGAGGGCTTTTAGAGGACGAACAAAATCATTTGTACTCACCCAGGTCCTTTGGTTCCAAGGCTGTCTAAAATGATGAAGTGACGAGAACTTTTGACAATTTATTTGAGAAAAAAAGTAAGTACAAACATTAGTAATACGTGTGCTGGGAGAGTGAACCCAGCTATCTCAAGGTAGAAGCAACTGGGATTGAAACTGAAAGTTAACTTGACACGAGTACACACATTCTCCTCCACTCTCCTTCCAGGCTAGTACTTCATGGCACCATTAAACCACAGAAAGTAATACACCGTAAATCCCCAAATATAATCTGCTTTTGTCCTAGACTTTGAACCCTGCGGCTTATAAAACGGAGCGGCTAATACATAATGTTTTGTGTTCAAAAGTTTGCATTAAACCCAAGCAGAGGACTGAAATGGTGTGTTGTTTTTTGTGCTATGGCGCCATCTTTTGGACGAGTTCTCCAACTGCAGGTATTGCGGGTTGAAAATGTATTTCCTGTTTTGATGCCGTAAACCAGAAATAAGTATCCATAGCATGTTTGCTCGAAGGGAGTCGTCATCCATCACTCCAAGCAACGTTTGTAAGTTTTACAATATAACTAAGACGATTCTTACTTACTACTTATGTCCCAGGTGTGACGTCTGTAGGAGGGTTTTCGTGCATATTTGTACGTGCTCTTGTAATGTAATCAAGCTAGCGTTGTTAGCATTTGCTAATATACTAACACGTTTACGAGTGTCTGTGTTAGTATTATTAACTTACAATGGTATTATTTTTGTATGGTTTCAGTTTCACCAATTCCTCAGTAAATTCACCAAAATGTCACCGTGGAGTTATTGAGTCTGTCTAGTCGATTGGAGAGCTAGCCTCCGCAGCTAGTGGGAAGATGACGATGACTTCTGTTTTGTTTTTTCAACCATTTTACTGCCATGTTACAGACACCGTTTGTAAACAAGTAAGGTATGTAAATAAACATTTTACAGAATATGTATGTGTAAATAACTCATTTCACAACGTATATATCTGCAGCTTATAGTCAGGTGCGGCTTATACGTTTTTATATGGAAAAATATAGTTTTTCTCTAGTGGGTGCGACTTATATCGCTCTACAGTCCGGAAAATATGGTAAGTGTGTGAGAGTGCATTGATGACCAAACAGGGTGAGATCATCATGTGTGCGTGTGATCATGTGAGCCTCTTGAGAATATATATATATATATACATACATATACATATGTATATACATACATATACATATAGTACATATACATATATAAACATACATATACACACATATATATTCATATACATACATACATACACATACATATATACACATGCATATACCTTTATATACTGTACATTTACATATATACACATACATATATACACGTACACACACACACACACACTGTAGTATTGACCATATACCGATAATATACCTAGTATTGTTTGTGTCAATATTTGTATTAATCCGCTCACTTGTTTAAATTCAAGAGCTTCAAATTTTTGTAGGTTTTTTTTCATGAATATTTGAATAATTTCCTTTTATTACATAACACCATTTTTTTAAAGTCAATAATGAAAAATAACTGAACAAAAGCCAAAACTGCTAAATTATTGAGTTTGTAAACAACAACAACACAATTATTTTGTGATTAACCAAAAAAATAATGTCACCACTCTCGTATCGGCCATATACTAATACTATTTTTGGTATCATTAATTGTATCGATCTGCACACTCGTTTACATTCAAGAGCTTTAGCTTAGCATGGCTTATTGCATCCTCCTGTGGTGTGTAGTGCAGCATGTCTAGCTCTTCCTCCGCCTCCAGTGATAACGCTACTTGCAAGAAACTTACTTTTTATGTCTTTTAGAAGCTGCAGTGTTGAGGGACGCTTGCTATCGAGGACTCTACATTGCCTTTGTTGGCTTGCTGCTGTCGAAATTGCGAGACACAGCTAAAATGTGTCATCAACTTGCATTATCACCATATGAAACAAACTGATACTTACACTGTATACTGTCTATATTGCACAGCTGAGCCATTTAAGTGTGTCATTTCAAGTCTACGTTCCAATTACAGTATATTAGTGACACTTTGCTGCACTTATGTACGTGAGCTTGGAAAGAATTGCTGTTTACTGTAAATGGATCATTATCGTGCAGACTATATTATATGACTATATGCAAACTATATCTTTTTACAGCGCAGACAAATGTTTTCAGCTTTTTCTGCTCATGCATTGCCGTAACTGCCGTAGAGAACACTAAAGGCATGATTGTAGCACCACAACAATCGCCAATAAAAATAAAAAATAAATTAAAAAGCCATTTACAAGAAAGAAAATATTTAATATGCTTGACCATCAAGAAAATATCTTCAGGCCTTTATCTGCAACAATGGCGACTCATAAGCTGCTCTATTAAATTCATCCATGGCACCAGACTGAAGCATCCGTGTGTGTGTCACTTTAAGACAGTAGTTCTCAAACTGTTTTTTCACCAAGTAGCACCTCAGAAAACACTCGGCTCTCCAAGTACCACCGTACTGACCAACATTACAATACAGTAGCGTAGTAGGCCTAAGTGTTCATTAAAAACAAGGCAGAGGTTTTATTTAACAATATATGCAATTTTTTTTGGCCAAAGTATCACCACGCAAAGTTTGAACAGTAACACTGTATTTGAATATAGGACCACGAGATGGAGCCCGTCGATCTCAATCAGGGGTGTTCAAAGTGTCCCTAAGCTCGTTGTGTATTGGCCTTCGTCAGATTGTAAAAGTAAAATTAATTGTTATCAGTAATGTTGCAAAACGATTTTGTTTTTAACTCAGATTAATCACAATAAATCACATGTATTATTTGATTCCTTAATTTCAATTAACGTTAAAAAAAGAAAAACAATGTTTGGACACGAATGCGATTTTGTTTGAATAGATTGAAAGGTAAAAGAGCTAAATAAATGATGTGATTAATCTGTGTCTACACATGATTAATGCAATATTTTGTGATTAATCACCTGAGTTAACTCCTCATACATATTTTACTGATTTCCTTCGCCGAGAGAGTGAGGTGAAAGCGACGGTATAAATATCTGTGTTGGCCCTGCGATGAGGTGGCGACTTGTCCAGGGTGTACCCTGCCTTCCGCCCGATTGTAGCTGAGATAGGCTCCAGCGCCCCCCGCGACCCGAAAGGGAATAAGCGGTAGAAAATGGATGGCTGGAAATATGGGACTTGGAGCCAAGCTATTTCGACATAAATGGAGTGCTTACCCAAATAAACCGGAAAAAAGATCCCCCGGCCAGATGGACCAAATGCACAACTGTCCATCGAGTGAGTCACACTCTATATTGATCATGATACACGCAGCACGTCACGCGTGTTAATAAAACTACAGTCTGCCATGGCTATAAATACTATAATTTGTCTATAAAGTTGTTATAAGTACACCTCTGCAGACCATTGTATCCTTATTGACTTTAAATATTGTTTAAAAATATAAAATAAACAAACGCGAGTGTGTGTTGTAATCATGGCAGAATCGATGACACCGTAGATAACTATTTTTGGAGAAATGAGGATTCACAAGCGTATTTTTTTTAAGCTGTATATACTGAGGATGAACTGCTGCTTATAGAAAAGCGCGAAGGAAGGGTGAGACGTTGGAGCAGATGGAAGCCGAGAGAGTGAGGTGAAAGCGATTTTGACGTTATAAATATGGAACTTGGAGCCAAGCTATTTCGACATAAATGGAGTGCTTATCCAAATAAACCGGAAAAAAGGTCCCCGGCCAGCTGGACCAAACGCACAACTGTCCATTGAGTGAGTCACACTCTATATTGACCATAATACACGCAGCACGTCACGCGTGTTCTTACAACTCCAGTCCGCCATGACTATAAATATAAATACATATTTTACTGATTTCCTTCGTCACCTATAACATAAAGCGTTTTGTTCAGCTAGCTTAGCATTAATAACATGCACCAGTTCGTGTTTAGTATCTTTGAATGAACAAAAGTATCAAAGTTGTTTCTAAAAAGTTTGGACACACAAAATCGAAATGAAACTAAAAAAAACGGGAAAACATTGTGGGATCATTTTGATTTTAAAGCGCCAAATAAGGGAAATGTTTCCTGTTTACTAGTGATGTGCCTCAGTGAGCGTGTGGTACACTCAATACCTGTACTGACACTGAACTGATACTGTGTTGGTGTTTCTAAATGCCCGTCCCCCATCTGCTGGATTATACAAGTCATTACATTTAACTTGCTAACAAAATTAATAGTTGGCAAATATATTGGGGTTTTTTTTACCAAACAGCAGCGCAGAAAGGAATATGAAACTTGCACATGTGGTCAAGAAGCCAAACAATAAAACAGGAAATTTGGCACTATAAGATCAAACTGATCCCACATTTTGGAATTTCACTTTTTTGTTTTAGTTCCATTTACATTGAAAATAGAGACACAAATGGATGTCTATAACATGAGATGCCGAAAGAAGTACTTCCTGGTAAACACTTACGTCAAACGGTCACATGTTTTTTTTCTTAAAGCCACACACACACACATACGGAACCATCACTTCTGGCTCATTCAACAGAGTTTCACGCTTCATATTCCTTTCTGCACAGCTACACATTTTTTTTAAAAAAAGAAGTAATAATTACCAAAAAAAAAACTAATGATTTTATTAGTAGGTCAAATATAATGACTTGTATAATCCAGCAGATGGCGGACGACCATTTTGAAACACCAACACAGAATCGGTGACGTGTCAGTAGAGGTAGTGAGTGTGCCACAAGCTCACTGAGGTGTCACTTACCCTTCACGAGTAGTGCCAGTTAATCTTTACAGGACGAGACAAAAGAAATAAAAGTGGGATTTAGAATTCAAGGTGTGATTTGATCCCCCAACAAATATGACAGGCGACTCCTCCTAAAGTGTCATGTAGCGCTAAAAGCTATGTTTACTCAGACACAGACACTCTCTCACATCCTTTGCACTTCCGACACAGGCTTACTTTAAACACATTGGAGTCAAAAAGTATAAACATCTTTCATTGTTAAATGTCTTTCATACTTTACATTGGGTGTCTCCATCTGATACAGACATCTGATATCTGAAATGATATCTGGATGATATCAGCTCACGTTTAAAATGTGCGATACTGTTAGAGAGCCATTAAAAAGGGAAGTGCACCTTTTTTGTAATGTTATGAGACACAAAAACACACGTCTTTTTTTTTTAGGATTTTAAAAATGATATATATAATATAGTAACAGACACCTTCATAACAATATGTAATATGTACAATATACACACTGCAAATGTATATATAATGTAGTAAGAGACACCTTCATAACAATATGTAATATGTACAATATACACACCCGCGACCCCAAAAAGGGACAAGCGGTAGAAAATGGATGGATGGACAATATACACACTGCAAGTATATATATAATGCAGTAACAGACACCTTCATAACAATATGTAATAAGTACAATATACACACTGCAAGTATATATATATATATATACAATGTAGTAACAGACACCTTCATAACAATATGTAATATGTACAATATACACACTGCAGGTGTATATATATATATATATATATATATATATATATATATATATATATATATATATATATATATATATATATATATATATATATATATATATATATATATATATATATATATATATATATATATATATATATATATATATATATATATCAGTGACGTGCGGTGAGGTTCATGGCTGGTGAGACACAGACTTCATCACAGTCAGATTTAAAAACATATGAACCCTAAAGAGTATCTTATTCACCATTTGATTGGCAGCAGTTAACGGGTTATGTTTAAAAGCTCATACCAGCATTCTTTCCTGCTTGGCACTCAGCATCAAGGGTTGGAATTGGGGGTTAAATCACCAAAAATGATTCCCGGGCGTGGCGCCGCTGCTGCCCACTGCTCCCCTCACCTCCCAGGGGGTGAACAAGGGGATGGGTCAAATGCAGAGGATAAATTTCACCACACCTAGTGTGTGTGTGACAATCATTGGTACTTTAACTTAACTTTAAACATACAAACTGCAGCACACAAAAAAGCACATTTAATAAAAAAAACTTTATTATGGTCTTACCTTTACTTATAAATGAAGTCCATGCGCCGCTCCTTCTGAACAAAAGCATCGATAACTTGTTTATAGAAGTCTTCCTTATCTTTCTTCAGTTTTAAAAGTCTCTCTGTCTCGATGGAGATCTTCCTTTAATTATTACCTCCTGCTTCGATTGAAAGTCCAGTTTAGAAAACTGTTTTATTTTAGATATGTAATCCTCCACGGTAAAAGTCCAGGCGAGAGGAAAAAATAAACGATCACTGCTAACTGTTGCTGCTTGTTGTCACTTATTCTGCAGCCGAGTGGTCGCAAAAATGATCCCTGGGATCACTAGCGCCCTCTACCACCAGGAGGCGGGATTACTGCGAGCCTCAGCCAGTGGGTCTTCTCAGCCGTTTTATGATTGCTCAGCACAAGAAATACGTTACACACATACAGTTGTTGACAAAATACACTGTACATTATATACCTCAGCTAACTAAACTATGGAAATGTATAATTTAATTCATATAGCAATACGGTCTCACTGCACAGCAGGCCAGCAGTTAGCCAAGTCGTTGCGCAATCCATGGTGAGGCTCAACTGGCTGCTGACTCACCGCAAGTCTCTTCTCAGTATTTGAACGGCAAATGTGAAAATTCAGCGATTTTGAATAAAAATAATCTAAAACTGGTGAAGTTAAATGGAAAATAACTTTATAGTATAATCACTGGATACATATAACAATTTAGTTAATTTTTTTTCTTTTTACATTTTTTTTTTTTCCATGATGGCACGTGAGGCCCTGCCTCACCTGCCTCCCCTGACTGCACGTCACTGATATATATATATATATATATATATATATATATATATATATATATATATATATATATATATATATATATATATATATATATATATATATATATATATATATATATATATATATATATATATATATATATATATATATATATATATATATATATATATATATATATATATATATATATATATACTAGGGGTGCGATCCAGAATCGATTCTCTTTTTTTTTTTTTAAATCGATTATTCATTTTTTTATTTTTTTATTTGTATTAATCAATCCAACAAAACAATACACAGCAATACCATAACAATGCAATACAATTCCAAAACCAAATCCGACCCAGCAACACTCAGAACAGCAATAAACAGAGCAATTGAGAGGAGACAAAAACACGACACAGAACAAACCAAAAGTAGTGAAACAAAAATTAATATTATCAACAACAGTATCAATATTAGTTACAATTTCAACATAGCAGTGATTAAAAATCCCTCATTGTCATTATCATTAGACATTTATAAAAATAAAAATAAATGAACAATAGTGTCACAGTGGTACCAGTACCAAAATATTGGTACTGGGACAACACTAGTTGCAATGTTACAGTGAATTTTGATTACAGAAATTTACGGTTTTGTTTTTTTAAATTACCACAATTTTACGTAGTGTGAAAAATACTGTTAAAAGCTTTGAAATCCTGGTAAATTTGAATGAATATAGAGCAATACATATGCTAACCTATAATCTACTTGTTTTAATTATAAACAAAACATCCACATCGTAATGTGTGTAATAGGCTACCAGTGTAATAACTAATCTAACCCCCTTGAGATATTTAATGTATTATTTTTATTATTTACTAATATTATTCCACTGACTTAGACCTTTTTGAAGGCTTTATCACGTCCAAAAACTACGCAAAGGTTGGTCTTTTTCTATTTTACTAGTCTTTTACAAAAGGTATATATATATATATATATATATATACTAGGGGTGCGATCCAGAATCGATTCTCTTTTTTTTTTTTAAATCGATTATTCATTTTTTTATTTTTTTATTTGTATTAATCAATCCAACAAAACAATACACAGCAATACCATAACAATGCAATACAATTCCAAAACCAAATCCGACCCAGCAACACTCAGAACAGCAATAAACAGAGCAATTGAGAGGAGACAAAAACACGACACAGAACAAACCAAAAGTAGTGAAACAAAAATTAATATTATCAACAACAGTATCAATATTAGTTACAATTTCAACATAGCAGTGATTAAAAATCCCTCATTGTCATTATCATTAGACATTTATAAAAATAAAAATAAATGAACAATAGTGTCACAGTGGCTTACACTTGCATCGCATCTCATAAGCTTGACAACACACTGTGTCCAATATTTTCACAAAGATAAAATAAGTCAAATTTTTGGTTCATTTAATAGTTAAAACAAATTTACATTATTGCAATCAGTTGATAAGACATTGTCCTTTACAATTATAAAAGCTTTTTACAAAAATATACTACTCTGCTTGCATGTCAGCAGACTGGGGTAGATCCTGCTGAAATCCTATGTATTGAGTGAATAGAGAATCGTTTTGAATTGGGGAAAAATCGTTTTTGAATCGAGAATCGTGTTGAATTGAAAAAAAATCGATATTGAATCGAATCGTGGGACACCCAAAGATTCACAGCCCTAATATATATATATATATATATATATATATATATATATATATATATATATATATATATATATATATATATATATATATATATATATATATATATATATATGTATATATATATATATATATATATATATATAATGTAGTAACACACACCTTTATAACAATATGTAGTATGTACAATATACACACTGCAAGTATATATACATATAATGTAGTAACAGACACCTTTATAACAATATGTAATAAGTACAATATTTACTGTATTTTGGTCATCTTAATCATTGCCGGAACTAATACCCCAGCACATTTATTATAATTTCCATAGCAACGGATTTCTGACTTCTGGCAACAAATGTGTGTTCCTACTTCCAGAAACAAACGCGAGTGTGTGTTCTAATAATGGCAGACTTGGTAACGGACAACAAAGACTACTATTGGACAAATGAGGATACATAACCTTATTTTTGAAGCTGAACATACAGAGGATGAATTACTGCTTCTCGAAGCTAGCGCGAAGGAAGGGTGAGACGTTGGAGTAGACGGAAGCCAAGAGAGTGAGGTGACAGGGAAGGACAACAACACATGCTTTATCAGTATAATGCTTCACAGCCCATATACAAAAGCTGTGCGCTGCAAAGCGTCTTAATTGTCGCCATCACTCCTGACTTCCCCATTTTGATTTTTAAAAATCAGCGCAAATTGTTTTATTTATTTTTGTAGGTTAAAGTGTGTTATATATTGTGCTTCTGAGTGAATGCTGAATATATTTTATTAATGTTTCAGTATCTAATGGTTCAAATTCGGCAAAACATTTTTGTAATTTCAAGAAGGATTTTTTTCTTCACAATTTTTTTTTTCTTTAAATCTTTTCTGTTAAGACTTAAAAAAAAATTATTTGTTGTAATTTGTTCTATATTTTTTATGTTTTAATTTTTTTTTTTTAATAAACACACAAGACAATTATAATACTTTTATAGACAAATGATACTATTTATAGTTGCGGCGGAAAGTGGTGGAGGGTGCTTTTTCTTTTTTTTCCCTGGGGGTGCATAACAGAAAATGATTGAGAAGCACTACATTTGTCGACGTAAACAAATATCAAATAAGTGCATATTGCTTACACATGCAAAGTCTCCGAGGCATATTCAAAATTATCCGGTAACAAACGTGTCTGCATCATTCAATGTACTACGCCATGGGCTTAATTTAATAGATTGTTGTGACCACAAGGTGTCAATTTTTTGTATTTTTTTTTAAAACCCACTAATCACCACTCCACTTCCAGACGGATGATATGTTCATAACTACCATTGTTCTCTGACTCATTTCACTTGATCAAACCTTTTCTAAAATGCCACACTACAAAATACTAAGTATGTTGTTGTATGATTCATACTGATATACGTGACGGTGGTATTTAATCAATGTAATATCTAGAGTACATACATCATTTATATTATATTATTTTGTTTAAAAAACTACATTAAAATGCACTTTTAATGATTCCCTTAGATTGTGCAGGGGTGCCTAATGAAGTGGCCATATTTGCAAACTTGACAGTGCGCTGAATGTGGGCTGTGTTGTGCTTTTGCGCACATATTTTTAAAAAAAACACGCATAAAAAGTATTTCATTCCCAACCTTTGGTCCGTCATATTCCAGCCAATTGGCCGGAAGAACGATCTCACCTGCACGTCCTTACCTGAAGGGTTTGAAAGTGAGAAGACATCTCCTCGTCATCATGGAAAGGTCGCCGCTCGTCATGGTGCGTTCAGGGTGCTGCCGGAGCGTGGGAGCGCCGGACTCGAACGCGTAACTTTAAAGCCGAGTGCAGCAGGCGGTGGAGAGGTGGAGCGCGCCGCCATCGTCGTGCGCGGGGACAACTTCCACGCGGCGTCTCCCTGCGGTGCTCCGCCGTGGGCGCGGTGGTGCTGACGCTCTTTACCCGCCTCGTGCCGCGTGCGCGTCGGCTCTGCGTCGCGCGTCCATGTGCTCTGCCGCTCCACATGAAGACTGACCTGGAGATTTTGTGCTGCGGGATGCAGCCTGCTCGCAGCGCCATCTAGCGGCTCCTACTGGGAAATAAAGAAGCTACAATGATTTTTTTTTTTTTTTTTTTTTTACATGCTATCAATCTTAAGTTGTGTACACGTGTACAACGCTGTACACGTTTGCATTGTACATTTACAGAAAATTACAGGCTAACAACTTCGTTAATTTTACAGTGTCATCTTTACAGCAAATTACTGTAAACCAGTAATTCTCAATATTTTGTTGGTGCCCCCGAGGAAGAAGAAATCATTTTTTTTAAGTTGAATATACTGAGGATGAACTGCTGCTTGTAGAAGCGAGCGCGGAGGAAGGAAGGGTGAGACGTTGGAACAGACGGAAGCCAAGAGAGTGAGGTGAAAGCGATTTTGACGCTATAAATATGGAACTTGGAGCCAAGCTATTTTGACATAAATGGAGTGCTTACCAAAATAAACCGGAAAAAAAGCTGGACCAAACGCACAACTGTCCATCGAGTGAGTCACATTCTATATTGATCATGATACACACAGCAAGTCACGCATATTATAGCTACAGTCCGCCATGACTATAAATACTATGATTTGTCTATAAAAGTTGTTAAGTACACTTCTGCAGACAAATATGTCCTTATTGACTTTAAATATTGTTTAAAAATATTAAATAAACGCGAGTCTGTGTTGTAATAATGGCAGAATTGATGACAACGTAGATTTTTGGAGAAATTAAGATTCACAACCTTATTTTTTTTTTAAGCTGAATGTACTGAGGATGAACTGCTGCATATAGAAGCGAGCGCGAAGGAAGGAAGGGTGAGACGTCGGAGCAGACGGAAGCCGAGAGAGTGAGGTGAAAGCGATTTTGACGCTATAAATATGGAACTTGGAGCCAAGCTATTTTGACATAAATGGAGTGCTTACCAAAATAAACCAGAAAAACGCTGGACCAAACGCGAGTGAGTCACACTCTATATTGATCATGATACACACAGCACGTCACGCGTGTTCTTTCAACTCCAGTCCGCCATGACTATAAATACTATAATTTGTCTAAGAAGTTGTTTTAAGTACACCTCTGCAGACCAATATGTCCTTATTGACTTGAAATATTGTTTAAAAAATATACTGTAAAATAAACGCAAGTTTGTGTTGTAATCATGGCACAATCAATGACAACGTAGACAACTATTTTTGAAGAAATGAGGATTCACAACCTTATTTTTTTTTAAGCTGTGTATACTGAGGATGAACTGCTGCTTATAGAAGCGAGCGTGAAGGAAGGAAGGATGAGACGTCGGAGCAGATGGAAGCCGAGAGAATGAGGTGAAAGCAATTTTGACGCTATAAATATGGAACTTGGAGCCAAGCTATTTCGACATAAATGGAGTGCTTACCCAAATAAACCAGAAAAAAGATCCCCCGGCCAGATGGACCAAACGCACAACTGTCCATCGAGTGAGTCACACGCTATATTGATCATGATACACACAGCAAGTCACGCATATTACAACTACAGTCCGCCATGACTATAAATACTATAATTTGTCTATAAAAGTTGTTATAAGTACACCTCTGCAGACCATTCTGTCCTTATTGAAATTAAATAGTGTTTAAAAATTTAAAATGAACAAACGCGAGTGTGTGTTGTAATCATGGCAGAATCGATAACAGACAATGTAGACAACTATTTTTGGACAAATGAGGATTCATAAACTTATCCTTACCCTAAAGTTGTTATAAGTACACCTCTGCATACCGTTGTATCCTTATTGACATTAAATATTGTTTAAAAATATAAATCAACTCATAAAGAATAACTATCTACTTTTTTAATATGTCAGTCAATCAATCAATGTTTATTTATATAGCCCTAAATCACAAGTGTCTCAAAGGGCTGCACAAGCCACAACAACATCCTCGGTACAGAGCCCACATACGGTAACAGAAATTATTTAAGTGTATCAACTTGAAATAAATAAAAATCTAACTATTTTTTAAAAAAGAAAGACTTGAACCATTTGATACTAAAAAAAAGAAAATTATCAAAAAAATTCCAGGCTATTAGGCGCTACTTTTTTCCTTTGCTTTGCTCCCTGCGGCTTATAAAACGGTGCAGCTAATTTTATGGATTTTTCTAAGCTGACGGCCTTAATACAAATAGTTTGTATTATGGCGCCATTTTATCGACGAGTTCGCCCACTGCAGGTGCTGCTTGGCGAACGTCGACAGTTTTTTCTTCTGTTTAGTACTTTCAACCGGAACTACAAGTGCTGTTCTGTCTGGGACGGCGTGGTTTGGTTGGTAGAGCGGCCGTGCCAGCAAGTTAAGGGTTGCAGGTTCGATACCAGCTTTCGCTATCCTAGTCACAGCTGTTGTGTCCACACTTTGCCCACCTGTCCACACTGGTTTAAAATGTAACTTAAAGATGTAGATAATGAGCTTCACTATGTAATGCACTATATACATATAATTCACTTTACTTCTAGACGTCCATAGCGTTTCTACTTGTATGGATTCTTCATTCATCGCTCCTAGCAACGTTTGTAAGTTTTACAATATAACTAAAACAATTCTGAATTACTAAAGTATACCATGTGTGATGTCTGTAGGGGTGTTTTCATGCATATTTGTACGTGCTATCGTAATGTAATCAAGCTAGGTAATACACTAACACATATTTTTTCTTATCAAAATGAGGACATCAGGATTATTGGGTACAATGTTGTGGAGTGAACATCTTTTCGAAGTGAGGTTCGAGGCATGATACTGATAAAGCATTTTATTCACATTTGTTGACTTGAGTATTTAACGCTGAAATCACAGTTAATGGCTGTGAAATGTAAGGATATAGAAATGTGTTGCAATTAGGGTTGTACGGTGTACCGCGATACTAATGAATCATATTCGGTACTATAACGCCTCTAAAAAGTACCGGTCCACAAAAAAAAAAAAAAAAAGTACAGAAAAGTATCGAAATACATTTTGGTACCAGTACCAAAATATTGGTACTGGGACAACACTAGTTGCAATGTTACAGTGAATTTTGATTACAGAAATTTACGGTTTTGTTTTTTTAAATTACCACAATTTTACGTAGTGTGAAAAATACTGTTAAAAGCTTTGAAATCCTGGTAAATTTGAATGAATATAGAGCAATACATATGCTAACCTATAATCTACTTGTTTTAATTATAAACAAAACATCCACATCGTAATGTGTGTAATAGGCTACCAGTGTAATAACTAATCTAACCTCCTTGAGATATTTAATGTATTATTTTTATTATTTACTAATATTATTCCACTGACTTAGACCTTTTTGAAGGCTTTATCACGTCCAAAAACTACGCAAAGGTTGGTCTTTTTCTATTTTACTAGTCTTTTACAAAAGGTAAACATGCGAGGCTGTAGGCTACTAGCAGCTACACAACAGCTCAGCACACAATAGCACACCAGCTAGACCAGGGGTCACCAACCTTTTTGAAAGCAAGAGCTACTTCTTGGGTACTGATTAATGCGAAGGGCTACCAGTTTGATACACACTTAAATAAATTGCCAGAAATAGCCAATTTGTTCAATTTACCTTTAACTCTATGTTATTATTAATAATTAATGATATTTACACTTAAATTGAACGGTTTAAAAGAGGAGAAAACACGAAAAAAATGACAATTACATTTTGAAACATAGTTTATCTTCAATTTCGACTCTTTAAAATTCAAAATTCAACCGAAAAAAGGAAGAGAAAAACTAGCTAATTCGAATCTTTTTGAAAAAATTTAAAAAATAATTTATGGAACATCATTAGTAATTTTTCCTGATTAAGATTAATTTTAGAATTTTGATGACATGTTTTAAATAGGTTAACATCCAATCTGCACTTTGTTAGAATATATAACAAATTGGACCAAGCTATATTTCTAACAAAGACAAATAATTATTTCTTCTAGATTTTCCAGAATAAAAATTTTAAAAGAAATTCAAAAGACTTTGAAATAAGATTTAAATTTGATTCTACAGATTTTCTAGATTCGCCAGAATAATTTTTTTGCATTTTAATCATGATAAGTTTGAAGAAATATTTCACAAATATTCTTTGTCGAAAAAACAGAAACTAAAATGAAGAATTAAATTAAAATGTATTTATTATTCTTTACAATAAAAATAAAAAATTTACTTGAACATTGATTTAAATTGTCAGGAAATAAGAGGAAGGAATTTAAAAGGTAAAAAGGTATATGTGTTTAAAAATCCTAAAATCATTTTTAAGGTTGTATTTTTTCTCTAAAATTGTCTTTCTGAAAGTTATAAGAAGCAAAGTAAAAAAAATAATGAATTTATTTAAACAAGTGAAGACCAAGTCTTTAAAATATTTTCTTGGATTTTCAAATTCTATTTGAGTTTTGTCTCTCTTAGAATTAAAAATGTCGAGCACAGCGAGACCAGCTTGCTAGTAAATAAAAATTTTTTAAAAAAATAGAGGCAGCTCACGGGTAAGTGCTGCTATTTGAGCTATTTTTAGAACAGGCCAGCGGGCTACTCATCTGGTCCTTACGGGCTACCTGGTGCCCGCGGGCACCGCGTTGGTGACCCCTGAGCTAGACCATACTTGCCAACCTTGAGACCTCCAATATCGGGAGGTGGGGGGTAGGGGTGGGGGGTGGGGGTGGGGGGGCGTAGTTGGGGGCGTGGTTATTTACAGCTAGAATTCACCAACTCGAGTATTTCATATATATATATATATATATATATATATATATATATATATATATATATATATATATATATATATATATATATATATATATATATATATATATATATATATATATATATATATATATATATATATATATATGAAATACTTGACTTTCAGTGAATTCTAGCTATATATATATATATATTTATTTATTTTATTTACATAAAAGAAATACTTGAATTTCAGTGTTCCGGTGGCTATCCATTAGATGGCAGTATTGTCCTGTTTAACTTCTCCGTTCATGATGAGTATATCATTTCGGCCACCGTGTTCAATGGAGAAGTCTGTTCTACATATTTACAGGCAACATACACCTTCCCCTTCGAACTGTCCTGGATGAACTGAAATTCTTGTTTCCATTCGTTTTGGAACTTGCAAGCGTATTTCTTCATCTTGCTCGTCGACAGCGTCGCCATGTCTGTAATTTCCTCGTTCTTCTGCTTCGTCTCCTTGTTGTGTGCGCAGTTGTGCACTCTACTCTCTAAAAGCCCTAGATGTTATAACGTCATTGGGCAGGCAAGCTGTTTATATTGTGGGAAAGCGGACGTGAGAACAGGCTGTCCCCACTCAGGTCTGCATTGAGCTGGAGGGGGCGTGGCCTCCAGCTCCGGCTGAATACCGGGAGTTTGTCGGGAGAAAATCTCTGCCGGGAGGTTGTCGGGAGAGGCGCTGAATACCGGGATTCTCCCGCTAAAAACAGGAGGGTTGGCAAGTATGAGCTAGACATACGGAATAATCGTTGAACAATAAAACGGCACATTTGTCAATATAAACAAGCGTCAATTATGGCAAATATATGATCACCCCACTTCAACTTAAAGAAATTATCAAATACCCAATACTGTTTGCTGCATAGGTTGTCGGCCATTTTGCTTTTCAGGTCCCGTTTTGGAGGTGCATATGTTTTTTGTTTCTTAATTTTTTGTTTTATTTTGTAATCTGGGTTGTATTTATTTTGTCGATAGAATGTCAATAAAAAACCAAAGCTACTGGCTGCACTTTAGCAATATAATTTTCATTGTGATCCTGACATTTTGGACTTTTTTGGCATAAATATATTCATATAGATTCAATACTAAGTCATGTTTTGCTTGGGTAACTAATACTTATTTCACTAAAACCTAGCTAAATTTTATTTGGAGCCACTCCCACTAGGAAAAAAATTACTTTTTAATAATACAAAATTAGTTTATTTTTAATTTTTTAATTCAAACTTGATGCATTCTTTTTACTAAAAACAACTCATGAGCAATGTACTGTTCAATAATATTTTTTTACAGTGCAAAGGTAACATAATAAAAACATTGAATATGCACATTTTCATACATACATCTCACCAACCGAGATTTGATGGGTGTGCGATCGTTTAGCAGCCCGGCACTCACGCTGTGCGCCACCGGCGACAGAAAGTGAAGTTATATTTTTAACAGTGACGTAGCAGGAAGGGTCTATAGTGGGGGTCTGCAACCTGCGGCTCTATAGCGCCTCCCTAGTGCATACTTGCCAACCCTCCCGTTTTTAGCGGGAAAATCCCGTTATTCAGCGCCTCTCCCGACAACCTCCCGGCAGAGATTTTCCCCCGACACACTCCCGGTATTCAGCCGGAGCTGGAGGCCACGCCCCCTCCAGCTCAATGCGGACCTGAGTGGGGACAGCCGTTCTCACGTCCGCTTTCCCAGCAGCTTGCCTGCCCAATGACGTCATAGCATCTACGGCTTTTAGAGAGTAGAGTGCACAACAAGGAGAGAGAGTTCTTGGTTTCTTATGTGGGTTTATTGTTAGCCAGTTTCATTAACGTCCTCCCAGCGCGGTAACAACACACAACAACAGCAGTCACGTTTAGTCTACCGTAAAGCAGTTCGTCTGCCGTAAACAGCAATGTTGTGACACTCTTAAACAGGACAATACTGCCACCTACTGGATAGCCTGCAGAACACTGAAATTCAAGTATGTCTTTTATTTATATGTATAATAAAATTTTTAAAAAAAGTATTTCATACATATATATATAAATATGAAATACTTGATTTGGTGAATTCTAGCTGTAAATATACTCTCCTCTTAACCACGCCATTAGCCACGCCCCAACCACGCCCCCCGCCCCCCCGACTCCTGGTGTATAGGAATAAAACTGTATATTAACTTTTTTGATCAATTTTGAATTTAATTTGGTGCATGTTTTGTACGAAAAATAATTGGAAAGACATTAACAATATTAACATATATTATGATATAACTTTAATAATTTACTTAGCGCAAAATAAATTTAAGATCAACATAAACGGAAAAACCTTCCTTTCCACAAACCCATGCCCTTCAATAAATGAATTACTTCTAAACATGAAATAATAGTCACCTTTACACTCCTTTAATCTTATAAAATAGACATAATAAAAAAGTCAGACTGTACTGAAATCTAGTGGCCAATACTATTTTAGTATTGATATATTTACTTCATTTAGGAAGTATTATGAGTGACAATGTCTAATTTCGGCCAAAAATATGTAGAATGTGCTTAAAAAAACAAAACAGCGATGACGTAATGTATAATTGTTAATTCCTGTACAGCCACTAGGGGGCATAGTGACATTGCATTTGTGATATGATGGCATGTATTAACACTAATGCACAGTACTCAGCAGTCTTTTTTTTATTCATCCATCAATGCTAAAGTATTATTTTTCAATATACCAAATTAATATACATTTAAAATATAAATACATTACAGGCACACGTTATGTGTATGCGAAGAAGTGCTAAATATCCCACAACATGTACATGTGTTGTTTTAGTACATGCCGCATCATAAAACTGGTACCAGTACATAATTTCTTTATTAGTAAATATAAAAAGGAAGGTTTCAGGACCTTGGAGAGCGCTTGTGACGACAGCGGCTCATCCCTGACACCTGCAGGCCAAAACACGTTTTACAACTTTCAATTGTGGCGATTAAAACTTTTTTTTTTTGTCACATGACTGCACTCAAAACACTGTAAAACAGTGACATGACGTCATAACTCTTCAATGTTTATTTACAAAGTATGAAAATAGAACATTTATATCATGTGTGTCTGTAAAAAATGCCTACAATTAGAGAAAACATGTGACACTAAATTGTAGTTATTTGGGGGGGGTTTCAGTTTTAGTTAGCATATGCTATCATTAGCCCTGTTATAATGTCATACATAACTGTAAAATATGCAGGTTTTCCTCTCTCAGGACACAAAATGTGTACCACTAAAAACAAATATTAAATAAATCAGAACTTACTCACCCTGAAAAAAATGTTGGGCCCCAAGCAGAATTTTATTTGAGGCCCCCCATTACAAACAACAACAAAAAAACTTTGTTTTTTTGTTTTATAAATGTGAAACAATGTTTATATATTTTTTCATAATCAAACTTGAATTTTAATTAGATGCATGTTTTGTACCAAAATGAAATAATGGGAAAGTTGTTCAATAAATAATTTAAACATTCAAATTAATCGAAAACAGAGCTTCTCTATTTATTGTCACCTCTCTCTGGAGCCATTTTAGAAGTAACACCAACTTCTAATGTTTTATGCTATTTCACCTAACTTTATTCATCTGAACCTAAAAAAAAACATGAATTTTGATACTTGCCATCTTGTAAGTATGCTAACTGTTCCCATTTGAACATGCTACCATTCGTGCTGTTATGTTTTATGCTGGCATTTTAGCCATTTGTATTCATTTTAACCTAAAAAGACAAATATTGATACTTGCTGCCATCTTGTAAGTCTGCTAATTGTTCCCAAGTTAACATGCTACCGTGAGCGTGCTAACATTTTAAGGTAGCATTTTAACATTTTACTGGGCACTGTGTTTAAAGGGGTGCCAACTTCTAACGTTTTATGCTAGTATTTCATATAATTTTATTTATTTGAACCTAAAAAAAAATTGTGAATTGTAATACTTGCCACCTTGTAAGAATGCTAACTGTTCCCATTTTAAGTTCGCTTACATTACTATCGTTAGTGAGTTTTCATTTTATGTTCGCATTTTAGGCACATTTTATTCATTTAAAACTAAGAAAATGAATACTGATATTTGCTGCCATCTTGTAAGTATGCTAACTGTTTTGTAACTTAACGCTTTCCGGTGGCATTTTAGCCAATTGTATTCCTTTTAACCTAAAAAGACAATTATTGATACTTGCTGCCATTTTGTAAGTCTGCTAATTGTTCACAAGTTAACATGCTATCGTGAGCGCGCTAACATTTTAAGGTAGCATTTTAACATTTTACTGGGCACTGTATTAAAAGGGGTGCCAATTTCTAATGTTTTATGCTAGCATTTTAGCCAATTGTATTCCTTTTAACCCAAAAATACATGAATTGTGATACTTGCCATCTTGTAAGAATGCTAACTGTTCCTATTTTAAGTTCGCTTACATTACTACCGTTAGTGAGTTTACATTTTATGCTCGCATTTTAGCCAAATGTTATTCATTTGAACCTAAGAAAATGAATACTGATATTTGCTGCCATCTTGTAAGTATGCCAACTGTTTTATAATTTAACGTTTTATGCTAGCATTTTAGCTAATTGTATTTATTTAAACCTACAAATTATGGCTTTTGATACCTAACATCATTTTAAAAAAGCCAACTTTTCCTAAATTAGCATGCAACAGTTTTTGCTAGCCTTTTTAACTCATTTGACTTGTACAAACCCAAAAATTATAGTTTTCGCTACGTGCCGTCATCTTAGAAGAACAATACGTTTTCCTACATCATCATGCTAACGGTAGCATGCCAACAATTCATGCTAGCATATCAACTAACTTTTTTGTGAAATCCTGTCTTTTGTTACTTGGCGCCATCTTAGACGTATGCAAACCTCTAACATTTGATTATGCTATTTTACCTAATTGTATTCATTTGAAATTTAAAAAAATATAATTGTAGACCCTTGCCATCTTGTATGCTAACTGCTCCCATGTTAACATTCTACGGTTAACACACCTAACATTTTATGCTAGCAGTTTAGCTAATTGTATTTATTTAAACCTACAAAATACGTCATACGCTCTCACCGAGCTAAGAGGTAGCGGAATGGGTAAGGTTAGCTGTGGCAGGTGGTGCAAGCGGAGCGGTGCGAGTGGCAATACGAGAGAGAGAAGGTGCGAATCTGGTAACAAATGGAGGAAGAATTGATTCCCAAGAAAAACAGCACAGGGTCCATCGTCTGGCGGTGGTTTGGCTTCAAGCGGGAAAATGTTGAACAGACAACCGTAATGTCAAGTATGCGGCAAAAGTGTTGCTACAAAAAGTAGCAGCTCTACTAATTTGTAGCATCATTTGAAAAGTCACCCGCTAGAGAATGAAGAATGCTTTAAACTCTGCATGTCAACATCTCCGGCCGGTGCCACACCAACAAAATGCACTGACCCAATTGAACCTGACGTATTCCATTTCCAGATCAACACCGTATGAAAAAAGTAATCAACAACAGAAGGAGATAACGTCCGCAGTAACCTACCACATAGCGAAGGGACATACACTATTTGATTTCCTATTATGCAGCTCCTTTTTATTTGACAGTTATTGGAATATCTTGTGTGACATCATGCACAAAAGTGCACTTTATTTGTTTTAAACTATTGTAGTGGTGTTCTGTACAAAAAGTGCACTTTAATTTAGTGTTGTTTTGATATGTCATCTTAGTGACATCATGCACAAAAGTGCACTAATAGCTTGTTTTAAAATGTCTCTGACAATCTTGCACTTTCTGTTTTGGAAATGACATGAATGTTTGTGCCACTGCTTAATAACTGTTTAATAAATACAGTTTTGGTAAATTGACTTAGTTGTGATTTCCCTCTCTGCATGAAAGCTTCAAATGAGCATATATTAATGCAATATGAACAAGAATGTTTTAATGTAGACACATAGAATCATCATACTGCTGTGATTATATGCATCAAGGGTTCATTCAAGGCTAAGGCAAAATATCGAGATATATATCGTGTATCGTGACATGGCCTAAAAATATTGAGATATTAATAAAAGGCCATATCGCCCAGCCCTACTTAATTGTATTCATTTGAACCTAAAAAATGTGAATTTTGATACTTGCCATCTTGTAAGTATGCTAACTGTTCCCATGTTAACATAATAACATTTGCACGCTAACTTTTTATGCTAGCAATTTAGGTAATTGTATTTATTTAAACCTACAAATTATGGCTTTTGATACTTAACACCATTTTAAAAACATGCCAACTTCTATGTTAGCATGCTATAGTTTTTGCTAGCCTTTAACTAATTTCACTTGTACAAACCTAAAGATCATGGCTTTTGCTACTTGGCGCCATCTTAGAAGTGCATTACCTTTTGCTACATCATCACGCTAATGTTAGCATGCCAACAATTAATGCTAGCATACAAACTAACTTTTTTGTGAAAACCTGTCTTTTATTACTTGCCGCCATCTTAGACATATGCAAACCTCTAACATTTGATTATACTATTTAACCTAATTGTATTGAATTTTGATACTTGCCATCTTGTAAGTATGCCAACTGTTCCCATGTTAACGGTTAGCACGCTAACATTTTATGCTAGCATTTTAGCTCATTGTATTTATTTAAACCTACAAATTATGGCTTTTGATACTTAACACCATTTAAAAAATATACCAACTTCTCCTATGTTAGCATGCTATAGTTTTTTGCTAGTCTTTTTAGCTAATTTCTCTTCTATTAGCCTAAAAATCATGGTTTTCGCTACTTGGCGCTATCTTAGAAGTGCATTATCTTTTCCTACATCATCATGCTGCTAACGTTAGCAAGCCAACAATTAATGCTAGCAAATAAACAAAATGTTTTGTGCAAACCTGTCTTTTATTACTTGGCGCCATCTTAGACATATGTAAACCTCTAACATTTGATTATACTATTTTACTTAGTTGTATTCATTTGAACCTAAAAAACATGAATTTTGATACTCGCCATCTTGTAAGTATGCCAACTGTTCCCATGTTAACATTCTACGGTTAGCACGCTAACATTTTATGCTAGCATTTTAGCTAATTGCATTTATTTAAACCTACAAATAATGGCTTTTGATACTTAACACCATTTTAAAAATATGCCAACTTCTATGTTAGCATGCTATAATTTTATGCTAGCCTTTTTAGCTAATTTCACTTCTATAAGCCTAAAAATCATGGTTTTCGCTACTTGGCGCTATCTTAGAAGTGCATTATCTTTTCCTACATGATCATGCTAATGTTAGCATACCAACATATATGCTAGCATATAAACTAACTTTTTTGTGCAAATCTGTCTTTTGTTACTGGGTGCCATCTTAGACGTATGCAAACCTCTAACATTTAATTATGCTATTTTATCTAATTGTATTCATTTGAACCTAAAAAACATGAATTTTGATACTTGCCATCTTGTAAGTATGCCAACTGTTCCCATGTTAATATAATTTGCACGCTAACGTTTTATGATAGCATTTTAGCTAATCGTATTTATTTAAACCAACAAATTAGGGCTTTTGATACTTAATACCGATTTAAAAACATGCCAACTTCTATGTTAGCATGCTATAGTTTTTGCTAGCCTTCTTAGCTAATTTCACTTGTATAAACCTAAAAATCATTACTTCCGCTACTTGGCGCCATCTTAGAAGTGCATTACCTTTTCCTACATCATCATGCTAACAATGTATGCTAGCATTTAAGCTAATTTGTTTGTTAACCTAAATATCATGCTTTTGATGATTGGCACAGACGTATGCAAACCTCTAACATTTAATTATGCTATTTTATCTAATTGTATTCATTTGAACCTAAAAAACATGAATTTTGATACTTGCCATCTTGTAAGTATGCCAACTGTTCCCATGTTAATATAATTTGCACGCTAACGTTTTATGATAGCATTTTAGCTAATCGTATTTATTTAAACCAACAAATTAGGGCTTTTGATACTTAATACCGATTTAAAAACATGCCAACTTCTATGTTAGCATGCTATAGTTTTTGCTAGCCTTTTTAGCTAATTTCACTTGTATAAACCTAAAAATCATTACTTTCGCTACTTGGCGCCATCTTAGAAGTGCATTACCATTTCCTACATCATCATGCTAACAATGTATGCTAGCATTTAAGCTAATTTGTTTGTTAACCTAAATATCATGCTTTTGATAATTGGCACAGAAGTATGCTAACTTTTCATAAGTCATCATGCTAACATTGGCATGCTAACAGTCTATGCTAGGTTTTTAACTTCAATCAACCTGGGCCAGAGGTTCACAGCACAGATAGCACGCCTATCCAAGTCCAGGCGGAAATTTTCTCGGAATAATACAGTTATCTTTACTGAACAAGTAAAAAAGCAAAAGGTGGAATATTGGAGGTTAGGTGTGATGAAGTTCAGCGCATCTTCATTGTGATGCAGGGAGCAAAGTCTTTTCAGTTGGAATAATACAACAAAATAGCAGCTGCATAAATCGATATTTTCTGCAATTAAGGCAGTTTAAGGTTGTCGGTCAAAAACAAATCCATCTCAACAAGAGACAGAGCGGTTGAAAATATTGATGTGCTCTGCAGGACACGAGACCACCTGCACACAAGAAGTCATTATGGCAATCATCCTGCAGGAGACTTCAAAGAACCACCTTTATGAAACACTTAAGTTGTGTGAAAAGCGTGCAACCTTTATTAGTTTGCACCACTTCATGGGAACAACATGATAAAAGGGAGGTGCTATAGAGAGGACATCCTGGACTTTTTCACAACTAATAGTTGAAGTGGTTTTGGTAAGTCATTTAAAAAAAAAAAATGTTTCCTCTTTTCTGGCTTAAAAACATTGTTACAATGTTAAATAATCATGGATGAGTAGTAAATAATGAGGTTTCTGCGTTACAGTGTGAGCTTGCACACAACTTTGGAGGCCTGAACCCTTTTTTTTTGTTTGTTTATTGGGTTTTTACAGACATACAAATGACAAAAGTGTACACAAATACATCAAAAGCTGTCCGCCACATAATATATATACATACAGTCTAAAGGAGGGGGTCGTAAACAGCCATCGCCTTTGGTTACAGAACAGTTCAAAGAAAAGGTCGGTTCAAAGAAAAGATTGTAAAAGAGTTCAAAGAAGAGGTGTTTGGATCTTGGGCAGATCCTGCTTTCTCTCCGCTTTGTAGTTCTTGGGTCAAAACAAAATCTTTATGTGGATTACAATACATGAAAGAAACAGAACACCTTCATGTTGCTTCCCATCCTACACAGTGGAGTTTTACAAGCCTTCTTCTTGGTAGGTTCAAAGACAGCTTTTGTCTGCTTTGAAACACAAAGTTTTGTGATAACTTATTATTCGAACATTCTCAAATAATGAGGCGGGCCGTGTGACCCCGGGGAAAAGTTCAAGTTAAAGTACCAATGATTGTCTCACACACACACGAGGTGGAGGTGTGGTGAAATTTGTCCTCTGCATTTGACCCATCCCCTTGTTCACCCGCTGGGAGGTGAGGGGAGCAGTGGGCAGCAGCGGTGGCCGCGCCCGGGAATCATTTTTGGTGATTTAACCCCCACTTCCAACCCTTGATGCTGAATGCCAAGCAGGGAGGTAATGGGTCCCATTTTTATAGTCTTTGGTATGCCGGGGTTTGAACTCACGACCTACCGATCTCAGGGCGGACACTCTAACCCAGGGGTGTCAAACGTACGGCCCGAGGGCCGGATCAGGCCCGCGGACAGGTTTTATCCAGCCCGCGGGATGAGTTTGCTAAGTATAAAAATGAGCCGAAATTTTTGAATGAAAAAAACTGCTTTTCTAAATGTGTACCACTAGATGTCGCAATAGCAATTATTTGTAAATTTGTAGATGATGCTACATATGTACGAAAAAAATAAACCACATGATGTTAGTACATCATTGGAGGAAAATGAGCAAACTACATGAATAACATCCTGTAATTGGATTTTGATACTATTTTTTTTATCTTCATAGATTGCAAATTAACACCAATGAGTTGACTGATGAACATTATCACATAATTTATTCAGAAAGTATAAATAACGACAAATAAAGATAGAATACTATTAACCGCAACATGTAAGTGTAAAAAAAACAACAACAACATTATGATTTGCACATTTTCAGAATGTGCTTGTTCTATTTTTAAACAAGAAAACAATCTGAAGTTGTCTTTATTTTTAAGTTATCGTGCCGTGATTTTACCATTCCGGCCCACTTGGGAGTAGATTTTTCTCCATGTGGCCCCAGATCTAAAATGAGTTTGACACCCCTGCTCTAACCACTAGGCCACTGAGTAGGTTACATGCTTCATCAGTATCATGCTTCAAAGCACTCTTGGAAAAGTGCTTATTGTTGTCGTTATTCCGGACTTGCTCATTTTAAATCGTAAAAAAAAAAAAAAAATCTGCACAATTCCATCCATCCATTTTCTACCGCTTATTCCCTTCGGGGTTGTGGGGGGTGCTGGAGCCTATCTCAGCTACAATCGGGCGGAAGACGGGGTACACCCTGGACAAGTCGCTACCTCATCGCAGCAAATCTGCACAATTGTTTTATTCATTTTGTTTTATAGGGTAAAGTGTTTTATGAGTTAATGTTGCTGATCAATTTGAATGTATTACTTTTTTTTATATAATCTTATTTTTTAGTAAGTTTTTAAGACGGTCAAAAAGGTTTTGTTGAAACAAGGATTGTTATTTATTTTATTTTATTTTTCCAGGCAAAGTGATGCACTTTAAATCTAAAAACAATGTTATTAAAGATATTCTTTGTTGTAAGTTAATATACGTATTGCTTTTTTTGTTAATAAGGATACAATGTTGTGCAGAGGTGTACTTATAACAATTGTACAGACAAAGGATACTATTAATAGTCACGGCAGAGAGTTGGGGGGGTCATGAGATCAGAATCAGAAGTACTTTATTAATCCCCGAGGGGAAATTAAGATGTTTTCTTCTTCCTCGGCGGGCGTGACAGAAAATAATTGACAAGCACTGCTTTAAAGTAATGCTACTTGTACTTAAGTACAATTTTCGGCAACTCTCCTAACCTCTGATGATAGGTCCCCTTTAAGATACTGTGCTGATAAAGTACATGTGTCCTCTGTGGTGGACATGATTGCTACTTAGAAATGCATCAACATAGTGAAATGTGTGTGTAGCCACAACAAAATACTGTCTATAATAACTTTGTAATTATTTGTTCTTTTGTCAACGCGGTAAAAAAAGATGGATAAACGCTTTCTGACAATAGCTGAGATAGTAAATTCAGCATAAATTGCTTTGACTTTAGATGTGTTTTGAACATGGGTGACGAAACGTCTTTCCACTGAGTGTTGCACACTGAAAAATCTAATCATGCAGGGGCAATTTTGATTTTTTTTTTAATTTTCAAAACCAATAAAATATAGTGTTGGGCTGTCCGGGGGATCCAGAATGGTCTCTGAAATGAATGTTAAAAGTAAGTCATATTTTAATTTGTTATATTCATCGCCCCAGTCATACTTTTAAAAACACAACACCTCACAATAATGTCTGATTGAATGCTAAAAACGTAATGACAGACCACCTTATATGTTGTGTGTTTTATGCCCTTTTTGTCAAAGAAAACAGTTGTATGGCAAACTATTTTTTTTCCGGAAAAATATTTTAAAGTGGTATATTTGATGTGAAGTAATTGGGGTCTTGAATAGGTCAATAAATCATTACATTGAATTTGATTTGTTGTTTGAGCAATGACAGTTTTAAAAAAAAAAGCCTTTGTGTTATTAAAGTCAACATTGCAACTTTTTCTCGTTACATTCCACCTGTTTGCTTTTTTATTCCATTTTTTCCCGCTCTTTTTCCAATAGTATTTTTAGAATTAACAGCAGGTCGCAAATGGCTTCCGATCCCCACTTTGGACACCCCTAATTTAGTAGATTTTTAACCTTACTTGTTACAGTGCTTCTTGCCAATAAACTTGGAATGCCTGCTTTTTTTCCCCGTTTTGAAAGACTTTGGGGTACGAGTACCTGCAGGTTTTATATTGAGCCCTAGCTTTACAGTCGACCTCCACACGTGTGGAGAAACCACCAACAGAAAAACACTTTCAGCTGAGGAAAAACATTGAAGGCGATCTCAATGCAGAGGGATATCACATGACATTGTGCAGATATGCCATCGATGACACAATCTGGAACCAAATCTAGTCCTCCGAGGTACAACTGTTCTTCCCACACAGATGTTTTGACCAGAGAGGACCTCTCCATTTCTGGAAAAGATGGAACGGTGCATCCTGCCAACATTTATGACCTCAACCGTAACTTGAGCGGGTTGCGCATACAAAGCAAAAAAGCATAAAGTGAAAGAAAAAGCTCTGGCAAAAAAAATACATATTGGATGACATCGTATGGCATTTAAAAAGTGTGATACAAGTAGTCCTGCAGCGTGATTACTTGTGCGTCATATCATGTGCGATACAAGCAGTCCTGCAGCGTGATTACTTGTGTGTGATACCATGTGCGATACAAGCCATCCTGTAGTGTGCTTATTTGTGTGTGATATCATGTGCGATACAAGCAGTCCTGTAGTGTGCTTATTTGTGTGTGATATCATGTGCGATACAAGCCGTCCTGTAGTGTGCTTATTTGTGTGTGATATCATGTGCGATACAAGCAGTCCTGCAGCGTAAATACTTGTGCGTCATATCATGTGCGATACAAGCAGTCCTGCAGCGTGATTACTTGTGTGTGATACCATGTGCGATACAAACTGTCCTGTAGTGTGCTTATTTGTGTGTGATATCATGTGCGATACAAGCAGTCCTGCAGCGTGTTTACTTGTGTGTGATATCATGGGCGATACAAGCAGTCCTGCAGCGCATTTACTTGTGTGGGATACCATGTGTGATACAAGCAGTCCTGCAGCGTGTTTACTTGTGTGTGATATCTTGTGTGATACATGCACTTGTGTGTGATACCGTGTGTGATACAAGCAGTCCTGCAGCATGTTTACTTGTGTGTGATATCATGTGCGATACAAACAGTCCTGCAGCGTGATTACTTGTGTGTGATATCTTGTGCGATACAAGCAGTCCTGCAGCGTGTTTACTTGTGTGATATAATGTGCGATACAAGCAGTCCTGCAATACGTTTACTTGTGTGTGATACCATGTGCGATACAAGCAGTCTTGCAGCGTGTTTGTGTGTGATATCATGTGTGATACAAGCAGCCGTGCAGCGTGTTTACTTGTGTGTGATATCATGTGCGATACAAGCAGTCCTGCAGCGTGTTTACTTGTGTAATATGATGTGCGATACAAGCAGTCCTGCAGCACGTTTACTTGTGTGTGATACCATGTGCGATACAAGCAGTCGTGCAGCGTGTTTACTTGTGTGATATAATGTGCGATACAAGCAGTCCTGCAGCGTGTTTACTTCTGTGTTTAATCATGTGCGATACAAGCAGTCATGCAGCGTGTTTGTGTGTGATATCATGTGTGATACAAGCAGTCCTGCAGCGTGTTTACTTGTGTGATATAATGTGCGATACAAGCAGTCCTGCAATACGTTTACTTGTGTGTGATACCATGTGCGATACAAGCAGTCCTGCAGCGTGTTTACTTGTGTGATATAATGTGCGATACAAGCAGTCCTGCAGCGTGTTTACTTGTGTGATATGTGTGATATAATGTGCGATACAAGCAGTCCTGCAGCGTGTTTACTTGTGTGATATGTGTGATATCATGTGCGATACAAGCAGTCATGCAGCGTTTTTGTGTGTGATATCATGTGTGATACAAGCAGTCCTGCAGCGTGTTTACTTGTGTGTGATATAATGTGCGATACAAGCAGTCCTGCAGTGTGTTTACTTGTGTGTGATACCATGTGTGATACAAGCAGTCCTGCAGAGTGTTTACTTGTGTGATATAATGTGCGATACAAGCAGTCCTGCAGCGTGTTTACTTGTGTGATATGTGTGATATAATGTGCGATACAAGCAGTCCTGCAGCGTGTTTACTTGTGTGATATGTGTGATATCATGTGCGATACAAGCAGTCATGCAGCGTGTTTGTGTGTGATATTGTAGTAGAATTTCTGACCTTTGACCTATAGTTCATGTCTGTCAAAAATGTATGCTCATTTTGATTTCTCTTCCTCTTCTGTGGGACAAAAGTGAACTTTAAGTCGTGCCAACCTGTCTAACTGAATGTGTTGACTGTCTAAAAGATTCGAGTTGTTATGGAACAGATAGGGAAAACAAAACAAGACATTGACGCACTAACAAGAGAGATAAGAAAGGGATAAAGCCAAACGAAGACAGTGTTTTGGGCACCATCTTCTTTTTCATGGTGACGGGCGTGCCCGGGGGGGGAAACTTTCTGTGTGCTAGACAACTCAACCCAACCATTGTACCATTTGATTATGAGTAAAATAAAACTCTTGTGTTAAATCTACTTTGGTTCTCATTGACAACCTGGACTTTCCACTACAAAATTGGCGTCACGAACTAGGATGGTCCAGAACTCTGCAAGTCAACATCCGCTCCCAGCTTCTCTCTCAGGCAGACAACGCTTGCACGCGCGCATCTAATAAAAGGTAAGCTATTTTGCTTATTGTGTAAAAGTTATCTGTCTGAAGAGAGACGGGATCGGTAAGATGAAAACTGAAATTTTTTTTCATAAAAGATAGTTCTCCAAAAACAACCAAGACTGGGGCATGCGTTGGTTGGCTTGAGTTGTTTTATATGTGATCATTTGTCTGTGTGTTTGTTGAAAACTTGTAATCTCTTGTTTTTAACAAATGGGGATTGTTGTTAGAATTTTGGTGGTTTGGAGTGTAGAAGCATAGACGATGTGAGACGAAAAATTTCTTTTAACCTCTTCATCCTCTGTCGTTGTTGGCAGAGGATGCTTTTTTCTGCAAGTACATGGTTAGCCGGAGTTGGACACAGCGAAATTTAAGGCAAGGTTGGCTAAACTGATGTGACATTTGGCCCACACAAATTTATGACGTCTATGAAGGTCCTACGTATCTGTCTATGTGGAAGCTGCAGCCGGGTAAAAAGCCTGATATAAGGTGATCGTTCAGTGACTCCGGTAAAGGAGATCAACTGAGCCAAGTTGTCACAAATTTGGAAATTTGCTGCAGTATAGATGGATAGAGTAAGGGCTCCATATGGTAGAGCCTTGGTGAAACTATATGGACTGACCAGACACGATGTACTGTAGAAATTGAAGGGTGATTCCTGGTGATTCTACAGCGCCTTAGGCTGTTATCCGTGTTGGTCAGGAAGGAAAAGCAGGATTTGCTCCGCTGAATGGGTTAATCGCCATTATATGAGTAAGAATGACCTGCGTGTGTGTGTTATGAGACGGCCGATTCCACAAAAGCACGCGTGCATTAGTTGTTTATATTGGTCCGGACCAGGGGGGAGTGTTTTGTGGGATAAAAATGTGTGTTTTTAAATTTATATATATATATCTGCGTATTTTAATAACTTTTGTGTAGCACCTGGTTTCTTATCTGTTTTAAATCTCCCACATGCTTTTGTGAGAGTTCCCTCACGCTTTTTTCGCACCCACGCTGATAGGCAAGAGCTGGGAAATTGTTGGTTATGTGTGTGCGTGTGAGAAAATAGACAAAGTTATGTACAGAAAACACATGAGTGAATGATCCATCCATATAATTATTTTCTTTCGCTTATCAAGAGGTTGGATCGCGGAGGCAGCAGCCTAAGCAGGGAGGCTCCCCCTCGTGGGCGCTGCGAGCTAATTCCAGTCATTTGAATTTGTTTTTAACTATACTGGTGATTGTGACTGTGCGATATTACAGTTGTTTTAAACACTGAGATTTTGAGTACGGGAAAAAAGGCTCTTGCTCGCTGGTAAATTCTCTGTGTGTGAGTGACTGTGTGACGCATATAAAAAAAAAAAAAAAGCTGGGAGAAATTTTGAGATAAGAGTGTGTGCGTGTGACGAGGCTGTGTGAGTGACAGCTGCGTGAGGCATTGGTTCGAAGAGGAGTGACACTGATAGCATTGAGCTAGGTTAGCATTGTGTTAGCATAGCATTGGGCTAGGTTAACAAAAGTTTGCTTACTGAGGCATAGTAAGGCTAAGTTAGCATCTAGCTTGGCATTACTAAGTGTGGTTGAACAGTTATCCTCGGTCTGTAGAATGTGCTAGTAGTAGGTGCTTGCTAAGTCCAGTAAAATAATAGATATATGGAAAATTACACATTTAAATATCAATAAATAAATACGGATTGTGGGACATTGAAACATTGTTTAATTCATCATTCATTTATATGTCTAGTATACTTTTTTTGGTACAGCCTTGTTGCTTATCTGATCCATCCAGTTTCTGTGTGGAAGTTGAGACAAACACACACGCACAAACATCATAGATTAGGACACACTGTAACTTTGAATTAATAGTTATACAACAAATAAATTAATAATATTGAATTTAAATTTGATAAAGATAAATTGATCATACATTGACATTTTAATTTTTTTTTAGGAATAAACACACAATAAAATAAAAGTTAAATTTATATTCTAATACATCTAAGGGCATCTGTGAAACATAGAGTCTGAAGAAGTACAGATAAGACTCGCCAACACTCAGCGCCATTGTCAAAACAAAACGTAGAGAAGCGTTAAAGAAATTCTAATCAGAAGGAAGACAGACCAAAATATGAGAACTTAAGTAAACAGACAGCAAGTAAACCAGAAATAATAATGTAAATAAATAACAAAGAAAGCACATTTCTATGTGACATTGGTGCATGTAGAATTACAAATAGAGAATAAAACTAAATGGAAATAACTGTCTGCAAGATGAGCATGACGTCATGAATTGTGCTCGGGTTAGTAATAGATAGATAGATAGACAGATAAAACGTTATTGATTCCTTCAGGAGAGTTCCCTTTGGAAGAAGAAGTAAAAAGTAAACAGTAACTAATAAGGGTATAAATGGAAACAAAATAGATTCTATTAAAAGAGAAACTAGGCATTAACGACCATGATATAAAAAAAAAAGTATTGCACTGTTATTGTTTTGCATTCCCTGTCATCCTAGCCCCCCAAAGAGGAGTTGTACAGTGTAATGATGTATGAGACAAAGGATTTTTCATAGGCTAAACCAGTAGTTCTCAAATGAGGGTATGGTGTTTCCGCCCGGACAAAAAAGGGAGGTACTTGAAGGTATGCCAAGGGGTACCTGAGATTTTAAATATTTTAAAATGCAGACAATAAAAATAAACACAGTACGGACGTTAAAAGTTAAAAGATTAAAAGATTTAGCTGAAAGATAAGGAGAAACGTGAATAAAAACATTCCTTTGTTTTGGAGAGTATCACGCACAGCAGGAGGTCAGAGTGCAAGCATGACAGCTTGCTCGCGCCTACTGATAGACAAATGATAGGTTAAATTAACTTTTAAATTAACTTATACATAATCTTTAAGTGAATTAAAAGGGTACTTAAATACACATGAAGTAGTACGTATAATCTTTGAATTAAGGTTATTGATTAGCAATTAATGGGATAGTTAAGACTGTAATTTAAAAAAAAAAAACGTGACATGCAAAATTGAACTAACCGAGAGGATATGAAAACGATGGGTGTACATGTTTTGAGTTCCAAATTCTGGAGGAAAAAACCTCAACAAAACGTAAAACCATTCAGACGGACTTGGGTGGTAGCCACGGTTGTGCTAGGTCAAGCGAGGGTGGAAAGGATATGCAGCCGGGGGACTGCCAGCTTCTCTAAACAAGACAAGCTCCAAGGTGTAGCCAGAACATGCTCACAAAAAATACAGGTGTGACAGCAGGACGAACAGCAGGATACAAACAGACCCCTGCTGGACATAAGTGTCAACGGACAATGTTCAACACAATCTTTGAAGCATTCCTTTGTGGTCAACCTGCACACACCTTGTAATGACCTGCTTACGAACTGTGCCCTGACAATTCAATACCGCACAGAAGGAACTTCCTGATGTTGCCTGACAGCACGACATCAGCTGACAACTACTGGGGACGCCTCCCAGGAATGAGTGGAAGACGGGGACTGCTCCAACTGTCCTAGCGCTGGCTGACGGAGGTGCGTCCGTGTGTCCTGCCACCCAAACCGCCAAAGTGTATGATCACCAATTAGACGACTCATAATAGGAGCCTTTTGACTCTTATATATGGTGGGACTCAAGGTATGGCCGCTCATGTGAACTATCCTTACAACAATTAGAATTGTATAAGATGGACAACTAATGACCCACATTGTTCCCTCTGTCCTGCCTACGAAACAAAAAAAATTTAGGTCAAATGATAAAACAGGGCATAGCTGCCGCTGATTGAACCAATACGCAAATCAATTATTTCGGTTGTCTGTTAAAAACATAGCTATTGGTTGCAATTTGGACATTTCTGCTGTAGGCTACAAAGAGCTAGCAGCTATACAACAGCTGAGCTAAAACAAAATTTAAGCATATCAAATATTTATAGTTGTTTATTACATACACAAAGTCGCAGAGAGACAGAAGTCTGTAGAAAGTATTCAGTAACAAACGTGTCCGCATTAATAAACTTTCTACCACAGGAAATATACTGAACAAATACAGCAGTTACTGTCAGACTCTAATCCGGATTACCGTGTCTATCAGAGACATGGTTAAAACCCACAACACCTTTACGTTCTAATTAATGTCCCGGGGGACAAGATTACAGAAAAGACAGATCGAGTGACAAAGGGAGGAGGAATTATGATTTATGAAAGGGAAAACATTAAAAGTAGATCAATTTGAGTATGTTGAAATTAAAATCACATTTTCCTCAGAAATGTATTTCAAGGTAATTGTAGTATACCGACCGACCACAGCTAAAGACATTTTTCTTGATTCATTTTCAGACATCCTCAAACAGCATAGTATGAAAGAAGTAACGTCATGGAGGACGTTAATCTGGACTGGTTAAATAAAACACGTAGAAAGAAATTAAAGGATATTATAAACGGCTTCTACATGATACAAATGATAAGCAGCCCTACCAGAATTACAATTGGATGACAAAAATCAAAGAGAACATCTGTAAATACACGAATACAAAACCAGAAAGAAGAGTGCTAAAATAAAAATACCATTGGATTAATAAAACAATTTGGATTCTAATAAAGACATGAGGACTCAGCTCTCATAAAAGCAATTATAACAGGTCTAAATACAGATCGTAGGATTTAAATTTTTTGAGGAACAAATTTGCAATGTTTATGCGGAAGTCTAAGGCTGACTTTCACTTAGAATTAATCAAAGCTGCAAAAGGGAACATTAGAAAGTTATGGAAAACCAGATACAAACTTACGGAAAGAGAGCAAACAAGAAACAACACTATAACATTAAATATCAATGGCGCTACTATCGCAGACAGTCTGGACATAAGTGGTAATTTTGATGAACATTTCATCCAGTCTGTACAAACCCTGAATAAAAAATCCCTCAAAATCAGTGCAAATAATTGTCATTTATTCAGGATGGACTAATTTTAGAATTAACAAATGAAACAAAGTTAAACAAAATCTTCGCTGCATTATCAGACTCACGATCTAGAGATATATATATGGGTTGGACACTATCTTCCTAAAATCATATAAGGATTGTATTATTGCTCGTATAACAACGATTGATAAATAAATCAATAACGGAAAACACTTTCCCTACCACGTCGAGAAACTGCTACTACGATTAAATCCATAAAGCAGGAAATAAAGAAGACCAGAACATGTACAGACCAATTAGCCTTCTCCACGTTATAACAAAAGGAATAGAAAATTTGAAATTAAAAAGTGGCTTTGGAGCAATCAAGGCTGCTCAGACGGTCACTAAGAGGGGCATTATGTTGACACATCAATTTAATGAGTATTATATTTATCTATGAGAGCATTTTTGTTGTAAATTGTGAGGTATGGCTGTTAAAATCTTGGTTGTTTTTACGAATGATGACAGATGTGAACAAGAGCATGTATGGTCTTTGTGTGATGATGTAAATAAGGTGTGGTTGTATTGTATGGTAAGTATGTGTCCATGAAGGGGCATTTGGTGACTTTTCTTATAATTGAATACATGCTACAGTATGATTATTTTTGATTAATTGTTGATTATTATGAATGTATATATTTATTATGATTAATTAGTGTCATAATTTTATTGCTTGATTTGTGGATCCCCTTAATTTAGGTAGCCAGGGACTACAGATGGAAAGTAGCTATTTAGATATAATCTGGTACAGAACATATCTGTTTCTGAACTTAATGTTTCTGTGCATTGTCCCATCATAGATAGACTAAATTAAATACAACTATTTAGTGAATTATTGAGGCCACAATAATTCACTAGGTGTTGTAAAATATCAAAGTACTATTGCAAAAGCGAACAGTGACCTCAAACATGACCTGTCCTCCGCCTCTGTTCTTGCTGCACTTGACTATCAGCTGCCTTTTCTTTTTCTTGGATGTTTCTGAAACTACTAATACTACTACTACTACTACTATTACTATTACTACGACTAACACTGTCCCTGTGAGAGGGACAGAGGGGGGAGGTGAGTTTGGATTGGGTCAAGTTTGAGCGTGTTGAGGTTTTATTTAATCGATATGATCAATCCGGTACAAGGATAAAGGAACGTAGTGATTTAGATTGACAATTGCAGTGGTTGGCGAAAGCAACCCCAACCTCAAAGGAGGGTGCCAATTCAGTAATTAAATGTTTTGTGAATGATCTAATATCCCGACATGGTTTCCCCAAAAAGATTAGGTCAAACAACGGCACCCATTTTTAAGAAAATAGGTTATCAACCTCAGTCACAAGGTAAGGTTGAAAGGAGAAACCAGAGAATCAAAACAAATTGGCTAAAATCCATGCACAGACCAAATTGAACTTGACTGACAAGTTGCCTTAACGCTAAGGATCATTTGAATGTCCCTAAACAAAACTGTGTTTACGCTTTTGAATTTGTCACCAAATGAACTGTATACAGACTAGCCCTTCCCAGGACCAGCACCTTCCTTGGAAGGCGGAAAGACCATGAGACCAAAATGGTAAGTTTGCAAAATGTAGAATTTGTGTGCCAGTTCCTCTGTGCAGATTTGAGGATGAAAGCAGCCACTCCAGATTCCTTTGCACTCGCTAAGAGGGGCACGGTCAAAGCCGATCCAGGACCAACACCCGATACCTGACTGGAAGGAACCGAGAGGAGAGACAACACCTTGCCAGCGATGACGAGAACAACTAACGTTGCCAGCCAATGTGTCCACCGGGACTCCAGCAGCTGTGGAAAGAAGTGTCGGGAGTGCCGAAGCAGCGAGGAGGCGTTGAAGCAAGCCGAGGGCCTGGACCAAAGCCCCACGCCCCATACTCTGCCCCAGCCTTCCCCAAAGCCCCATACTTTTCCCCAATTTCGGCCAGCACGGACATGCCATTAAACAGTCTGCCCAATGGACTGAACCACACCCCAAGAACAGACAGAGACAGACTGTTTGAGTGGATCTCTTTCTTCACCAAGGCAGCCAAAAGCCCAACGAGGTGTCGGCAGGCCACCAGCCTGAGGCACCACCGAGCCATCCATACGAGCACTAATCGAACATGGACTCATACGAAATTCAGTTGTGTGTACAAAATCAATTGGTAACTACATTCATTGCAAATGCCGGGAAAAATAATAATGCAACAGCTTACAGTCAAGTCTATATTAATTCTAAACCAGATCTTGTTTGATTCATTATTAATGTGAAAATACATCTTGAATAAGCATATATATATTCATCTAATTATGTTCATGATCAAAGTATTTTGGTATTACGTTACTAACTCAAAGGGTAGGCCACTAATTGTGTTCTGTGAGATGGTTTTACTGCAGGCTGGTAACAGCGATCGCTCTGAAGGAGGGTCATAGACGGAATTTTTGCCTCGTATAAAAACATTGAGGTTTTTGCCTCTATCTGCGGTAGAGATTTAATTTAGTGGTCTATATCAGAAATTGTTTTGGTCCAGGGTCTTAAGACCCTGGAAGGAGGGTATGTAGTAGAATTTCTGACCTTTGACCTATAGTTCATGTCTGTCAAAAATGTATGCTCATTTTGATTTCTCTTCCTCTTCTGTGGGAGTCCTGCAGCGTGTTTACTTGTGTGATATCATGTGCGATACAAGCAGTCCTGCAGCGTGTTTACTTCTGTGTGATATCATGTGCGATACAAGCAGTCATGCAGCGTGTTTGTGTGTGATATCATGTGTGATACAAGCAGTCCTGCAGCGTGTTTACTTGTGTGATATAATGTGCGATACAAGCAGTCCTGCAATACGTTTACTTGTGTGTGATACCATGTGCGATACAAGCAGTCCTGCAGCGTGTTTACTTGTGTGATATAATGTGCGATACAAGCAGTCCTGCAGCGTGTTTACTTGTGTGATATGTGTGAAATAATGTGCGATACAAGCAGTCCTGCAGCGTGTTTACTTGTGTGATATGTGTGATATCATGTGCGATACAAGCAGTCATGCAGCGTGTTTGTGTGTGATATCATGTGTGATACAAGCAGTCCTGCAGCGTGTTTACTTGTGTGTGATATAATGTGCGATACAAGCAGTCCTGCAGTGTGTTTACTTGTGTGTGATACCATGTGTGATACAAGCAGTCCTGCAGAGTGTTTACTTGTGTGATATAATGTGCGATACAAGCAGTCCTGCAGCGTGATAACATGTGTGTGATACCAAGTGCGATACAAGCAGTCCTGCAGCGTGTTTACTTGTGTGTGATATCATGTGCGATACAAGCAGTCTTGCAGAGTGTTTACTTGTGTTTTATATCATGTGCGATACAAGAAGTCCAGCAGCGTGTTTACTTTTGTGATATCATTTGCGATACAAGAAGTCCTGCAGCACGTTTACTTGTTTGTGATATCATGTGTGATACAAGCAGTCGTGCAGCGTGTTTACTTGTGCGATATCATGTGCGATACAAGCAGTCATGCAGCGTGTTTATTTGTGTGTGATATCATGTGCGATACAAGCAGTCGTGCAGCGTGTTTGTGTGTGATATCATGTGTGATACAAGCAGTCCTGCAGTGTGTTTACTTGTGTGTGATATAATGTGCGATACAAGCAGTCCTGCAGTGTGTTTACTTGTGTGTGATACCATGTGTGATACAAGCAGTCCTGCAGAGTGTTTACTTGTGTTATATAATGTGCGATACAAGCAGTCCTGCAGCGTGATAACTTGTGTGTGATACCAAGTGTGATACAAGCAGTCCTGCAGCATGTTTACTTGTGTGTGATATCATGTGCGATACAAGCAGTCTTGCAGAGTGTTTACTTGTGTTTTATATCATGTGCGATACAAGCAGTCCAGCAGCGTGTTTACTTGTGTGATATCATGTGCGATACAAGAAGTCCTGCAGCGCGTTTACTTGTTTGTGATATCATGTGTGATACAAGCAGTCTTGCAGCGTGTTTACTTGTGTGATATCATGTGCGATACAAGCAGTCATGCAGCGTGTTTATTTGTGTGTGATATCATGTGCGATACAAGCAGTCCTGCAGCGTGTTTACTTGTGTGTGATATCATGTGCGATACAAGCAGTCCAGCAGCGTGTTTACTTATGTGATATCATGTGCGATACAAGAAGTCCTGCAGCGCGTTTACTTGTTTGTGATATCATGTGTGATACAAGCAGTCGTGCAGCGTGTTTACTTGTGTGATATCATGTGCGATACAAGCAGTCATGCAGCGTGTTTATTTGTGTGTGATGCCATGTGCGATACAAGCAGTCCTGCAGCGTGTTTACTTGTGTGTGATATCATGTGCGATACAAGCAGTCCTGCAGAGTGTTTACTTGTGTAACGCTGGACAGCCAGTTGACATCTAAATGTCCTCCAATAAGCACATTTCTTCTATTTTACTAAAGTCATTTAAAAAAAAAAAAAAGGTAAACATGCTAGGCTGTAGGCTACTAGGGGCTAGCAGCTACACAACAGCTAAGCACACAATAGCACACAAGCTAGACATACGTAATAAGTGTCCTTCATTGAACATTAAAATTGCAGTAATCCCTCGTTAATTGCTGTTGATTGATTATGGACATGACTGTGATAAAATAATTTCCGTGAAGTAGGAATCATTCATTATAATTGGAATAGTTACAAAATGAAAGACAAAAAAACCTTCATACTACCTTCTACATTCATTTTTCAACATTATGAAAGCTCTTCTGACATGAAATAGCACTCTTTAGTATTTGTAAATGCTCTGAAGTGGGGAAAAGGACATGATGTAAATAGAAATGATATGAAATTGTGTGACGTATTATACTGTAATTGTGTTCATGTTCGAAATGAACTAAAAAATGAAAAGCTCCAAGTCTGTTGAATGCACTGAGACACGACCACAAGCAATGAGAAGAAGGTTGTGTGAGATGTACATTTTAAAAAGTACTTATTTGACCACTTTTTTTTTCTTTTTTTTTTACAGTAGAGGAAGGTATGTAACGCCTTTAATTCAGAACAAAGTAGAAAAAAATGTTTACTTGATAAGACTCCCCTGGTGAATCTGCGGCTTTTGATTTATGACAGTATGACTAACAGTGAACATGTGTGAGTTGGTACCAGGAACCGAGGCTGACAGAGGCCTTTATGTAATGGAGTCAGCTGTGAGAATGATACTTTACAAGGGGGAATTTCTGCTTATAATTACTGTTATCATGCTAATGTTATGCTGGAAAACTGGCACTTTGTGCTTATTTTGCAGGTATACACCTAAGAGTCGTATATTTTATTATTTCACACACGCTAAATATCATAGTCATTTTGGCATACTATCTTTTTGTACACCCAAGAGTCATATTTTGTTCTTTCATACATGCTAAATATTATCGTAGTGATGTTGGCATGCTAGCTTTTTGTGCTCATTTACAGATATACACCTAAGAGTAGGGTGACCAGGTGTCCGGATTTAGGCCGGACAGTCCGGATTTTTAATGCCCTGTCCGGCGTCCGGCGCAGCATCAAGCCGGACACGTATTTGTCCTCCTTTTTGAGGCACTAGGCTTGAAGAGCGGAGTTTTTTCATCTTTGCTGGGCTGCAGCGCAGTAGCCAATCATTCCATCCATCCATTCATCCCATCTTCTTCCGCTTATCCGAGGTCGGGTCGCTGGGGCAGCAGCCTAAGCAGGGAAACCCAGACTTCCCTCTCCCCAGCCACTTCGTCCAGCTCTTCCCGGGGGATCCCGAGGCGTTCCCAGGCCAGCCGGGAGACATAGTCTTCCCAACGTGTCCTGGGTCTTCCCCGTGGCCTCCTACCGGTCGGACGTGCCCTAAACACCTCCCTAGGGAGGCGTTCGGGTGGCATCCTGACCAGATGCCCAAACCACCTCATCTGGCTCCTCTCGATGTGGAGGAGCAGCGGCTTTACTTTGAGCTCCTCCCGGATGGCAGAGCTTCTCACCCTATCTCTAAGGGAGAGCCCCGCCACCCGGCGGAGGAAACTCATTTCGGCCGCTTGTACCCATGATCTTGTCCTTTTGGTCATAACCCAAAGCTCATGACCATAGGTGAGGATGGGAACGTAGATCGACCGGTAAATTGAGAGCTTTGCCTTCCGGCTCAGCTCCTTCTTCACCACAACGGATCGATACAGCGTCCGCATTACTGAAGACGCCGCACCGATCCGCCTGTCGATCTCACGATCCACTCTTCCCTCACTCGTGAACAAGACTCCGAGTTACTTGAACTCCTCCACTTGGGGCAGGGTCTCCTCCGCAACCCGGAGATGGCACTCCACCTGTTTCCGGGCGAAAACCATGGACTCGGACTTGGAGGTGCTGATTCTCATCCCAGTCGCTTCACACTCAGCTGCGAACCGATCCAGCGAGAGCTGAAGATCCTGGCCAGATGAAGCCATCAGGACCACATCATCTGCAAAAAGCAGAGACCTAATCCTGCAGCCACCAAACCGGATCCCCTCAACGCCTTGACTGCGCCTAGAAATTCTGTCCATAAAAGTTATGAACAGAATCGGCAATCATAGACCGTAAAAAATGCCCCCAACGCAGTAACATATCAAATGATTGGCTAAGAGCGGTGTCGGATACAAATCTGCTTATCATTGGTTAAAAAGGTAAACAAGGGTCCATGTGCTGCTGCGGCATGACATTGACAGAAAGTTAGCAGCATGCCAAAACGCAAGACCTCGTTTAATTCTGAATGGATAAAAGAGCACAAATTTATAACGAAAAGCAGTCGTTCCATGGCTTCTGCACACTTTGTCGATGTGATGTCGACGTAAGTAGTCAGGGGAAAGCTGCAATTGAATGGCATGCGGGTACGGATAAACATAAAAGTAATAAACGTGCGGCAGGTACCTCTTCAATGAGGACATTTTTTCGTGAAGTTTCGTCGCCCCTGGATGACAAGATAACCGCTGTGGAGCTGTGCAAGGTGTACCATGCTGTAAAGCATCACCAGTCCTACAGAAGTTTAGACTGTGGCATGAAAGTGGACCGGGAGACCCTGAAGACACACAGACACTGAAGACAAGTCCCCAAAAGACTGAAGCACTTTAGAAATGCTATGCTTTTTGAGCAGTTGAATGTTTTCTTGTTTGTTTGTTTGTTACAATCTCCTTTGTTGTTTATATAAAAGGTTATTCAGGCTTTCTTAAAAAGCATTTTCTTTTAATTATATATGTTACCTGTTAATTGTTGTTTACATTTAAGTCCACACATGTTATGCTTTGTGGCACTCTGCACTTGAAAAGATTCATCTCAGTGGTCACTTTTTGAACACCACAATGTATTGAATAAATACAAATACTGTTAACAAACACTTGACTTTAGTATTTTTTCCTATTCAGCCACACAAACATCATCTTTAAACAACTCAAAATTGAACTATAAATAAGAGTATACCAGAGTCCTATGTACACCATAGTAATTTATTGATATGCCGCATAATGTCCTCCTTTTTGGTGTCATGGAAATGGCCACCCTACCTAAGAGTCGTACATTTTATTTCACACAAGCTAACTGTTATAACGCTAACATTAGCATGTTCGTGTACCAGCTTTTTGTGCTCATTTACAGGTCGTATATTTTGTCATTTCACACACGCCAACTATCACCGTAGTAATGCTGGCACGCTATCTTTTTGTTCTCATATACTAAGGTACACACCGAAGAGTCGTATATTTTGTTTGTCGTAGTAACGTTGACATGCTATCTTTTTGTGCTCATTCACAGGTATACACCTAAGAGTCGTATATTTAGTTATTTCAAACATGCCAAGGGTTATCATGCTAACCTCAACATGTTGGCCTACCAGCCTCTTGTGCTCATTGACAGGTCGTATAGCTTTGTGTGCCCATTTGGAGCTATACACCCAAGATTTATATATTTTGTTATTTCACACATGCTAAATATAACCGTAGTAATGTTGGCATTTTCCTGAGGGAACTCTCCTGAAGGAATCAATAAAGTACTATCTATCTATCTATGCTATCTTTTTGTTCTCATACACAGGTACACACCGAAGAGTCGTATATTTTGTTTGTCGTAACGTTGACACGGTAGCTTTTTGTGCTCATTTACAAGTATACACCTAACGGTCATATTTTGTCATTTGACAAACGCTAAATATCGTGATGCTGCTCGCTTTTTGGGCAGGTGAACACCTAACAGTCATATTTTGTATTATTTCAAACACGCTAAATATCGTAATTTTGGCATGCTATCTTTTTGACCTAAGGGTCATATTTTGTTCTTTCATACATGCTAAATATTATCGTAGTGATGTTGGCATGCTAGCTTTTTGTGCTCATTTACAGATATACACCTAAGTGTGGTATATTTTATTTCACACAAGCTAACTGTTATCATGCTAACGTTAGAATACCAGCTTTTTGTGCTCATTTACAGGTCGTATATTTTGTTATTTCACACATGCCAACTATTATTGTAGTAATGCTGGCATGCTAGCTTTTTGTTCTCATATGCAGGTACATACCAAAGAATCGTATATTTTGTTTGTCGTAGTAACGTTGACATGCTAATTTTTTGTGCTCATTTACAGAGTCGTATATTTTGTTATTTCAAACATGCTGACTGTTATCATGCTAACCTCAACATGTTGGCATACCAGCTTCTTGCGCTTATTTACAGGTTGTATATTTTGTTATTTCACACACCCCAACTATTATCGTAGTAATGTTGGCATGCTAGCTTTTTGTGCTCATTTGCGGGTATACACCTAAGGGTTGTGTTCCTTTTAGCGCTACCTGGCTAGCATGCTAACGGTCAGCATTTCAGCAATTTCTACCAACATTTTGCCTTTTTTCACGTGATAAAAACTTAGAACATACAATCATGCGAAAGCTTAATGTCCAGGTCAGCAAAGACTGAGCCCACTTACCGTGGACTCCCAGAGACGATTGTATGACGATTTCATGCTGAAATTGGATAATGATAACTTTGTCTATCATAACGTTTGTTTTAAGAACAATATTTGGAAGTGCATCACATTTCAGCAGTTGATCACTTAATAATGCAAAAAAGAATAAATTAAGTGGTGTTTTTTTAAGAATTCCCAGCAGGTCCTGTAGATAAATGTGTTGGAACAAGAAACTTTCACTTTCACCTAAGCCTGAATCTTGCATGGGCCTGTTTTCTCATGTTCATGCAAGCAAAGAAGAAAAAAAAAAATTCCACCTCCTTTAGTTTGAAATGCAGACAAGTCATGCAAGAGTCTCTCTAAAGTAACGCTGATGAAAAATCCTCTTGTGTACAGAAGAAGACCATGGTGAGTATGGACTAATGTCTGAAATGTGCAGCTTTGTTTTACAATGAAAACGTGACAAATCTTCCACTGCACAGGTCAGAACAGGTTTTATCTCCACACCACGTATGTGCTGCTGGCTTTACATCATCTGCTTCTCCAACATGGGTACGTTTTTTTTTTCTTAAGTGTGCAGCATGGAAGGCATTATTGGAATAGTATGAGCAAGAAAAATTCCTGGCATTAAAAACATCTACGTGTCAGCATGTTGCATGTTTGTGTCCATGTTTGCTTTAAAGCAGGGTGGCCCCTTGCTAAACTTAGACTGAGGCAGAACTGTATTTGAAGGGCCCCCCCGACCCTTTACAAAATAGGGAGGGAACTTCACTGGAAACGTGTCCGACTTACTGCCGGCAATGCGGACCAAGCTCTGACACTGATCATACAGGGAGCGGACCGCCACAATCAGACAGTCTGATACCCCATACTCTCTGAGCACTCCCCGCAGGACTTCCCGAAGGACACGGTCGAATGCCTTCTCCAAGTCAACAAAGTATATGTAGACTGGTTGGGCAAACTCCCATGCACCCTCAAGGACCCTGCTGAGAGTATAGAGCTGGTCCACAGTTCCACGACCAGGACAAAAACCTCACTGTTCTTCCTGAATCCGAGGTTCGACTATCCGGCGTAGCCTCCTCTCCAGTACAGCTGAATAGACCTTACCGGGAAGGCTGAGGAGTGTGATCCTACGATAGTTGGAACACACCCTCCGGTTCCCCTTTTTAAAGAGAGGAACCACCACCCCGGTCTGCCAATTAAAAAGGTACTGCCCCCGATGTCCACACCATGTTGCAGAGTCTTGTCAACCAAGACATCCCCACAGCATCCAGAGCCCTATGGAACTCCGGGCGGATCTCATCCACCCCCGGGGCCTTGCCACCGAAGAGCTTTTTAACTACCTCAGCAACCTCAGCCCCAGAAATCGGAGAGCCCACCACAGATTCCCCAGGCACAGCTTCCTCATAGGAAGACGTGTTGGTGGGATTAAGGAGGTCTTCGAAGTATTCCCTCCACCGATCCACAACATCCGCAGTCGAGGTCAGCAGAACACCATCCTCACCATACACGGTGTTGACAGTGCACTCCTTCCTGAGGCGGTGGATGGTGGTCCAGAATCGCTTCGAAGCCGTCCGGAAGTCGTTTTCAATGGCCTCCCCGAACTCCACCCATGTCCGAGTTTTTGCCTCCGCGACCACTGAAGCCGCACACCGCTTGGCCTGTCGGTACCTGTCCGCTGCCTCCGGAGTCCTATGAGCCAAAAGAACCCGATAGGACTCTTTCTTCAGCTTGACGGCATCCCTCACCGCCGGTACCAGCGGGTTCTAGGATTACCGCCACGACAGGCACCAAGTACCTTGCGACCACAGCTCCAATCAGCCGCCTCGACAATAGAGGTGCGCAACATGGTCCACTCGGACTCAATGTCCAGCACCTCCCACGTGACATGTTCAAAGTTCTTCCGGAGGTGGGAATTGAAACTCTCTCTAACAGGAGACTCTGCCAGACGTTCCCAGCAGACCCTCACAATGCGTTTGGGCCTGCCAGGTCTGTCCAGCATCCTCCCCCACCATCGCAGCCAACTCACCACCAGGTGGTGATCGGTAGAAAGCTCCGCCTCTCTCTTCACCTGGGTGTCCAAAACATGAGGCCACAAATCCGATGACACAACTACAAAGTCGATCATGGAACTGCAGCCTAGGGTGTCCTGGTGCCAAGTGCACATATGGACACCCTTATGTTTGAACATGGTGTTCGTTATGGAGAATCTGTGACGAGCACAAAAGTCCAATAACAAAACACCACTCGGGTTCAAATCCGGGCGGCCATTCTTCCCAATCACACCTCTCCAGGTTTCACTGTCGTTGCCAACATGAGCGTTGAAGTCCCCCAGTAGAACGAGGGAATCACCCGGGGGAGCACTTTCCAGTACTCCCTCAAGTGTATCCAAAAAGGGTGGGTACTCTGAACTGATGTTTGGTGCGTAAGCACAAACAACAGTCAGGACCCGTCCCCCCACCCGAAGGCGGAAGGAAGCTACCCTCTCGTCCACCGGGTTGAACTCTAATGTGCAGGCTTTGAGCCGGGGGGCAACAAGAATTGCTACCCCAGCCCGTCGCCTCTCACTGCGTGCAATGCCAGTGTGGAAGAGAGTCCAGCCCCTCTCAAGAGAACTTGTTCCAGAGCCCTTGCTGTGCGTCGAAGTGAGTCCGACTATATCCAGCCGGAACTTCTCCACATCGCGCACTAGCTCAGGCTCCTTCCCCCCCAGCGAGGTGACATTCCACGTCCCAAGAGCTAGCTTATGTAGCCGAGGATCGTACCCCCAAATGCCCTGCCTTCGGCTGCCGCCCAGCTCACAACGCACCCGACCTCTATGGCCCCTCCCATGAGTGGTGAGCCCATTGGAGGGGGGACCCACGTTGCCTCTTCGGGCTGTGCTCCCCATGGGGACAGGCCCGGCCACCAGGTGCTCGCCATTGTGCCCCAACTCCGGGCCTGGCTCCGGGCGAGGGAAAACTGAGTCTCTGTTGTTGTATTTCCATAGAAGTCTTTGAGATGCTCTTTGTCTGATGCCTCACCTAGGACCTGTTTGTCTTGGGAGACCCTACCAGGGGGCATGGAAACCCCCGGACAACATAGTTCCTAGGATCATTGGGACACTCAAACTCCTCTACCACGATAAGGTGGCAGCTCAGTGAGGAGAGGTCACGTGGCGCCGACATTTAAAGGGGACGTGCGTCAATTACATCACCCGGAAGTGCCAACCATCAGCATCGGACGATTTTCGTAAAAACCACCGAATACACTGACAAATCAAAGGATGCGGCGGCCAAAAAAAAGCTAGTGTGCTAACAGTACTATGCTAACAATAGTCTGCTTAAAGCTATCATTAGTAAGACTCCAAAATATATGAATATATGACAACGAGGCGTAAAAACTGCTGAATTATCTTAAAAAAAAAACAAGCATGCTAATTGTAACATAAGTCAATTACCATAATATTTAATTTTGTTTAAAATTCCAGCCTGCTAACGTTAGCAAGCATCAAGTCAGGGGCGCCGAAAAGGGGCGGTAAAGGAGACGGATTCTAGGGGCCCATGATGGAGGGGGGCCCAGAGAGGCCCCTAATGATGATGAAATTATAATACAGGGGGCCCTGTAAAGATTATTTTCATGGGGCCTAAAATCCCTAGCGGCACCCCTGATCAAGTCCCAAACGTGCTATAACTTACTTCACCAATTATTTATTCATTTGTATTGTTATTACTTATTGAGTATATTGTGAATAAATTGAGAAAGGGAAGTGAACAAAAGTTTTAGCAACTGCCATGTAAAGGAAAAGGGGTAGGATTAAATAAGCTCTGCTTCATTCTACTCCTTTTCGAACATGTTGAATAGAGAAACTGGAAATTGTGATTTTGTATGCATGCATGTTCGAAATAAACTCAAACTCAAAATACTACTGAGGGGTATACCTACAAAATTTTTGTGACGAGCTACAAAAAAAAAATGTTTTTAACTAAAAAAAAATGCTACCATATTTAATTTAGCAAGCTGTAATTCCTCAAGTAACAAAATATTTCACGCTGACGTGTATACCTGCAAAATTTGAAGAAAAAAAAAACTAACATGCTAATATTAAAATGCACTCGATTGTGCCACTCGGCCAGTAAAAAAGGAGCTACATTATCCTACAATGAGGAAATGGTGTTGTTGCAGTGCAAATTTTAACATATAATAACAATTTAAATGTAATACAACACTAAAAACGAGTCATAAATAAATAAAACATACGTATGGATAAATATTTTTTTTTAAAAGAAGCGGCGAGGAGCTTATGTGTCTCCATACACAGTGTGGAGCCGCTCTGCTATTTAATAATAATCACCCCCGTTACGCCAAATAAACTAAATGTCTTGGTATCTTAAATATTATTATCAAGTATCATTATCACTGGAAGACAAGGCTAAACATTTTACACACCGTGATAATAGCCAAGCTAACCGCTAAGCTAGTTTGAAACAAAAGAAGTGCTTAGTAAAGTTTAAGAAGCGTAGATGGAAGCACGTTAGAGTAGAAAGTAAGCAGTTATTAACATGAAATTATCAAGTAGATTAATAAGTTATAGGATGTGTGGATCCCAATCAGTATATGGTCGATACTGGAGTGATTACGCAGATATTTTCATTAGCTCAACAACTTTTGTTGTTGTTTTAGTTCATGTTTACAGATTTAGGCAATAATTTGAAAGCAAAAAGCAAAGTATTTAAAAGACACTGACATTTATGACAACATATATTGACATATTTTGGTTTCATTTTCATTTTGCATGCATGACAACATGATTCTTCTTCTCTATCCAGCGACGGCCCTTCTAGAGATAAAGACCCCCCCTGACCTGGAGGTGCCATGCAGGGCCAACGTGACACTGACGTGTGACGTCAACTCCTCAGAGCTGCTTGTCAGTATCAAAATGTCCTGGATCAGCCTGGCCCTCAACCCACTCACGGTATCGTGTCAGACCCACTCGGAAGTTCTGTGTGAGAACCAGCGAGTGGGTTCAGAGTGGGAGTACCAGCTCACTCACACGCTGGTCAACGTGACGCCCACCCACCAGGGGAAATATTTGTGCAAACTGCACTCCGACAAAGGAGTTCGAACCAGCACAACTAATATCAGCGTGCAAGGTGAGCTTGCGACACTATAATATCAGCTTCCTTTCGTTTTTTTAAAACATTTTTTTAAATATTTAAATATTATTTTTATTGTATTTTATAATAGATCAATAGTAGTATGATCGTCCTTTCTTTTAATTATTTTTTAAAAAAGAAGTATATTCTTATCTTACTTTTATTATATTTTATAAGATTAAAATATTATCTTGCCTTCTTTTAATTAATTTTAAAAATGTTTAAAATGTTGTATATCTACTTCCTATTTTATGATTAAAAAATAATATATTTTTTCAAATTGTTTTTAAAAATGTTTTAAATATGTTCATCTTACTTTTATTCTATTTTATAATAATAAAATAATATGATCTTCCCTTCTTTTAATTAATTTTAAAACATGTTGAAAATATTGTTTATCTACTTACTATTTTATGATTTTAAAAATAATACGTATTATTTTATTTTGTGATTTTAAAAAAATGTTTCCTTTCCTAATTGTTTTAAAAAATGTTTTAAAAATGTCCATCTTATTTTCATTTTATTTTTTAATAAAAACATATACAGTACATACTACCATGAATAATAGTATAAAACATACTACCATGAGCCAATGCAACGAAATTGTGTTCTTATCTGTACAGTAAAGTACAAATTTGAATGACAATAAAAAGGAAGTCTAAGTCTAAGTCTATACGATCTTCCTTTCTTTATTTTTGTAATGTTTTAAATATGTCTCTTATTCTAATTGTATTTTATAATGGAAAAATTGTAATACGATCTTCCATTTGTTTATAGTTTTTAAAGATGTTTTAATAATGTTATCTTGTTTTTTATTTAATTTTATAATAAAACATAAATAATATGATCTTCCTTTCTTATAATTGTTTTAACATTTAAAAAAAAACGTTTATCTTTTAATTATCTTATTTTATAATAAAAAAATAATATGACCTTCCTTTCTTGGAATTTTGTTTTTAAATATTTTAAATATTTTCTACCTATTTTATTCTATAATAAAACATATGGTTTACCTTTTTATTAATTGTTTTTCAAAAAGGTTTAGAATATTTTTTACTTTTTTTAACAAAATATTTAACAAAATGATCTTCCTTTTTTAAATTGTTTAAAAAATGTTTTTAAAATGTTCATCTTATTTTCATTTTATTCTATCCTAAAAAATCCTTAATTTGTTTTGTTTTGAATATTTGTATCTTATTTTTATTTTATTTTATAAAAGAAAAATTAGTAATATGATCTTCCTTTTTTATAATTGTTTTAATAATGTTTTAAATATTATTCTTACAATAAAAAAATTATGACTTTCCTTTCTTTGAATTTTGTTATTTAAATGTTTTAAATATTTCCATCCTATTTTTATTTTATTCTATAATAAAACATGATTTTCCTTTCTTTTGATTGTTTTTCAAAAAGGTTTTGAATATATTTCTTATTTGTATTTTATTTTATAATAAAAACAAAATGATCTTCCTTTTTTAATTGTCTTAAAAGTGTTTTTAAAAGATTCATCTTATTGTCATTTTACTTTATAATAAAAACATATATATTTTTTTTAATGTTTTGAATATTTTTATCTTATTGTCATTGTATTTTATAATAGAAAAATAGTAATAGGATCTTCCTTTTTTAATTGTTTTAAAAATGGTTTTAAATATGTTATCTTATTGTGTATTTTATTTCATGATGAAACAATAATAATATGATCTTCCTTTTTATAATTGTTTTAACAATGTTTTAAATATTTTGTTTTATAATTAAAAAAAATAATATGACCTTCCTTTCTTTGAATTTTGTTTTTAATTTTTTTAAATATGTTCATTAAATGTATTTATTTTTTATATAATAACAATTATATGATCTTCCTTTGGGTAAATAAAATAAAAAAGTTTTATGTATTTTTATTTTATTTATAGTAAAATAATAATGTGATTGTCCTTTTTTTTCTAAATGTTTGAAATTGTATTTAATTTCATAATTAAAACTATAATATGATCTTCCTTATTTTTATTTAATTTCATAAGAATAAAACAATATATCTTCCTTGTTTAACCTTCTAAAGCTGTTTTTTATCTTTCCAGCCTGCCTTGGAGATGATGATTTAAATTCCTCTGCCAGCACATACAAGCTACGGTGGATTTATATAACAGTACAACTTCTGATAATGATGACGTTTGTGGTGTAATTGTTGTGTTGTTTGGCTATTACCTCTTCTTAAAGTGGGAAGCGATAGAAACCTTCAGAGGAGTAAAGGCAGCTTTAAGGAAAACTGCACTTTTGTTTCCCCTCATCATTCACAATCCTTATGTGAGACAAGAACACGTTTTCCCTTCTCTCTGCATATATATATATATAGTAACAAACTGCTAGTAAGTGGTGGCTAACAATTCATGCAAGGGGGATACGAGCTATTCCGCCTATAAAGCCCTCTAACAACCATCCAAAAAACATTTTGTATAAATGCTGTAAGGTTATATGTACAAAACCCAAAACAAGTGAAGTTGGCATGTTGTGTAAATGGTAAATAAAAACAGAATACAATGATTTGCAAATCATTTTCAACCTATATTCAATTGAATAGACTGCAAAAACACGATAGTTAATGTTCCAACTGAGAAACTTCTTTTTTTTCTTTGCAAATAATCATTAACTTAGAATTTACTGGCAGCAACACATTGCAAAAAAGTTGTCACAGGGGCATTTTTACCACTGTGTTACATGGCCTTTCCTTTTAACAACACTCAGTAAACCTTTGGGAACTGAGGAGACACATTTTTGAAGTGGAATTATTTCCCATTCTTGCTTGATGTACAGCTTAAGTTGTTCAACAGTCCGGGGTCTCTGTTGTGGTATTTCAGGCTTCATAATGCGCCACACATTTTAAATGGGGGACAGGTATGGACTACAGGCAGGCCAGTCTAGTACCCACACTCTTTTACTATGAAACCACGCTGTTGTAACACGTGGCTTGGCATTGTCTTGCTGAAATAAGCAGGGGCGTCCATGATACCGTTGCTTGGATGGCAACATATGTTGCTCCAAAACCTGTATGTACCTTTCAGCATTAATGGTGCCTTCACAGATGTATAAGTTACCCATGCCTTGGGCACTAATACACCCCCATACCATCACAGATGCTGGCTTTTCAACTTTGCACCGAGAACAATCCGGATGGTTCTTTTCCTCTTTGTTCCGGACGACACGACGTCCACAGTTTCCAAAAACAATTTGAAATGTGGACTCGTCAGACCACAGAACACTTTTCCACTTTGCATCAGTCCATCTTAGATGAGCTCGGGCCCAGCAAAGCCGGCGGCGTTTCTGGGTGTTGTTGATAAATGGCTTTCGCTTTGCATAGTAGAGTTTAAACTTGCACCCCTCATACCCAATCATGGCACCCACCTGTTCCCAATTAGCTTGTTCGCCTGTGGGATGTTCCAAATAACTGTTTGATGAGCATTCCTCAACTTTCTCAGTCTTTTTTGCCACTTGTGCCAGCTTTTTTGAAACATGTTGCAGGCATCAAATTCCAAATGAGCTAATATTTGCAAAAAATAGCAAAGTTTTCCAGTTTGAACATTAAATATCTTGTCTTTGCAGCCTATTCAATTGAATAAAAGTTGAAAAGGATTTGCAAATCATTGTATTCTGTTTTTATTTACCATTTACACAACGTGCCAACTTCACTGGTTTTGGGTTTTGTAATATTGTCACGGGCTTATTCATTATAACATTTACATTTTACGGAGTTTGCTCATTTTAAGCATCAGCAACGAACGCTACTTCTGTCAACAACCAAGAGAGCACTTCCTGTGTTTGCTACCGCTCACGTCAGATTTGAGAGCCATGGAGCGTTAGCATGTAGCACTATGGCTAAATTTTCCAACTAAGAACATGAAACAGTGACTTACAACCTCCGCTCTCACTCTAATGATGGGATGGTTGTATTTTTCAGCCTCTTAGCAACATTGTTGGGTTTTATGCTCTACCATATAGTAACAAGTCGGTAGCGTGTGAATTTTTCAAAGTGTACCGACTTCTCAGCTTGGTGCCACAACCTTCTACTACACATGTGAGGTGTATGATTTATAACCTAGCAATAACTTTGACCAACTCTTTACTTTATGGTGGGTCGCCATAGCAACATTATTAGCAGCAGGAGCAGTGCGAGTGAGACAATGCCAGAAAAGTAGTTCCTCTGTGTTAGCTCCTACAATAACAATGTCGCTGCAGTTTGGTTATTATTCGGGTCAAGGCACATAAATGGAGCGTTGTTGGTGTTTTTTATGATTTATAGATGAATGTTATTACCTGTATTGTTAGCCGCCTCTTTCTAGCAATTTTTCACTATTTAGAACTCACAGAAGAGCGAAGGAGGTTTGTTCTTTTCTCACATAAAGGCAAAATTCTCCCAAAAAGTGCAGTTCTCTTAATATCATTTTACTTCTACTTTTTTATCTATTTTTCCCAAGGTCATGTGTTCATGAGCTTATTTTCAACCCACATATTCATTTTGTTAGTGAGAAACAATTGTAGCTGTTTGGGCTCTTTTTAAGTTTAAAAAATAATTTTACAACCCTTACTTTCTATACTCGACTATGTTGATGTTGTCTACCAAAACACTACTGACTCTATCTTCAAACCTCTCAAAACTTTAATACAACTCTTTGCGCAGATTTGTTACAAGGCTTTCAATTGGCTTAATTTTAAATACAGTTCCTTTTTTTAACATTGAAAGCTGTTCATATAAACCAAAGGTGGTGCAACAAAACATTGAGACAACGTTGAGAACGTGTTTAATTAGGTCCTAAGTTAACGTTGAGCAACTCAAACATAACATTGAAACAACATGATGGTTGTGACGTTGATTTGACCGTTGAATTTTGGTCATTTCCCAACCAATATTCTACAACACAAATACAACGTTGAAACAACATGCTTTTAAACGTTTATTCAATGTCAGGTTGTGATGTTGATTTGACCATTGAAATTTGGTTATTTCCCAACCAATATCCCACAACAAAAATACAACGTTGAAAGAACATGCTTTTTGACAACGTTTAATAAATGTCGGGTTCTGACGTTGATTTGACTGTTGAAATTTGGTCATTTCACGACCAACAATGTAGATTCAACATTGGACACCAACGTTGTCTCAGTTTACAAATACAACTATTTTGCAACGTTGTTTCAAAGTCAATTATAAAGGACATGTACGTATAATCAACATTGTATCAACGTCTTGTGCCTGCTGGGAAAGTACTAGTGGTGTGTTGAAGTGGACTTTTTTAAAAATTAATCCACCATTTTCCCCAGAATTGAGCGATTCCATTTTTTTTTTTCACGCAAATTGACCTAAAAACGAAACTGTTACTGACTACTACGATTTATATTCTTGATTTCATTTTGTGTTTCTTAAAGCCAGAAAGTAAGTTTTATTTTTTTCTGTGTTTTGTATGTAAAATGTAACTCTCAATGTTGGCAATGTTCAAATCCAGACTGAAAACACTTTGATTTAATCGTGCATATGACAACTGAAATTATTATAGTATATTAACTTTAATTAATTTAGATTGTTTTTATGATTGTATTTTCCTGATTTTAATTTGAAATATTTTATTTTTGCCTCTTTTAATTTTCTGTAAAGCACTTTGAATGTCCTTGTGTACGAATTGTGCTCTATAAATAAACTTTCCTTGCCTGCATCTCAAGGTGCTATCCGTGATGAATTGAAATTGCAAAAACATACTTTCTTAAAACTGCCAAGCTAACTTCAGTTATGTTTAATGATCATATTTGTATTCTTACTGTGAGAAAATAAGTAGAGTCGGGGTTGAGCACAAAACATTCCTACACCCCCAGCTCTCTTTTTCCCACCAGTCACACACTTCCAGCCTTCACAATAATGGGGCTACACCAGTGCTTGTCAATTATTTTCTGTTACGCACCTTCTATATAGGAATAAAAATAAAAAAATGTAGCCCCTCCCCCATTAAATAGTATCATCTGTTGATAAAATTGTTATAAGTACACCTCTGCATAACATTGTATTTTATGTTAACATTAAAGAAACCAAAAAAAGATGAACAAATACAGATCATTTTACATTGCTATTTAGTCTGTTATTAAAAATGCATCAGTTTGCGTGGAAAATCTTAGTTTAAACTACAAACTTTTTTTGACCGACTTGCACCATTTGATACTGAAACATAAAATTAAATAAACTCAATAGATAATAATCAGCAACACAATATATAAAACACTTGAACATACAAAACAAACATTAATGCAACAATTTGTTCATGAATCGAATTGAGGAAATCGGGATTAATGAGCACATGATGTAGTGCGGGCTTTGAAGTGTGATACAGATAAAGCATCTTCCCTGGGGTCAAAAGAAAAATGAAGCACCCTGTTGTTCCTTATTTGATATTTTACTTAATTGTTTTATTTTTTTTAAATAGCCTGCTGGTTTCGGTCTGTCAGAAGGATATGGCAACCTTTTTGTCCGAGGTTTCCAACATAATACTGAAATTATTTCCTCTACATGGCCAGAAGGGGGCAGTGTGACCACACGGATCAGTTCTCTGCAGCCTATCCCTGGAGGTAACACATGATTTTCGTCCATGCACAGTATTTGGAAAGATGCTGAAAAAAAACACTACAACTAAACATGCATGTGAATATTGTTCAATTTGACAGCAGTTTTTAATTTAGTTTTAATCCTAGACTAAATGTGTTTTAGTTTCAATTTAAATTTTGATTTCTATTTACTGTTTTGATTGGTTTTACCCTTTAAAATCGTTTTTAATCATATTTATTTTTATATTGTTTTTATATTGGTTTCATATGTATTTATTATTTGTTTTTATTCAGTCATTGGTGGAGCATTATATTGTTTTTAATATTGTTTTTTAATATTGTTTTTAACATGGCTGTGCAGCACTTTGGAAACATTCTTGTTGTTTAAATGTGTTATATAAATAAAGTGGATTGGATTGGATTGGATTAGTTTGAGTCAAATCTTAGAATTCTAAATTGATTTAGTTTTAGTCGATGATATTTTACAACATTTTAGTCAGCTAAATTACCGTGAAAAAATGATGAGAGATGACTAGAACTGAAGTTTAACAATTTATTCTAACAGGAGCAAGTAAAAACAATCAATCAACAGAGCTAGCTTAAGGTCAAAACAGTCTCTAAATAACTTTTGTCCACACAGGTTGCAATGTCTTGGGAGGAATCGAAACTGAAAGTTTACTTGTTAAGTTCTCCTTGTTCGCTCTCTCTACTTTACGACACCATGAATACTAAACTATGTGTGTGAGAGAGCGTAAATAAGCAGGGTGAGCTCATCGTGTGTTTTTCCTCACTCAGAACGAAGGCCAAAGCTAGTGATTTCAAAGTTATTTTAATCTGCTAAAAGGGGGTAAATATCCAAAATCGTTTTTATGTGTGTATATATATACAAATATATATATATATATATATATATATATATATATATATATATATATATATATATATATATATATATATATATATATATATATATATATATATATATATATATATATATATATATATATATATAAACCCCATTTCCATATGAGTTGGGAAATTGTGTTAGATGTAAATATAAACGGAATACAATGATTTGCAAATCATTTTCAACCCATATTCAGTTGAATATGCTACAAAGACAACATATTTGATGTTCAAACTGATAAACTTTTTTTTTTTCTTTCAAATAATCATTAACTTTAGAATTTGATGCCGGCAACACGTGACAAAGAAGTTGGGAAAGGTGGCAATAAATACTGATGAAAATGAGGAATGTTCATCAAACACTTATTTGGAACATCCCACAGGTGAACAGACAAATTGGGAACAGGTGGGTGCCATGATTGGGTATAAAAGTAGATTCCATGAAATGCTCAGTCATTCACAAGCAAGGATGGGGCGAGGGTCACCACTTTGTCCACAAATGCGTGAGCAAATTGTTGAACAGTTTAAGAAAAACCTTTCTCAACCAGCTATTGCAAGGAATTTAGCTCGGTTGGTAGAGTGGCCGTGCCAGCAACTTGAGGGTTGCAGGTTCGATCCCCGCTTCCGCCATCCTAGTCACTGCTGTTGTGTCCTTGGGCAAGACACTTTACCCACCTGCTCCCAGTGCCACCCACTCTGGTTTAAATGTAACTTAGATATTGGGTTTCACTATGTAAAGCGCTTTGAGTCACTAGAGAAAAGCGCTATATAAATATAATTCACTTCACTTCACTTCAATTTAGGGATTTCACCATCTACGGTCCGTAATATCATCAAAGGGTTCAGAGAATCTGGAGAAATCACTGCACGTAAGCAGCTAAGCCCGGGACCTTCGATCCCTCAGGCTGTACTGCATCAACAAGCGACATCAGTGTGTAAAGGATATCACCACATGGGCTCAGGAACACTTCAGAAACCCACTGTCAGTAACTACAGTTGGTCGCTACATCTGTAGGTGCAAGTTAAAACTCTCCTATGCAAGGCGAAAACCGTTTATCAACAACACCCAGAAACGCCGTCGGCTTCGCTGGGCCTGAGCTCATCTAAGATGGACTGATACAAAGTGGAAAAGTGTTCTGTGGTCTGACGAGTCCACATTTCAAATTGTTTTTGGAAACTGTGGACGTCGTGTCCTCCGGACCAAAGAGGAAAAGAACCATCCGGATTGTTCTAGGCGCAAAGTTGAAAAGCCAGCATCTGTGATGGTATGGGGGTGTATTAGTGCCCAAGACATGGGTAGCTTACACACCTGTGAGGGCGCCATTAATGCTGTAAGGTACATACAGGTTTTGGAGCAACATATGTTGCCATCCAAGCAACGTTACCATGGACGCCCCTGCTTATTTCAGCAAGACAATGCCAAGCCACGTGTTACATCAACGTGGCTTCATAGTAAAAGAGTGTGGGTACTAGACTGGCCTGCCTGTAGTCCAGACCTGTTTCCCATTGAAAATGTGTGGCGCATTATGAAGCCTAAAATACCACAACGAAGACCCCCGGACTGTTGAACAACTTAAGCTGTACATCAAGCAACAATGGGAAATAATTCTACCTGAGGAGCTTAAAAAATGTCTCTCCTCAGTTCCCAAACGTTTACTATAATAATAATAATAATAAGTGCTTTGTGTGTAAAAAGCACTTTACGTTGAGCAAACAACCTCAAAGTGCCACAGTGTAAAAAAAAAAGTAGTAATAATAATAATAATAATAATAATAATAATAAAAGATAATAAAAACAAATAAAATATAAAACCAGAAACAGCCCAACAGCTAGAACCAGCATGCATATCTATAAAAATCTATAAAAAGGCTTTTTTAAAAAGATGGGTTTTTAAGCCTTTTTTAAAAGCATCCACAGTCTGAGGTGTCCTCAGGTGGTCAGGGAGAGCGTTCCACAGACTGGGAGCAGCGGAGCAGAAAGCCCGGTCTCCCATAGTTCGTAGCTTTGTCCTTGGAGGTTGGAGGAGGTTAGCCTGTTTGGAGCGGAGGTGTCGTGTGGAGGATTTGGGGGTGCGCAGTTCTTTAAGGTAGACGGGGGCATTTCCATGGAGGCACTGGTGAGTTAGTAGGGAGATTTTGAATTCAATCCTGAGTGGAACAGGAAGCCAGTGAAGGGATTTGAGAGTTTGTGTGATGTGGTCATATTTCCGCACTCTCATCAGGATCCTCGCAGCACTATTTTGTATGTACTGCAGCTTCTGAATGTTCTTGCTGGGGATCCCGACAAGAAGTGCGTTGCAGTAGTCGAGCCTGGAGGAGACAAAGGCGTGGACGAGCCTCTCGGCATCAGAGAGAGTGAGTGAGGGGCGGAGTTTCGCAATGTTCCTGAGGTGGTAGAAGGAGGTCTCGCACAGTTGTTTTGATTGAGCCTCAAAGGTCAGGTGAGGGTCCGTTTTAACACCCAGATTAGTGACTGAGGATGAGAGGTGAATGTCATGGCCGGAGAAGGTGATGCTGGTGATGGTGTATGACTGAGTCTGATGTGGGGTGCCGACTAGAATGGCTTCAGTTTTGGAGGTGGTCAGTTGAAGAAAATTGTGTTTCATCCACACCTTTATCTCCTCCAGGCAGTTGGTAAGTGTGGATGATGGCAGGGCTGCAGAGGGGGTTGGGTTTGTTTTCATGTAGAGTTGAGTGTCATCAGCATAGCAGTGGAATGATATTCCGTGCTAGCTGATGACACGGCAAAGAGGGAGCATGTAGAGCAGGGGTGTCCAAACTTTTTCCACTGAGGGCCGCACACCGAAAAATCAAAGCAAGCGGGGGCCATTTTGATATTTTTTTATTTTAAAAACCAATACAATATATGTATAAAAAATATACATTAAGGCCTCCACTCAAGCTTGATCCCAGGGACCCCAAAGGGTTTTGGTAAAAAAAATATTAAAAATGTGTCATTATTCAGTATTATTATTTTTATTATTATACAAGTTTTAAATCCCTAGATCAACATTAGGTCTATCTGTCAATATAACATTTTTAAAGATTTAAGTCGTATGCTCTTTTTGTCAAAGAAAACCCTGTTTTTTTATGGAAAAAACACAAAATATGCAATATTTTCACCCAATAAAATTTGGTTTGATGACTGCAGTTTTCAGGACAGTGGGGACCTGACCAGCCTGGAGGGAGTGGTTAATGATTTTAACTTTTACATTTTACTGAGGGTTGTTAAAAGGAAAGGCCATGTAACACAGTGGTGAACATGCCCTTTCCCAACTACTTTGTCACGTGTTGCAGCCATGAAATTCTAAGTTAATTATTATTTGCAAAAAAAAATAAAGTTTGAGTTCGAACATCAAATATCTTGTCTTTGTAGTGCATTCAGTTGAATATGGGTTGAAAAGGATTTGCAAATCATTGTATTCCGTTTATATTTACATTCAACACAATTTCCCAACTCATATGGAAACAGGATTTGTATATATATATATATATATATATATATATATATATATATATATATATATATATATATATATATATATATATATATATATATATATATATATATATATATTTTTTTTTTAGCACTGTAATTATTGAATAATATCAATAGTAAGATGACTTATTTTGTGTTAACATCTGAGTGGGCCCCCGGGGGTCACAAAGCTTAGAAGAGGTGATGAAAACCTGTGTGAGGCCATGAAATGAAGAGCGACGCTTACATCAGCAGCCGGCGAGCAAACAACAACAACAACAACATGTTGTCTCCATCACCGCAGAGAAAGGTTAAGGAACGAGGAACCTTTGGAAGAGGATAAAATGTTCTTTTCCACCCTGTTGCCGCCTCTGCCTGCGTCCCCGGTGGACGGCGGACGAGTGCCGGGACACAGAAGTGGCGTCGTGGTGAAACATGCTGAAACACGACACTGAGTGAACATGGCCATAGGGCCACCCTCCAAATAAGACCAGCCACGCATCACTGAGAGTCACATGGATCGTTTGTTTACCTTCTCTTGCTGATCGACTCAGATTGGAGACGTTTTGACAGCAGTAAAAAAAATATGACCTACCCTTGATAGAAATGAGGGCCCCACTGGGATCATCATATATTGCTGAGCAGAATACCGGAGAACGCCTTTGGAATCACAGACTTTGTTCGTTCTGACTGAAGAGAAAAACACACCAGTTTGTTATCCATACACTCTCACACACATATATTGTTATTATTCATGCTGTCATGAGGTGCCATGACTGTAATGAGAGTCAGCGAGGAGAATGAGTTAACTTTCAGTTTCGATTTGTGTGGACAAAAGTTAAAATGACAGATGGCTCAGTCTACTGTGTCTTACATCTGGGAGTGTAACTGCTGCAAGATTGTCGCCATCTGGTGGACAAGGTGAGTATTTCAGGTTGATGACCATGAATTGCACATTGAAGTGTGTGCGGTACATCATTTTTATGTATGACCCAATACAAACAACCTTCCCCGATCATGGCGCGAATAAACTAACGCAAAAAAAATAATTAAAAAAACAACGCACATAACACAACCTGCTCACTGAACTTCGTGGGTATTATAAATAAATATAATAATACATCCAAGCACAACACATAAATCAAAATTACGCCCATTTAAATCTCCTGCAATGCATGATGTGAAAATTGCAAAACAGTTATCACTTGCACACTTATCCATGTTTAGCACATTTTAGCTGCTTGATTATATACATTTTAAGGAGGTTGTATAAACATATATACATACATATGTATAAATATATGTATATATACATACATATGTATGTATAAACATTTATTCATACATACATACATATGTATGTATAAATATATATATTTGTATGAATACATATATATATAAATATACATACATACGTATAAATATATGAACATACATACATACGTATACATATTTACACATACATACATACATACATATCAATATTTATACATACATACATACACAGAAATATACGCATACATACATATGTATAAATATATACATATATAAATATATATACATACATACGTATAAATATATATCCATACAATCGTATGTACATTATATATATACATATATATACATACATACATAGATATAAATATATGCATACATACATACATATAATATATATACATACATACATACATACATACATACATACATACATACGTATAAATATATATCCATACATACGTATGTACATTATATATATACATATATATACATACATACATACATAGATATAAATATATGCATACATACATACGTATAAATATATATACATACATATAAATATATATACATACATACGTATAAATATACATACATACATATGTATGTACATTATATATATAAACATACAGTATATACATACATATAAATATACATGCATACATATAAATAAATATCCATCCATCCATCCATCACTCCATATATATACTGTATATATATATATATATATATATATATATATATATATATATATATATATATACATATATACACATGCGTATATACATATATATATACGCATGTATATATATATATATATATATATATATATATATATATATATATATATATATATATATATATATATGTATGTATATATGTGTATATATATATATATATATATATATATATATATATATATATATATATATATATATATATATATATATATATATATATATATATATATATATATATATATATATATATATACAAATATACATACATACGTACATATATGTATGTATGTATGTATGTATGTACGCACATACATACATACATACGTACGTACCAGTGACGTGCGGTGAGGTTCATGGCTGGTGAGGCACTGACTTCATCACAGTCAGATTTACAAACATATGAACCCTAAAAAGTATCTTACCCACCATTTGATTGGCAGCAGTTAACGGATTATGTTTAAAAGCTCATACCAGCATTCTTGCCTGCTTGGCACTCAGCATCAAGGGTTGGAATTGGGGGTTAAAGGCCTACTGAAACCCACTACTACCGACCACGCAGTCTGATAGTTTATACATCAATGATGAAATGTTAACATTGCAACACATGCCAATACGGCCGGGTTAACTTATAAAGTGCAATTTTAAATTTTCCCGGCAAACTTCCGGCTGAAAACGTTTCGATATGATGACGTTTGCGCGTGACGTCAATGGTTGAACCGGAAGTATTGGTACACCATTGTATCCAATACAAACAGCTCTGTTTTCATCGTAAAATTCCACATTATTCTGGACATCTGTGTTGGTGAATCTTTTGCAATTTGTTTAATGAACAATGAAGACTGCAAAGAAGAAAGCTGTAGGTGGGATCAGTGTATTAGCGGCTGGCTGCAGCAACACAACAAGGAGGACTTTGAGTTGGATAGCAGACGCGCTATCCGACGCTAGCCGCCGACCGCACCGATGATCGGGTCAAGTCGTGCCGTCGATCGCTGGAACGCAGGTGAGCACGGGTGTTGATGAGCAGATGAGGGCTGGCGTAGGTGGAGCCCTAATGTTTTTATTATAGCTCTGGCGAGGTCTCGTAGCTAAGTTAGCTTCAATGGCGTCGTTAGCAACAGCATTGCTAAGCTTCGACAGGCGGCACAGCATTAACCGTGTGGTTACAGGTCCAGTGTTTGGTTCGGTGTCTCCTGATAGTATTGTTGATCTTCTGTCTATCCTTCCAGTCAGGGGCTTATTTCTTTTGTTTCTATCTGCATTTAAGCACGATGCTATCACGTTAGCTCCGTAGCTAAAGTGCTTCACCGATGTATTGTCGTGGAGATAAAAGTCACTGTGAATGTCCATTTCGCGTTCTCGACTCTCATTTTCAAGAGGATATAGTATCTGAGGTGGTTTAAAATACAAATCAGTGATCCACAATAGAAAAAGGAGAAAGTGTGGAATCCAATGAGCCAGCTTGTACCTAAGTTACGGTCAGAGCGAAAAAAGATACATCCTGCACTGCACTCTAGTCCTTCACTCTCACGTTCCTCATCCACGAATCTTTCATCCTGGCTCAAATTAATGGGGTAATCGTCACTTTCTCGGTCCGAATCGCTCTCGCTGCTGGTGTAAACAATGGGGAAATGTGAGGAGCCCTTCAACCTGCGACGTCACGCTACTTCCGGTACAGGCAAGGCTTTTTTTATCAGCGACCAAAAGTTGCGAACTTTATCGTCGATGTTCTCTACAAATCCTTTCAGCAAAAATATTGCAATATCGCGAAATGATCAAGTATGACACATAGAATGGATCTGCTATCCCCGTTTAAATAAAACATTTCATTTCAGTAGGCCTTTAAATCACCAAAAATTATTCCCGGGCACGGCGCCGCTGCTGCCCACTGCTCCCCTCATCTCCCAGGGGGTGAACAAGGGGATGGGTCAAATGCAGAGGACAAATTTCATTACACCTAGTGTGTGTGTGACAATCATTGGTACTTTAACTTAATTTTAACTTTACACATACAAACTGTAGCACACAAAAAAGCACATTTAATAAAAAAAACATTATTATGGTCTTACCTTTACTTATAAATGAAGTCCATGCGCCGCTGTTGTGCTGGATTAATGCACCCCTGCTGTAGAATGCACCCCCTGACGGCAGTGTTATATCAACTAAAGCCCTCACTTAAACTTTCCACGTGCAAGATTGGATCTATTTAAAAAAGTGTAACCGAGGTTTTATAAATGTCGCCTATACTGTATGAAACTACAAAATAACAAACAAGGAGGCTCCAGTTTACACGAGGACCACTTTATTTACTTTCTTTCAAAAACCTCCGCTCCACTCCAACGTGTCATCACTTCCGCTCTTAGCGCCTTCAAAATAAGAGCTCAAGGCATATACTGTATAACAGCGTATAACAGGAACTTAACATCACAAAGAGGAAAGCCCATAAAAATAGGTTACAAAAGTTATTTAATAAGAAGCCAAAAAGTGCAAAAACAATAATGTTCGTGTTAGATGAGTTGTGAATGAATGAAACATGAAATCCGTGCTGCAGTCTGCAGGTGTACCTAATGTTGTGGCCCTGCGGTCATTCACAACTCCTCCAACACGAACATTATTGTTTTTGCACTTTTTGGCTTCTTATTAAATAACTTTTTTAAATAGACTCAATCTTGCACATGGAAAGTTTAAGCGTGGGCTTTAGTTGATGTAACACTCCCGTCAGGGGGTGCATTTTACGGCGAGGGTGCATTCTCTACCACCAGGAGGCGGGATTACTGCGAGCCTCAGCCAGTGCGTCTTTTGCAGCCGTTTTATGATTGCTCAGCACAAGAAATATTTACACACATACAGTTGTTGACAAAATACATTGTACATTATATACCTCAGCTAACTAAACTATGGCAATGTATAATAGTTCATATAGCAATACGGTCTCACTGCACAGCAGGCCAGCAGTTAGCCGAGTCCGCAATCCATGTTGAGGCACAACGCAGTGATGTGCCTCGACTGGCTGCTGATCACCGCACCGTCTCTTCTCAGTATTTGAACGGCAAATGTGAAAATTCAGCGATTTTTTATAAAAATAATTTAAAACTGGTGAAGTTAAATGGAAAATAACTTTATAGTATAATCACTGAATACATATAACAATTTAATTGTTTTTTCTTTCCATGATGGCACGTAAGGCCCCGCCTCACCTGCCTCCCCTGACTGCACGTTACTGGTACGTACATACATACATACATACATACGTACATTATATATATATATATATATATATATATATATATATATATATATATATATATATATATATATATATATATATATATATATATATATATATATATATATATATATATATATATATATATAAAAATACATACATATATATATATATACATACATATATACATACATATATACATACACATACACATACATACATACATATACATACATTTTTATTTTTTATTTTTTTTAATTAATCAATATTGATGCTGTTCAATACTACTCTGCTTGCATGTCAGCAGACTGGGGTAGATCCTGCTGAAATCCTATGTATTGAATTAATAGAGAATCGTTTTGAATCGGGGAAATATTGTTTTTGAATCGAGAATCGTGTTGAATTGAAAAAAAAATCAATTTTGAATCGAATCGTGACCCCAAGAATCGATATTGAATCGAATCGGGGGACACCCAAAGATTCACAGCCCTAATAAATATATATATATATATATATATATATATATATATATATATATATATATATATATATATATATATATATATATATATATATATATATATATATATATATATATAGACGACATAAAAGAAACAGTTTTGTGAGTTGCCCTTGCACCTGCAACCTTTTCTTTCCGCTTGAAGACAAAATACATTCCGTTTGCATCGCTGTCACGATTCACAGAGCAAACATAAATAAGTCACCTTTCTGATTAATGCTTTATAAGATTCACCTGTTGTCTTATGTGGTTTCACTTTCACTTTGATACACGCCACTGCAAATTCATTTGATCTCCGGTTACCTGACGAGGATCCGGATTGGTCCTTTCATGCAGAGTGCTTTTCAAAGGCAAACACGCCATGATTGTTCTTGGTAATGTTGTGCTCAGCAGAGAAGAAGATGCACAACAAAATTAAGAAAATGCTTTTATATATTTATATATATGTATATTATAAATAATGTCTGAGCAACATCAGCTTGTCTTGAAACACTCAAGTCTGCAGTATATGTCTCTTAGTGTTGTGCAATCTACTTTAGAGGGCTCATATTATGATTTGTTTTATGCAAGTAAAACCCTTGCTTGTGGTCTACATCAGTGGTCCCCAACCTTTTTGTAGCTGCGGACCGGTCAACGCTTAAAAATGTGTCCCACGGACCGGTGGGGGTTGGGGGGGGGGGCGTATTTAAATTTTTTTTTTTTTAAATTGTTGTTTTTTTCCCCCCATAAAGAAATACAATCATGTGTGCTTACGGACTGTATACCTGCAGACTGTATTGATCTATATTGATATATAATGTATATATTGTGTTTTTTATGTTGATTTAATAAAAAAAATTAAAACTTTTTTTTTTTTTTTTTTTTTTTTTTTTTAATTTCTTGTGCGGCCCGGTACCAATCGGCCCGGTGGTTGGGGACCACTGGTCTACATAACATGTAATGGTGCTTCTTTGGTCTCAATGTTGCATAGATTATGTTTCCGCCAAACATATTGCTGGGTATTGTGGCCAAACAGCTATTTTTTTGTTTCATCTGACCACAGAACTTTCCTCCAGAAGGTCTTATCTTAGTCCATGTGATGTCAGATGAAACAAAAATTTAGCTGTTTGGACACAATACCCAGCAATATGTTTGGAGGAAAAAAGGTGAGGCCTTTAATCCCAGGAATACCATGTCTACTGTCAAGCATGGTGGTGGTAGTATTATGCTCTAGGCCTGTTTTGCTGCCAATAGAACTGGTGCTTTACAGAGAGTAAATTGGACAATGAAAAAGGAGGATTACCTCCAAATTCTTCAGGGAAACCTAAAATCATCAGCCCGGAGGTTGGGACTTGGGCGCAGTTGGGTGGAACAAGACAATGACCTGAAACACACGTCAAAAGTGGTAAAGGAATGGCTAAATCAGGCAAGAATTAAGGTTTTAGAATGGCCCTCCCAAAGTCCTGACTTAAACGTGTGGACAATGCTGAAGAAACAAGTCCATGTCAGAAAACCAACAAATTTAGCTGAACTGCACCAATTTTGTCAAGACGAGTGGTCAAAAATTCAACCAGAAGCTTGCCAGAAGCTTGTGGATGGCTACCAAAAGTGCCTTATTGCAGTGAAACTTGCCAAGGGACATGTAACCAAATATTAACATTGCTGTATGTATACTTTTGACCCAGCAGATTTGGTCAAATTTTCAGTAGACCCATAATAAATTCATAAAAGAACCAAACTTCATGAATGTTTTTTATGACAAACAAGTA
>NC_084736.1:26915659-26943159 GCF_033978785.1 Entelurus aequoreus | reverse complement strand
CAATTGTACGGAATATGTACTGTACTGTGCAGTCTGCTAATAAAAGTTTAATTCAATCAATCAATCAATCAATCGTGTAAATAAAAACTTCTCCCTATTTTTATTTACACGATTGATTGATTGCTTGATTGAATTAAACTTTTATTAGCAGACTGACAGTTACAGTACATATTCCCCGTACAATTGCCCTCTAATTTTCCATCTGATTTGCAGGTGTGTAATTTGTTGTCAGTTCATGCACTGTGTTGGTTTTGTTCTTTGAACAAGGTGATGTTCATGCATGGTTCATTTTGTGCACTAGTAAAAAAAACATATAACTTTGTCTTGAATTTGAAAAAATACAAATAAAACATTTTATTTTTTCACTAAAGAAGGGTTCGGTGAATGTGCATATGAAACTGGTGGGGTTCGGTACCTCCAACAAGGTTAAGAACCACTGATATATATAGATATATCAGTGACGTGCAGTCAGTGGAGGCACGTGAGGCCCCGCCTCACGTGCCATCATGGAAAGAAAAAAAATGTAAAAAGAAAATATATGTTGTGAGGTTCATGGCTGGTGAGGCACTGACTTCATCACAGTCAGATTTACAAACATATGAACCCTAAAGAGTATCTTATTCACCATTTGATTGGCAGCATTTAACGGGTTATGTTTAAAAGCTCATACCAGCATTCTTCCCTGCTTGGCAGTCAGCATCAAGGGTTGGAATTGGGGGTTAAATCACCAAAAATGATTCCCGGGCACGGCGCCGCTGCTGCCCACTGCTCCCCTCACCTCCAAGAGGGTGATCAAGTGTGTGTGACAATCATTGGTACTTTAACTTAACTTTAACTTTACACATACAAACTGTAGCACACAAAAAAGCACATTTAATAAAAAAAACGTTATTATGGTCTTACCTTTACTTGAAGTCCATGCGCCGCTCCTTCTGAACAAAAGCATCGATAACTTGTTTATAGAAGTCTTCCTTATCTTTCTTCAGTTTTAAAAGTCTCTCTGTCTCGATGGAGATCTTCCTTTAATTATTACTTCCTGCTTCGATTGAATGTCCAGTTTAGAAAATTGTTCTGCCCTCACTATATGTGTTGAGGTTATACAGCTTGGCAGACAGCTAACAACCAATCCAGGACGTTCTAATAAAGTTCCAAAGCAGATGAATCCATTTAGGCTCTTTATTGTTGTTGATCTTGCTTTGTCTTGCACTGGAGTTTTATTTATTTTTTTGTAAAACTGAAATACACACAATGACAATGTATAAGCTATATGATTCAATCAACACAGTAAAATGTAATACACAATATGTAAATATCAGCTCCACACAAATACACAGCACCACCATCAAACAAACACTGCTGGGTGTTGAAACTATTTCTATGGTGGAAATACACGACCGGCAGCCATTTTAAGTCCTCAAACATCCATTAAATTAGTGCACAAAAATCGTTTTTCAATACACATCTTACTATCACATTTAGCCACTTTCCACCTTCATATTGAGCCACATAAACAAGTTAAACAGTTTACTTACAGACTTATCTTTTCCAAGGCGTGTAATAGGTAACACAACTTGTCTACTTCTTATTGTCTCATGAACTGAACTAACATCGTAAACCGGAAGTGCCCAAACTGATGACGCGCAGCATTTTCCCATCGCCACAAGGTGTCAGTAATAGTCCACAATTAAACGGGCATAACAAAAACTGTTTTATTTTAGATATAGTCCAGGCAGAGGAAAAAATAAACGATCGCTAACTGTTGCTGCTTGTTGTCACTTATTCTGCAGCCGAGTAGTCGCAAAAATGATCCGGGATCACTAGCGCCCTCTACCACCATGAGGCGGGATTACTGCGAGCCTCAGCCAGTGCGTCTTCGCAGCCGTTTTATGATTGCTCAGCACAAGAAATACGTTACACACATACAGTTGTTGACAAAATACACTGTACATTATATACCTCAGCTAACTAAACTATGGAAATGTATAATATAATTCATATAGCAATACGGTCTCACTGCACAGCAGGCCAGCAGTTAGCCGAGTCATTGCGCAATCCAAGGTGAGGCTCAACTGGCTGCTGATCACCGCAAGTCTCTTCTCAGTATTTGAACGGCAAATGTGAAAATTCAGCGATTTTGAATAAAAATAATCTAAAACTGGTGAAGTTAAATGGAAAATAACTTTATAGTATAATCACTGGATACATATAACAATTTAATTAATGTTTTTTCTTTTTCCTTTTTTTCTTCTTTCCATGATGGCACGTGAGGCCCCGCCTCACCTGCCTCCCCTGACTGCACGTCACTTATATATACATACACACACACAGTATATACTGTATATACACACACGGTATATATATATATATATATATATATATATATATATATATACATATACTGTATATATATATATATATATATATATATATATATATATATATATATATATATATATATATATATATATATATATATATATATATATATATACACACATACATATATGGTGACCATTTTCAACCATCGATCATACACTCGCCCAGCCCTATGGTCAAAGTAAGACAAAACTGGATGACCATCAAGTCCTGCTAAGAAAGAACCAAACAGAAAGACCAAGTAAATGTCATTCCTCAGACACTTGATGACACAATCAAGGCGACAAGCACTTAGTTCTGCAGGCTTCTCTCTGATTCCCAGTCAGTGGAGGACAGCAGCAGCCATTATCTCGCTGCATTACACCGTCAAACAGACCCTGGGGTCACGTGACCAGGAGCCCAAACACAAAAGCACTATGAGCGCTTTGACGCCGCCCATGACTCTTTCCGCATTTCCCTCGTGGGGAGCACCACGCTTTGTTTGTGGACAGTCGGCGTGTTTGCAGTCTGCAGCTGGCAGGCCGCCGCCGTGCGCGGGTTTGACACCCTCGACCTCCCTGACCGGCGGAGAGGAATAATTAATCGCTGCTTTGTGTACAAACGCAGGAGCTGGCCTGTGAAAGAAAGGTTTTCCCATCATTCGAAACTCACTTTCTGTGTGCTCTAAATAGTGGAAATACTGCTAACAAGAGGCGGCTAACAAGACAGGTTAAAGGGAAGCAGTTTTCTCAGTCCACAGTTTTCTACCATTTCTGACCATTTCACCTTCAACACGTTTCTCTTTGTTGGAACAACAAAACTGCCAATTGTATTTTCTTACAAATTCCCGGTTTTCCCGAAATTCCAGGATTTCCGAAATAGCCATTCAAACTGTTACTACATCAACATTTGTCAACTGATTCAAAAAATTCCAACCCAGTCATATTATCTAGTATCAATGTTTTTAAAAAAACTCCCTGTTTTCCCGAAGTTACCAGATGTCCAGGAAATTCCTATTTAAATGAATAGGAACATTTCTCAAAGTATTTCGCATTTTTTAAACCCAAATCCAATTGTTCAACCATCAACTCACTCAAACCAACGCAATAAATGTTTTCCCAAAATTCACGGTTTTCCCGGAATTGCCAGTAATGATTGTGAAATATACAATTGACTGCATATCCCACATTTCTGATCCAATTTAAGTTGTTCCACCATCCACACACTCCACTCATCTTAGACCAGGGGTGTCCAAAGTGCGGCCCAGGGGCCATTTGCGGCCCGCAGCTAATAGTTTACCGGCCCGCCACACGTTCTGGAAATGTTATTGCAAAAATTAAAAAAACATTGAAAAAAAGTGGAATGAGGTGAAATCTGACTAGAAAAAGTTGCAATGTTGACACAAAGCTGCCATGCAGGCTGTTTTTTTCTTTTTTTTTCTTTTTTTGCCCTTTCTTAAAAAAAAAGAAAAAAAGAACTCAATGTTGTAATGAATTATTGACCTATTCAAGGCTCCAATTATTTCAAATATTTAACTTTAAAATGTTTTATGTGGAAAATATTGTGTGGTTGCCATACAAAAACATCAATGTTTTCTTTGACAAAAGGGCATAAAACAAACAAAATAATAGTTCGAACGTAAAATCGACAGATATATCTGAAGTTGATCTCGTAACTTAAGTGTTGAAAGTAAAAAAAAAACTAATACAAATGTATCACTTTATGATACAAACCTTTTGAGTCCCAAATATATTTAATGGGATTTTATTTGTCTTTTCACTGTGATTACTCAAAAATAATAATGAATGGTGTCCTGCATTATTGATCTTTTTAAGGCTCGAATTACTTCACATCAAACATTGCTTTTTGAATGTTTTGGGCAGTGGGGGAAATACTGCATATTTCAGTTTTATTATAAAAAACAAAGTTGTCTTTGACAGAAAAGGCATAAAACCTTTTTGGTTTTTTTTACTTTATTTCAACCTGAAGTTGATATACTGTAGAGATTTACTTTAAGCGTTAAAAATATATAGATATATAATAATTCGACTTGGTTTTTTTACATTTTAATGACTTAGACCAGGGGTCGGCAACCCAAAATGTTGAAAGAGCCATATTGGACCAAATATACAAAAAAACGAATCTGTCTGGAGCCGCAAAAAATTCAAAGCCATATTACATACAGATAGTGTGTCATGAGATATAAATTGAATTAAGAGGACTTAAAGGAAACTAAATGACCTCAAATATACCTACAAATGAGGCATAATGATGCAATATGTACATATAGCTAGCCTAAATAGCATGTTAGCATCGATTAGCTTGCAGTCATGCAGTGACCAAATATGTATATTTTACAAGTTGAAAAAAATTCCAGGAATTCCCAGAATTCCTGGTTTTCCAAACCCCTATTTTCGCCTCTCCCTGGAATGTTCTCTCAGTCCACATTTTCCAGCCGTTTCCAACCATTTCACCTTCAAAACATTTCTCACTGTTGGGACAACAAAACTACCATTTTTGTTTTCTTACAAATTCCCGGTTTTCCAGAAATTCCAGGAATTCCGAAACAGCCATTTAAATTCAAATTGTTACTACGTCAACATTTTTCAATCGATTAAAAAAATTCCAACACCAACCCATTCATTTCATCTAGGACATCTAGTATCAATATTTTTAAAAATTACCGGTTTTCCCGAAATTCCCAGATGTCCAGGAAAATCCTATTCAAATGAATGGGAACATTTCTTTAAACCAAAATCTGACTTTTCAACCATCAACTCACTCACACAAACGCAAATCATGTTTTCCCTTCGCCAAAATTCAAGGTTTTCCTGGAATTTCCAGTAATGAATGGGAAATATACAATTGACTGCATTTCCACATTTCTGATCCAATTTAAACCGTTCCACCATCCACACACTACACTCACCTTGGACCATCAAACTATCATTTTCCAAGTTGAAAAAAATTCAAGGAATTCCCAGAATTCCCGGTTTTCCAAAACCCTATTTTCACCTCTTCCTAGAAAGTTTTCTCAATGCACATTTTCCAACCATTTCATTATTAAAAAAATGTCTCTTTGTTGGGACAACAAAACTGTCATTTATTTTTCTTACAAATTCCCGGTTTTGTCGAAATTCAAGGAATTCCGAAACAGCCATTTAAATTCAAACTGTTACTACATCAACATTTTTCAACCGATTAAAAAAATTCCAACACCAACCTATTCATAACATCTAGGACAATTGGGCTGATATCAATATTTTCAAAAATTCCCGGTTTTCCTGAAATTACCAGATGTCCAGGAAATTCCTATTTAAATGAATAGGAACATTTCTCAACGTATTTCGCATTTTTTAAACCCAAATCCAATTTTTCAACCATCAACTCACTCACACGAACGCAATAAATGTCTTCCCTTTACCAAAATTCACGGTTTTCCCGGAATTTCCAGTAATGAATGTGAAATATACAATCGACTGCATAGCCCACATTTCTGATCCAATTTAAACCATTCCACCATCCACACACTCCACTCATCTTGGACCATCAAACTAACATTTTCCAAGTTTACAACAATTCCAGGAATTCGTGGTTTTCCAAAACCCTATTTTCACTTCTTCCTGGGAAGTTTTCTCAGTCCACATTTTCCAACCATTTCCGACCATTTCACCATCAAAACATTTCTCTTTGTTGGGACAACAAAACTGCCATTTTTTTTTCTTACAAATTCCCAGTTTTCCCGAAATTCCAGGAATTCCGAAACAGCCATTTAAATTCAAACTGTTACTACGTCAACATTTTTCAACAGATTAAAAAAATTCTAACACCAACCTATTCATAACATCTAGGACAATTGTGGTAGATATATAATATTTTTTTTTAATTCCGGGTTTTCCTGAAATTCACAGATGTCCAGGAAATTCCTATTCAAATGAATGAGAAAATTTAAAATTTTTCGCATTTTTAAACCTGAATCCGACTTTTCGACCATCAACCCACCCACACGAACGCAAATCATGTTTTCCCTTTACCAAAGTTCACGGTTTTCCCAGGATTTCCGGTAGTGAATGAGAAATGTCAATCGACTGCATATCCCACATTTCTGATCCAATTTAAATCATTCCAACATCTACACACTCCGCTCACTTTGGACCATCAAACTACCATTTTCCAAGTTGAAAAAAAATTCCAGGAATTCCCAGAATTCCCAGTTTTCCAAGATCCTATTTTCACCTTTTACTGGAAAGTTTTCTCAGTCCACATTTTTTAACCGTTTCATATCATTTCTCTCAGCTGGGACAGCAAAACTACCATTTTTCTTTTCTTACAAATTCCCGGTTTTCCCGAAATTCCAGGAATTCCGAAACAGCCATTTAAATTCAAACTGTTACTACATCAACATTTTTCCACCGATTAAAAAACTTCCAACACCATACCAATCATATCATCTCTGACAATTGTGCTAGTATCAATATTTCCAAAAATTCCCGTTTTTTCTGAAACTCCCAAATGTCCAGGGAATTCCCATTAAAATTAATGGGAACATTTCTCAAAATGTTTCGCATTTTTTAAACCCGAATACGACCTTTCAACCATCAATCCACCCACACGAACGCAAATCATGTGATCCCATTACCAAAACTCACGGTTTTCCTGGAATTTCCGGTAATTTTCTCCCCGTTGACAACGAATGGGTAATATACAATGGACTGCATATCCCATATCCGATTTGAACCGATCCACCATCCACACACTCCGCTCACCCTGGACATTCAAGCCAGCATGTTTCCCTGATTACCCGGAATTACCAGGAATTTGCCCCCATTGAAAATGAATGGGAAATATACAAACCTCTCTATATCCCACATTTCTCAACCGTTTCGAACCGTTTCAACATCCACACAGTCCACTCACCCTGGACATTCAAGCATTTCAGTTCCACTCACGCGTATCGGAATTGCAAATCCTATGGTTTGAGGCGTTTCTAAAATGGAGCGAGAGTTGATACAATTGAGCAGACCTTAAACCCCATTGTAGTAACAGAACCACTGATTTATTGAATCAGGTGTCATATTACATATTCTCAAATATAATAGCAATTTGACTTGGTGTTCACACACACACACACACACACACACACACACACACACACACACACACACACACACACACACACACACACACACACACACACACACACACACACACACATGTAATGAATATGATTGAATAATTTGAGGACGATAAGCCCGAACGCAAACTACTGAGAGTGGGAGAAGGTCATTTATATGTCAAAACATCACAAGTATTTCTTCTTCTCCTCAGGCGTGCTTTATGATAATGACATGCTGATGGCATTTGTGTGTGTGCTCACATGAAATAGGAGGGAAAGGTTAAAGACGTGTGTGACGTTTGCTGGCAAATAAAGCTGAAGGGAAGGAAGATGGATTTTTTTCCAAGTCAGACATGGAGCTTTTGTCCGTAAAATGATTAAAAATGAGACATAATCAGACAAACAGCAGTTAGCTTCATGCATAATTATCACATAATTATCACATAATTATTCTGAAAAATTAATTAACGATCCGAATCTATTATGTTTCATATTCAAGGCTGGGATATTTTGCTAATTTGAATAGTGCATAATATAATAGCAGGAAAAACTATTTGGTTACAGGCTTAATTATGTCTTCAACAGGGGGTCCAAGACGTACTGCAGGCAGTGTTGTTTTTTTCGGTTGAAATATTTAAATTGTTATATCCATGTTAGCATTTATGATAGCTAGCGATTACCAATATAGTTACCTCCTACCTGTTGGCGACGCCAGATGTCAGCTAGCGATTAGGGCACACATTGCCAACTAGAGATTAGTGAGCTAGTTTCGACCTCGTTATTAGGGCGCTAGTTACTAGATAACCAATAGCGGTGCGAGACGTCAGCTACCGATGAGCGCGCCCGTTGCCAGCTAAGTTTCCATTTAGTTATTAGCGCGCCAGTTGCTAGCTATAGTGGTTAGTGGCCCATAGATGGCCTGTTGCCAACTCGATAATAGCGTTTAAAATTCGATTATTATTATTTTTTTATATATTTTTTAAAATTTTATTTTATTTTTAAATCTGTCCTGTCCAGCCACTTTATCAAATATTTGGGTCAAATTTTATTAAACAAAACCGGTTTTCCTTTAAGTAATACAAACATTTTTTAGAACGGTTTATCCATTTTATGTAGGACTGGAGTGAGTCATAGAACTGGCACCCAATGTTTAAAAAAAAAAAAAAGGTTTTGAATTGAGAATCGTTTTGAATCGAATCAAATAATGTGGTGCCCAAAAATTCACAGGCAGATTTTTGGTACTTGTCACATGTTACAGCGAGTATTTTAGCATGCTAACATTAACGTGCAAGAGTTTTTTTTAGCTGATTTAGCAGGTATGCACCTCAGTCATAGTTTGGTACTTGATGCTAGTTAACAGTAGCAGGCTAGCATTTTTAAACACATTTTTCCAGGTACACACCTCAGAGTAGGGGTGTAAAAAAAAAAAAGTTTTTTTTTTTTAATGAATCACGATTCTTATTTGTAACGATTCTCAATCAATCCCCCAAAAATAAAAAAGTTTTTTTGTTGTTGTTTTTTTCCGAAAATCTGTCCTGTCCAGCCACTTTATCAAATGTTTGGGTCACATTTTATTAAACAAAAACTGTTTTCCTTTAAGTAATATAAACATTTATCAGAACTTTTTATCCATTGTATGTAGGACTGTACTTGGTCATAGAATTGGCACCCAATGTTTAAAAAAATAAAATAAAATAAAAAAGGTTTTGAAATTTAGAATCGTTACCCCAAAGAATCGAATCAAATCGCTAGATGGGGTCAGCGTTTGTGATCGGCAATACAAAGGTAGGGCTGTCAATCTTTGGGCACCTCACGATTCCAATTCAATTCGATTCTTGAAGATAACTATTCGATTCAGAATCGATTCTTGATGCAAAACAATTCTTCATTCGAAATCAATACTTTTTTTACAAACCCCAAAACCAGTGTAGTTAGCATGTTGTGTAAATGGTAAATAAAAACACAATACAATGACTTGCAAATCCTTTTCAACTTATATTCAATTGAATAGACTGCGAAGACAAGATATTTAATGTTCCAACTGGAAAACGTTGTTGTTTAAGAATATTAGCTCATTTGGAATTTGATGCCTGCAACAGGTTTAAAAAAAGCTGGCACAAGTGGCAAAAAAAGACTGAGAAAGTTGAGGAATGCTCATCAAACACTTATTTGGAACATCCCACAGGTGAACAGGCTAATTGGGAACAGGTGGGTGCCATGATTGGGTATAAAAACAGCTTCCATGAAATGCTCAGTCATTCACAAACAAGGATGGGGCGAGGGTCACCACTTTGTGAACAAAGGCGTGAGCAAATTGTCCAACAGTTTAAGAACAACATTTCTCAACCAGCTATTGCAAGGAGTTTAGGGATTTCACCATCTACGGTCCGTAATATCAAAAAGTTCAGATAATCTGGAGAAATCACTGCGCGTAAGCGGCAAGGCCTGTGACCTTGGACCCTTCAGGCGGTACTGCATCAAAAAGCGACATCAGTGTGTAAAGGATATCACCACATGGGCTCAGGAACACTTCAGAAAACCACTGTCGGTAACTACAGTTGGTCGCTACATCTGTAAGTGCAAGTTAAATCTCTAAGCCATTTATCAACAACACCCAGAAACACTGCCAGTTTTGCTGGGCCTGAACTAATCTAAGATGGACTGATGCAAAGTGGAAAAATGTTCTGTAGTCTCAGGAGTCCACATTTCAAATTATTTTTGGAAACTGTGGACGTCGTGTCCTCCAGAACAAAGAGGAAAAGAACCATCCGGATTGTTCTAGGCGCAAAGTTCAAAAGCCAGCATCTGTGATGGTATGGGGGTGTGTATGTGTACGTTACCCATGCCCAAGACATGGGTAACGTACACATCTGTGAAGGCACCATTAATGCTGAAAGGTACATACAGGTTTTGGAGCAACATATGTTGCCATCCAAGCAACGTTATCATGGACGCCCCTGCTTATTTCAGCAAGACAATGCCAAGCCACGTGTTACAACAGCGTGGCTTCATAGTAAAAGAGTGCGTGTACTAGACTGGCCTGCCTGTAGTCCAGACCTGTCTCCCTTTGAAAATTGTTGGTTTTGTAAATTAACATTGGGTGACAGTTCTATGATTAACTATAGTCCTCCATAACATAGATAAACAGCTCTGATAAATTTGTGTATTACATTTAGACTTTTTTTTTTTTAATCGATTAAGAATCATTACAAATAAGAATTGCGATTAAATCTAGAAGAAAAATAATTTACACTCCTATTTAAAGGCATTGAGGGCAATTGTACTTTTTCAGGAAATCATGCGATACCGACCGATCATCCAATTAAAAACATCTAAAACTAAAAAAAAAAAGAAAAAAACAAAAAAAAAGAGTTGTCTGAGCAATGAGAGCAAAGAGGAGCACAAATAAGGTGCAATGAAAGATGGACTGGGAGAAGACAGCGACATCATGTTGTCAGCGCTTCCAACTCTCATTACCAGGACTGAGAGTGAAAAGCGGTTGCCAAACCCCAGCATGAGGTCTGCGAGCACTGTTGTGTAAGTAACCTACATGTGCGAAGGTACACACTTGAAAGGCCGGATTACAGACGGCAGAACATTTCAGTGAGCGGGCGCTGGTGGGATTTGTTGGCGGGGTTCATGTTGGCAGGTGCAAAATGGCGTTTATAGAATCAAATAAAGATTAGGAACCTGAATGTAACATCAAGCAGGCATAAATAATCCAGATTGCATATCCTATTTGCTGATGTTGCTCTATTGTTGTTGTTGTTATTGTTGTGTTTGCTGTTGTTTTTGTCTCTCTGTCTTATCCCCCTCTCGTCCCCACAATTTCTCCCGTCTTCCTTTTTTTCTCTTTCTATCCCCTCCCGGCTGCACCAAATGATAATATAAATACTTTTAATAAAGTCAAATACAAATAAGGCAACAAGAGAAGTCTCCTACACTTCTCTTCTGTAAAGTAAACTTGTACAGCCGATATGGGCATCTACAAACCCCGTTTCCATATGAGTTGGGAAATTGTGTTAGATGTAAATATAAACGGAATACAATGATTTGCAAATCCTTTTCAACCCATATTCAATTGAATGCACTACAAAGACAACATATTTGATGTTCAAACTCATAAACTTTATTAATTTTTTTGCAAATAATAATTAACTTAAAATTTCATGGCTGCTGCAACACGTGCCAAAGTAGTTGGGAAAGGGCATGTTCACCACTGTGTTACATGGCCTTTCCTTTTAACAACACTCAGTAAACGTTTGGGAACTGAGGAGACACATTTTTTAAGCTTCTCAGGTGGAATTCTTTCCCATTCTTGCTTGATGTACAGCTTAAGTTGTTCAACAGTCCGGGGGTCTCCGTGGTGGTATTTTAGGCTTCATAATGTGCCACACATTTTCAATGGGGGACAGGTCTGAACTACAGGCAGGCCAGACTAGTACCCGCACTCTTTTACTATGAAGCCAGGTTGATATAACACGTGGCTTGGCATTGTCTTGCTGAAATAAGCAGGGGCGTCCATGGTAACGTTGCTTGGATGGCAACATATGTTGCTCCAAAACCTGTATGTACCTTTCAGCATTAATGGCGCCTTCACAGATGTGTAAGTTACCCATGTCTTGGGCACTAATACACCCCCATACCATCACAAATTCTGGCTTTTCAACTTTGCGCCTATAACAATCCGGATGGTTCTTTTCCTCTTTGGTCCGGAGGACACGACGTCCACAGTTTCCAAAAACAATTTGAAATGGGAACTCGTCAGACCACAGAACACTTTTCCACTTTGTATCAGTCCATCTTAGATGAGCTCAGGCCCAGCGAAGCCGACGGCATTTCTGGGTGTTGTTGATTAACGGTTTTCGCCTTGCATAGGAGAGTTTTAACTTGCACTTACAGATGTAGCGACCAACTGTAGTTTCTGACAGTGGGTTTCTGAAGTGTTCCTGAGCCCATGTGGTGATATCCTTTACACACTGATGTCGCTTGTTGATGCAGTACAGCCTGAGGGATCGAAGGTCACGGGCTTAGCTACTTACGTGCAGTGATTTCTCCAGATTCTCTGAACCCTTTGATGATATTACGGACCGTAGATGGTGAAATCCCTAAATTCCTTGCAATAGCTGGTTAAGAAAGGTTTTTCTTAAACTGTTCAACAATTTGCTCACGCATTTGTTGACAAAGTGGTGATCCTCGCCCCATCCTTGTTTGTGAATGACTGAGCATTTCATGGAATCTACTTTTATACCCAATCATGGCACCCACCTGTTCCCAATTTGCCTGTTCACCTGTGGGATGTTCCAGATAAGTGTTTGATGAGCATTCCTCAACTTTCAGTATTTATTGCCACCTTTCCCAACTTCTTTGTCACGTGTTGCTGGCATCAAGTTCTAAAGTTAATGATTATGTGCAAAAAAATAAAAAATGTTTATCAGTTTGTACATCAAATATGTTGTTTTTGTAGCATATTCAACTGAATATGGGTTTAAAAATTATTTGCAAATCATTGTATTCCGTTTATATTTACATCTAACACAATTTTTTAACTCATATTGAAACGGGGTTTGTGTATGTACATGTATGTGTATATGTATGTTTGTACAGTGAATGTATATGTACATGTATGTCTATATGTATGTTTTTACAGTGAATGTATATGTATATGTGTGTGTATATGTATGTTTGTACAGTGAATGTATATGTACAGTATGTGTATATGTATGTTTGTACAGTATGTGTATATGTATGTTTGTACAGTAAATGTATATGTACATGTATGTGTATGTTTGTACAGTAAATGTATATGTACATGTACATGTATATGTATGTTTGTACAGTGAATGTATATGTACATGTATGGTTGTACAGTGAATGTATGTGTATATGTATGTTTGTACAGTGAATGTTCGTGTGGTTGTATGTACCGTGTGTGTAGGTATGTACTGTATTTGTGTATGTATGTGGGAGCGTAGGTACCTATGTATGTGGGTATGTGCCTTTGTATGCATGTATGTATGCATTAATGAATGAATATACGTATGTATGTATATATGTACGCATTATTGTGCGTATGTGAGTATGTATGTTTATTTGTACGTACAATATATGTGTCTCCCAGTGTGTGTAGGAGCCAAAGTACAGCCCCAGGTACCCAGAGAGCCCAACCCAACACACTGATTAAAAAAAATAGTTTGCATACTATTGTGCAGTGCTAAAAAAAAAAAAACTCTATACACACACTAATTTATATATATATTTTTAAATGTTTTCATATATTAGCCGTTTTAAAGGTAATACTACTAACACAGACACTCGTATACGTGTTAGCATTTTAGCTCATGCTAAAGACGCTAGCTTCATTACATCACAATAGCACGTACAAATATGCATGAAAACAGTCCTACAGACGTCACACATGGGACTGTTTAGTAAGTAAAAAGTGTTATGGTTATATTGTAAAAACTTACAAACGTTGATTGGAGTGATGAATGAAGAATCCATACGAATAGAAACGCTATGGACAACTCGAAGACGGAACAGCACTTTTTTTTTTTTTTTTTAACCTTTAAATAACAATAATATATATGTTTCCTTAATAAATTGTAAAATGCAAAAACATTAACTGCTCTCACAACGAAGGATTTGCGTGATTCTGGGATTATTCTGATGAACAATTGCAATCGTATGACTGCTATAAACACTAGTAGAAACGATAAATGTGTTATTTTTTAATTTGACGTTTTTTTTGGTGTTTTTTTCCGGGGCTCCCTCTGGAGTTGTGATGCATAATTTGCTCTCCATATTTTATCGTGTTTGTTGGAGACCGGAATACAAATGAATATGAATGAACAAAGAGAGCAGAGGGTCTTAAAACGTGTGTTTTGATTTCATACAGTATGTTCTGATGAGAGGAGTACAAATTGTTCCTCCGTTATCCCACGGAAACATCTCGCAGCCAGCGAGAGACGGCAAAACCTATCATGGAAACAACACGCAATCAGGCTTTTCTGAGAACCATCATGGAAATAAAAAATGTGTGACAATCAAAAACATGGAGTTACTTACCAATGTTTCACGGTGAGGTCAATTCTCATCATGGGTGACGCTGCCTTCTTGAAATTCTTATCTTGTCCTTATTCTGGCTTATAAACGACAACAAAACCATTCCTAGGAGCAAAATTAGGTCAATAGCGCACTCAACATAACCAAAAAAAACCTCCAATTTGTCAGGAAGTTACTGACTGGTCTTGAGATGCAGGCAGAATGCAGGTAGAATGTATATTTAATTAATGCAAATTAAAATTAGTGCAGCTCGGGAGTGCACGTGAAGTGGTAGCAAAAAACCGGATTTACACATATGACGGCAACAATGTATTTTGCTGGAGTGAGTGTAGGAACAACACAAAACACAACACAATGATCCAGCCTTGCTCAAAGGACATTTAAAAAAACATTCTGATTGGCAACCAGGAACAGGTGAGGTGGTTAATGCTGAGTGGAAGACGAGGAAGGAAAACAGGAAGTGCAAACTAGACATAAGAGCGCTGGAATGGGAATCACACTAAACAGAAAAATAATACTAAAATAAGACAGGATTTTACGGCCTCTTGAATGCACCGGTATATAAGCCACACCCACTACATTTTAGTTAAAAAAAAAAAGTTCCATATATTAGCTGCGTTGGACTATAAGTCGCAGATATATACGTTGTGAAATGAGTTATATACAACATAAATATTGTATTGTTTATTTACATGATAAATAAATAAATAAATTGTTTCCAAGCGGTGTCTGTAAAAGGGCAGTAAAACGGCTGATCAAACAAAACAGTAGCTGGGCCCAGTAGCTGTGCAAGCTAGCTCTCCAATCAGCTTGACAGACTCAAAAACGGTGACGTTTTGGTGAATTTGCTAAAGAATTTGTGAAACTTGAAACAAAACAAAAATAATGCCATTGTAAGTTGACAATACTAACACAGACACTCGCAGACATGTTAGCTAATGCTATCAATGCTAGTTTGGTTACATTACGATAGCACGTACAAATATGCCTGAAAACACTCCTACAGACGTCACACATGGGACGCTTTAGTAAGTAAGACTTGTTTTAGTTATATTTAGGGATGATGTTCGAAATCTGTTCTCACGGTTGTTTGATAAGAAAAGAACCGATTCCATGGACTCAAATCCCTTTTTGAGAACCGGTTCCCGTTATAGAGGCCACTATAGTAAAGAAAAAGAGTTGGTTCTTTATTTGAATCCCTGGGAACCAATCCCTTCCCACATACAGGAAATGCCCTATGGGACCTGCAATTTTATGCCCATTTGATTGTAGACTCTTACTGACACCTTGTGGCGATAGGAAAAATACTACGCGTCATTAGTTTGGGCACTTCCGGGTTGAGACAATTGAGAAGTAGACAAGTTGTGTTAGCTCTTACAAGCCTTGGAAAAGATAAGTCTGTAAGTAAACTGTTTAACTTGTTTATGTAACTCTATTAAGGTGGAAAGTGGTTAAGTTTGATACAAAGATGTTTATTGAAAAACGATTTTTGTGCACTGTTTCAATGGATGTTTTGAGGATTTAAAATGGCTGCCAGTCGTATATTCCCACCATCGAAATAGTTTCAACACTCAGAAGTATTTGTTTGATGACAGTACTGTATATTTGTGTGAAGCTAATATTTACATATTGTGTATTACATTTCAGTATGTTAATTGAATCACATAGCTTATACATTTGTCATTGTGTGTATTTCAGTTTAAGAAAAAAACAACAACAGTCCAGTGCAAGACAAAAGTAAAGATAGGAAAAGACAAAGCAAGATCAACAACAATAAAGAGCCTAAATGGATTAATCTGCTTTAGATTGTTTGTTAACTGTCTGCCAAGCTGTATAACCTCAACACGTATAGACAGGCCAGAACAGGCAATATGCAATTATTGGCAGGCTTCGCTCTCATGTAAGGGGGGAAGAATTGTTGATTGATGACTGTGGTGTTCCTAGTGTCATAGTGAGTGTAGTTAGTACGTTCCAATAGCAGCAGAAGTGCACTTTTTGGAGAGCTGTATTATTTTCAGTTTTGTGCCCAAGGGACTGATTTTATTTAACACTTTATTATTATTTATACACCTATAGTGATCACAGAGACAGGTTGTTTTTGTGTTACTGTATATATTTGTTTTTCTGAAAAATCCCACTTAATATACTTTGGGTAACAGTCAATATTTATTTATTTTAATTTTTTAGGGGGGTAACAGTCAATATTTATTTATTTATTGTATTTTTTTCTCATAAAATAAAAGTGAGCTTTTGTTAAACCAAATATTGTGTTTTTTTCCATATACAACAACCTATCTGGATTCGATAAGAGAATCGATAAGGAATCGGTTCGATAAGAGGATTCGATAATGGGCTCGAACTCGATAATTTCTTATCAAACATCATTCCTAGTTATATTGTAATCTAACAAACGTTGCTTGGAGTGATGAATGAAGAACCCATATGAGTAGAACGTTATTGACGGCCAAAAGACGGATGGGCACTTGTACTTCCTGTTCAAAGCACTAAATGGAAGGACACTGCAGCACCTGTAGTAAGCAAACTTGCCCTAAAGATGGCGCCGTAGCCAAATCAGTTTTTTCTTAAACTATTTGTAATATGGCCATCAGCGAAAAACAACCCATGAACTAGCCCCACCGTTTTATAAGCCGCAGGGGTCAAAGTGTAGGGGAAAACTAGCGGCTTTTAGTCCACAATTTACCGTACTGTTGCAAGTCTCGCGTTTTTGAGTGTTGTAACGTGTTCATGAATATGTGCTGATTGTTTCTCAATGTTTTTTCCTGGTTTCAAACTGAGACTCCCATAAGACCTTAGTTTGAGAGTTGTTTACATTTCCTTCCTATCTCTTTAAGCGGCGCCGCGAGCTGGCGACCCATCAGTCTTTCTGTTCTGTCTACTCCCTGTATGTCTGTTTTAGGAAGGTTGCACTAAAAAACTAATTTTGTTGTACTTTAAGTGCAATGACAATAAAGAAAAAATAAATAAATAAAATATATATACAGTATATATTCCTGGAATATGCCTTGTTCACAAAGCTGTTGATTGAAAGCTACAAAGATGAGTTCAGGGGTGCAAGGAAAATACATTATTGCCTTGCCAGTGAAGCACAATTCAATAGAAGCACTTGAACTGTACACGGTCATCTCTCCAGCTAAATGTGCAAAGGTTCAACATAACCTAGAATGTTTCACTGAGAAATGAGGACTTGTTGTGCTTCATGGACAATCTGACCACTCCAAGTCTAAGATTACATCTGACCTTCATCACTGTCTTCCTCTCCTCTTATTACCTTCTTCCTCTCCTTCCTCCTCGCCTTATTCATTCTCCTTCCTCCTCCCTTTTTTTCCTCACTTTCCTCACCTTCTTCCTTCTTCGCCTTCTTCTCCTTCCTCGCCTTCCTCCTCTCCTATATCCTCACTTTCCTCTCCTTCTTCCTTGCACTCTTCCTCACCCTCTTATTACCTTCTTCCTCTCCTTCCTCCTCGCCGTCCTCGCCTTATTCATTCTCCTTCCTCCTCGCTTTCTTTCTCACTTTTCTCACCTTCTTCCTTCTTCGACTTCTTCTCCTTCCTCTCCTATATCTTCACTTTTCTCTCCTTCTTCCTTGCACTCTTCCTCACCCTCTTATTACCTTTTTCCTCTCCTTCCTCCTCACCTTCTTCCTTCTCCTTCCTCCTCACTTTCCTCGCCTTCTTCTCCTTCTCCTTCCTCGACTTCCTCCTTGCCTTCCTCCTCTCCTAATTCCTCACTTTCCTCTCCTTCTTCCTTGCACTCTTCCTCACTCTCTTATTACCTTCTTCCTCACCTTCCTCCTCATCGTCCTCGCCTTATTCCTTCTTCACCTTCCTCCTCTCCTTCCTCACCTTCCTCCTCACTTTCCTTGCCTTCTTCCTTCTTCTCCTTCCTCCTCTCCTAATTCCTCATTTTCCTCTCCTTCCTTGCACTCTTCCTCACCCTCTTACCTTCCTCTCATTCTTCCTCACCTTCCTCCTTGTCATCCTCACCTTCTCATTCCTCCTCTTCTTCCTCCTCACTTTCCTCGCCTTCTTCTCTTTCCTCTCCTAATTCCTCATTTTCCTCTCCTTCTTCCTCTCCCTCTTCCTCACCCGCGTATTACCTTCTTCCTCTCCTTCTTATTACTTTCTTCCTCTCCTTCTTATTACCTTCTTCCTCTCCTTCTTCCTTGCCCTCTTACCTTCTTCCTCTCATTTTCCTCTCCTTCCTCCTCCCCGTCCTCACATTCTTCCTCACGTTCCTCGCCTTCTTTCTTATTCTCCTTCCTTGCCTTCCTCCTTGCCTGCCTCCTCTCCTAATTCCTCACTTTCCTCTCCTTCCTCTTTTTCTTCCTTGCACTCTTCCTCACCCTCTTATTACCTTCTTCCTCTCATTCTTCCTCACCTTCCTCCTCGTCGTCCTCGCCTTCTTCCTTCTTCTCCTTCCTCCTCTCCTTCTTCCTCACCTTCTTCCACACATTCTTCCTCGCCTTCCTCCTTTCCTTCTTCCTCGCCTTCCTCCTCACCTCCTTCCTCCTCTCCTTCACCCTCATTTTCCTCTCCTTCTTCCTCACTTTCCTCGCCTTCTTCTTCTTCCTCGCCTTCTTCCCAGCCTTCCTCCTCACTTTCCTCGCCTTCTTCTTTCTTCTCCTTCTTCCTCCTCGTCGTCCTTGCCTTCTTCCTTCTCCTTCCTCCTCCTCACCTTCCTCTTCTTCTTCCTCACTTTCCTCACCTTCTTCCTTTTTCTCCTTCTTCCTCACCTTCCTCTCCTTCTTCCTCATATTTGTCTCCTTCTTCCTCACCTTCCTCCTCTCCTTCTTCCTTTTTCCTTGCCTTCTTCCTCTCCTTCCTCCTTGCCTTCTTCCTCACCTTCACCTCCTTCTTCCTCCTCGTCGTCCTTGCCTTCTTCCTTCTCCTTCCTCTTCTTCTTCCTCACCTTCTTCCTTTTTCTCCTTCTTCCTCACCTTCCTCTCCTTCTTCTCATATTTGTCTCCTTCTTCCTCACCTTCCTCCTCTCCTTCTTCCTCACTTTCCTTGCCTTCTCCTCTCCTTCCTCCTTGCCTTCTTCCTCTCCTCCTCCCTCCTTGCCTTCTTCCTTTTTCTCCTTCTTCCTCACCTTCCTCATATTTCTCTCCTTCGTCCTCACTTTCCTCCTCTCCTTCTTCCTTTTTCCTTGCCTTCTTCCTCTCCTTCCTCCTTGCCTTCTTCCTCTCATTCCTTCCTCCTTGCTTTCTTCCTCCTCTCCCTCAACACCACTTTCCTCACCTTCTTCCTCTCCTTCCTCCGCTCCTTCTTCCTCCTCGCCTTCTTCCTCTCCTTCTTCCTTCTCTTCTCCTTCTTCCTCACCGTCCTCTCCTTCGTCTTCACTTTCCTCACCTTCTTCCTCTCCTTCTCCACCTTCCGCCTCTCCTTCACTTTCCTCGCCTTCTTTCTCAACTTCCTCCTCACCTTCGTCCTCCTCTTCTTCGTCCTCCTCGCCTTCGTCCTTGGTCCGCTCCCTGTACTATCGAGTCAGACCTTGGTCAGTAAGTGGGACCAGTTTCCAGTGAGGGTTGGACTCCACCAGGACTTGCCTTTGTCACCAATGCTGTTGACAACTTTCATGGACACAATGTCTGGGCGCTGTCCGGGCGTTGAGGGGATCCGGTCTGGTGGATTAGGTCCGCAGATGATGTGGTCCTGCTGGCTTCATCTGGCCAGGATCGGTTCACAGCCGAGTGCGAAGCTACCGGGTTGAGAATTGGGCACCTCCAAGTCCGAGTCCATAGCTCTCGCATGGAAAAGGGTGGAGAGCCAACTACGGATTGGGAGGTGATCTTTCCCCAGGTGGAGGGGCGTGGCCTGGGCACGCCACCCACCAAACTCCTGCAATCACACTTTATTACATCTGAATGTGCACTTGCACACCTTGTTTTCTAGATTTAAACTCACTTGTATTTGTAGTAGGAAATCCACTCAACTCCTAATTCATGAGGCCCCTTGTGAATGACAACTACATGTGCTCATGACGACTTGCAGCCCAGGTATACTTGGTGGTATCCTAGCAACAACTTCAGTGTCACTCCTGAATCATCATCACCATTGGTGCTGTGCATCGTTATAAATGATAAATGGGTTATACTTGTATAGCGCTTTTCTACCTTCAAGGTACTCAAAGCGCTTTGACAGTATTTCCACATTCACCCATTCACACACACATTCACACACTGATGGCGGGAGCTGCCATGCAAGGCGCTAACCAGCACCCATCAGGAGCAAGGGTGACGTGTCTTGCCCAAGGACACAACGGACGTGACTAGGATGGTAGAAGGTGGGGATTGAACCCCAGTAACCAGCAACCCCCCGATTGCTGGCACGGCCACTCTACCAACTTCGCCACGCCATTCATTTCCACTCCAACATGATTAATAGCACCAAATAGCGTCTGAAACCGATCATTGGCAGACGTGATTGACACTCATATTTCGCACATGCACATGCTCACTCCTTACAGCTCATTTTGCAGGTATACACACTCCAATCCTATATTTTGGTACTTGACAGCTTATTACAGCTAATTTTATGTGTATAATTTTATTGTTTTGGTACTTGACACATGCTAATAATTAGCATGCTAGTTTCTATAGCAAATGTTGCCGGTATACAAATCAGAGTCCAAAATGTTGGTACTTGACACTTGCTAACAGTTAGCATGCTAACTCTTTATAGCTAATTTTGCAGGCATACAGAGCAGAGTCCTCTATTTTGGTACTTGACACATGCTAACAGTTAGCATACTCACTTTTTACAGCTAATTTTATGGGTATACGTCCCAGAGTCCTGGGTCGTTTTTTTTATAGGGTGCCATTTGGACTTCATAACTTGTAAAAAATAAATAGTTGATTTACCAATATTTTTATGTTCTATTGTATACATGACATATGTAACTTGCTGAAAAACATATTGGTCGAACACAGGCACCTAAATCATAGTATATTTAGCTATATTAATGAGAGGTGACACACGGGATATGTCCACTCTGTTAAGGACATATGCAGGGTGGATTTGAACCGGAATCTCCCACATGCCAACCTGCATCCTTATCCGTTATACTATGCTGCTTCTGCTGTGAATTGGTGAGAGAACATGCTGAATTTACCACTGAAATCGTAACACTTCACACTGAAAAGCATTAACACTGTACTTTTAACACCAATGTATTTGCTGTATATGATATTTTGCAACAGCAGTGATGATTAACCAAGAATTATGAAAGAAACTGCTGTTGAATGCATAATAGCACTACATATACATTGTGATAAGTCAACATTACTATATACATGTCCACTCTGTTAGGTTGATGTCCACCGTGTTAGTTGAATGAGGCTAACACGGTGGACACTAACACGGTGGACATTTTGAGCTAAAGTTAGCCTTCAGCCTGCCTGTGTTAACATAACAGCTAGCATGGACTTGAATAATTGATAAGAAATCTATAATTTCACACAAACATGTTTTGAAAAATTTCAATTTGATTGATCTCCTTATTATTTAGGCCTAACAGAGTGGACACGTTATGTTCAACCACATTAAATTCACTTCATAAAAACATCAACATCAGATAGTAAGAGAGCTAAAAAAAACACACAGCTTACCAGAGTTGAGTTTCCCGCCACTGGTGTGATGTTACCTGATGAGAATGATGTCACTGACAAATGTGGTTGTTTTCTTAAAGGGACAGTAACGCAACTTAACAGAGTGGACAGCGACCACAGGGACAGACATAGAACCTTATTTTTTTGTAATTCTTTTTACGATTTTGATAATATACACCATATGACTAAAGAGAGCTTGTCTATGATAATTATATCATAACAAAAAAAAATTAAAAATATATGTTTTTATTTGTTATTTTCTAGATTAAAGTTGAATAAACAGCACCAGGGACATGGCAAAATCGCATAATAGAACTTTAACAAAAGCTTTAAAAAATATATATTCTAATGTTTGAAGCCCATATCACTGTATTTATGATAGACAACAATTTACCATACACAAAGAAACTAATGGAATGAGCAATTGTAAATATTTTGAGAAAATATGACATGATTTATACTGGGGACGCAAAAGGCACCATATAAAAAAAATGACCCTCCTATGTTTTGGTACGTGACACCAGGGACGTGCACATGATTATAGAGGGGCAGGGGCTCAAAGTCAGAAAAGGGCAGACTTTTTTTTTTTGGTCCTTTACACAATATGGAAATTAATGTAAAATTAAATTTGCTAATAGGAAGCTAACTACTTAGCTGTGTGTCCTTTGTAGGTAAAAGTGATTGCCATTTCTTTTGTGTCAACAAATTATTGTCATAATGAGTTAATTCACATTATCATAGGCTTGGAAGACATGAAAAGCAACAAAACACTGGTTTATTATTAGGCTATTTATTGTTAAAGATAAACACTTTAATATTGAACATTGAACAGTGCAACATGAACTTTGAAAAAAAATACAAAAATAAATACCCAAATGGAAAAAAGTTCAATGTGAAAATCTGTCCTTCTTCCCTTAACTTGATGAAAACACCATCAAGTTGTAACTTATGGTCTATCTCACTTAATGCTCAGACTAAACAACTGAAACGCAATACAGGGCCAAAAATATGGACCAGGGGCCAGTAGAGGGCTGTAGGATGGAGGCCACCCATACCCAAATATGCTCCTCAATGTAAATTCAGGGCTTCCATGAAATGCTGTGAAATGATCAATTTTAGCCATGCATTAAGAGGTCTGCTACCCTTAGCTGCTTCCTGGCGCTCATTCTCCTTCCTTTTCTGTATCCTTTCTTTTTTTGGCATTGTGCTGCAGGCATAATCAACATGAATCAAGTTTAAATACAGATGGTAATATTCCTAACAGATAACCTACATCTTATATCCCCAGAATGCTGAAATTATTATTATTATTATTAATAATAATAATACAATTTATTATTATTATCATTATTATTATTATTATCATTATTATTTTGTTAACCCACACAGTAATAGCAAAGTCACAATAAACTTTATATCTAAACCTCTACTGTGAGAGAAATGTGATCCGCCGTAAACACAGTGCATTTTATTTTGAAAATTAACCCGGTGTTTTATTTTGTACACTACTTCCTGTCCCGCACGATCCGCTCTGCTCTGTGCGGAGTTGATGTGCCGTGCTCAATTGATGCGCCGTGCTCCAACGTCCGGCAAAAACAGAAGCTGACACATTGAATAATAGAATACAGCGTTTTTCTGAAATATTACCCATATTAGATGCTGAATAAGTGGACGGCGACTAGACCATAACATAGGTTCAAGTTGCTCCACTGTCACGTCTCCTCAGAAGTGCAGTTGGCTCTCTCTCCTCACTTACTCACTCACTCACTCGCCCTCTCTCTCTCTCTCTCTCTGGCCGAAGCGGCAGGCTCAAACAACCCCGTATTACAAGAAAAGGTGGAGTTTTTTTGGGTTTTTTTTACATCTCTGACAGGAATTTATTAATTTTGTTTAAAGAAAAAAAAACACACACACACACAGGCAGAGGGCACTTTTTAAGACGAGGCAAAAAAAGGGCAGGGGCTCAAGCACCCATTGGGCCCTATGTGTGCACGTGCCTGCGTGACACATACTAACAGGTAGCATGCTAGGTCGTTATAGCTAACTTTGCAGGTATACAAACCAGAGTCCTATATGTTGGTACTTGACATGCTAACAGGAAACATGCTAGCTCTTTATAGCTAATTTTACAGGTATATGAACCAAAGGCCTCTATTTTGGTACTTGACAAATGCTAACAGTTAGCATGCTCGCTTTTTATAGCTAATATTGCTACTTGAAAAATGCTAACAGTTATCATGCTAGCTTTCAATAGTTAGTCTTAAAAGGTATACACATAAAGAGTCCTATATGTTGGTACTTGACATGCTAACAGGAAGCATACTTGCTTTTCAAAGCTAATTTTGCACGTACACATCAGCGTCCTATATTTCGGTACTTGACACATGCTAACAATTAGCATGCTATCATTCTATAGCAAAATTTGCCAGTATATACAGGGTCCTACATTGTGGTACTTGACACATGCTAACAGTTTGCATGCTAGGTCTTTATAGCTAATTTTGCAGGTATACAAACCAGCGTCCTATATTTCGGTACTTGACACATGCTAACAGTTAGCATGCTCGCTTTTTACAGCTAATTTTGCAGGTAGACACAGACTTCTATATTTTGGTAATAGACACATGCTAACAGTTGGCATGATTGCTTTTTATAGCTAACTTTACAGATATACAAAATCAAAGTTCTATATTTTAGTACTTGACACATGCTAACAGTTAGCACGCTAGCTTTTTATAACTTACTTTAAAGGTATACAAATCAGAGTCCTATACTTTGGCACTTGACAGATGTTAACAGTTAGCAGGCTAGCATTTCATAGTTAACTTGGCAGGTATACACATCCAAGTCCTATATTTTGGTATTTGACACATACTATTTGTTAACATGCTAACTCTTTATAGCTAATTTTGCAGGTATACAAATCAGAGTCATTTTGGTATTGACACATGCCAACAGTTAGCACGCTTGCTTTTTACAGCTAATTTTGCAGGTATACACATCAGCGTCCTATATTTCGGTACTTGACACATGCTAACAATCAGCTTGCTAGCTTGTTATAGCAAAATTTGCTGGTATATACAGAGTCCAACATTTTGGTACTTAACACCTGCTAACAGTTAGCATGCTAGCTGTTTATAGCTAATTTTGCAGGTATTCGAACCAGAGTCCTATATTTTAGTACTTGACACATGCTAACAGTTAGCATGTCTGCTTTTTACAGCTAATTTTGCATGTATGCACATCAGAGTCCTCTACGTTGGAACTTTAAACACACTAACAGTTACCATGCTAGCTTTTAATAGTCAATATTGCAGGTATACACATCAGCGTCCTATACTTCAGTACTTGACACATGGTAACAATTAGCATGCTAGCTTTTTATAGAAAATGTTGCAGGTTTTCAAATCACAGTGCTATATTTTGGTACTAAACACTTGCTAATGATTCCCGGGCGCGGCGCCGCTGCTGCCCACTGCTCCCCAAGGGGATGGGACAAATGCAGAGGACAAATTTCACCACATCTTGTGTGTGTGTGACAATCATTAAAAGAAAAAAAAAAAGAAAAAAAAAAGTTAGTATGCTAGCTTCTTATAGCTAATCTTACAGGTATACACAACAAAGTCCTTTATTTTGGAACTGTACACGTGCTAACAGTCACATGCAAGCTTTTTACAGCTAATTTTGCATGTATGCACAGCAGAGTCCTCTATTTTGGAGTTGGCATTTCAGTCTGGCTCTGCCCTTTTTTGGCATTCACCCTTAATTCCTAATGAAATGACACGTTGTAATTGTGTGAATAATCATTAGACAGCCCCTGGAAAGGACACATACTTAAAGGCCTACTGAAACCCACTACTACCGACCACGCAGTCTGATAGTTTATATATTAATGATGAAATCTTAACATTGCAACACATGCCAATACGGCCGGGTTAACTTATAAAGTGCAATTTTAAACTTCCCGGGAAACTTCCGCGTGAAAACGTCGCGGTATGATGATGTATGCGCGTGACGTCACAAGGTCAAGGGAAGTGTTTGGACCCAATTCAAATACCTCTCTTTTCTTCGACAAAATTCCACAGTATTCTGGACATCTGTGTTGGTGAATCTTTTGCAATTTGTTTAATGGACAATGGAGACTGCAAAGAAGAAAGTTGTAGGTGCGATCGGTGTATTAGCGGCTGGCTGTAGCAACACCAACACCAGGAGGTTGTGTTGTGTTTTGAGCAGGATAGCAGACGCACTACGGTGAGTACAGCTTTGGCTTCCAAACATTTGATCGCTTGCCCGTACGTGCGTGTCGATATGTGCATGTCACGTACGTAACTTTGGGGAAATATATGTTTCTTGCCGACTCTGATGGCGGCCGGGCTGTCGTCAAAAGCGTACAACGCCCGCCGCCGCCGCATCTAAGTTAGCTTCTATTTTTTTTTAGCTTCGCCAAGCTGAAAATTATTAACCGTGTATTTACATGTTCATGGTTTAATAGTATTGTTGATCTTCTGTCTATCCTTCCAGTCAGGGTTTTTTTTAATTTAGTTTCTATCTGCCTTTGAGACTGATGCTATCACGTTAGCTCCGTAGCTAAGTTAGCTTCTATTTTTTTTAGCTTCGCCAAGCTGAAAATTATTAATCGTGTATTTACATGTTCATGGTTTAATAGTATTGTTGATCTTCTGTCTATCCTTCCAGTCAGGGTTTTTTTTAATTTTGTTTCTATCTGCATTTGAGCCTGCTATCACGTTAGCTCTGTGGCTAAGTTAGCTTCTATTTTTTTAGCTTCGCAAAGCTGAAAATTATTAACCGTGTATTTACATGTTCAGTCACTGTGAATGTCCATTTCGCGTTCTCGACTCTCATTTTCAAGAGGATATAGTATCTGAGGTGGTTTAAAATACAAATCCGTGATCCACAATAGAAAAAGGAGAGTGTGGAATCCAATGAGCCAGCTTGTACCTAGGTTACGGTCAGAGCGAAAAAAGATACGTCTATCACTGCCTCTCTAGTCCTTCACTGTAACGTTCCTCATCCACAAATCTTTCATCCTGGCTCAAATTAATGGGGAAATCGTCGCTTTCTCTGTCCGAATGTCTCTCGCTCCATTTTAAAAAAAGCGGAATTGTGAGGAATCCTTTGTCTTGTGACGTCACGCTACTTCCGGTAGGGGCAAGGGTTGTTTTTTATCAGATACCAAAAGTTGCAATCTTTATCGTCTTTGTTCTATACTAAATCCTTTCAGCAAAAATATGGCAATATTGCGAAATGATCAAGTATGACACATAGAATGGATCTGCTATTCCCGTTTAAATAAAAAAAATTCATTTCAGTAGGTCT
>NC_084736.1:26895659-26910659 GCF_033978785.1 Entelurus aequoreus | reverse complement strand
CACAAGTAAACACGCTGCAGGACTGCTTGTATCTCAGATTATAGATGCAAGCAGATATCATCCAATACTTTAGTTTTTTTGCCAATATCGGATATCAATATGGAATCGGGACACCAAACTGCTGATAGCGTGGTAAGAAAAGTGTCTGCAGTGACACTAAAGGTGAAAGATGATATCACAGCTGGGCGATTCAATTAACATTACATTCTAAATGTTCAACATTGGAGTTTTAACTCCTTTTAAAATATACATCTTTGTTGAACTGTTTCTCCACGCGTGACAATCCAAACATTGCAATGTTAACAAAAAAGTGACAAGTTTGCATGGCGACGAGCAGGAGTGGGGAAACAAGACTGGGTGAAATGCCAGCCAATCACAGTGCAGCACAGCCAAGACCACATGACCCAGCCAAGACCAACATAACATCTTGCTACTTCTCAGTCATTTCATGTCTAGTACCTTCACAAGTTTGTCAAAGCCAATACATATGTTGGTCACGATACAGTAGTGATTCCCAATGTTTGACACTCACATCAGTCCAGCTGGCCAAACAGCCACTCATCAGTCTATAATATTTTGCATGGCCTTTTCCAGAGGTGTTACAGCGCCACCTGCTGCATAGGCATACACCGAGAAGCACATCTACACCATGCACCTTTTCAACATCACTGGTGTGGAAAGACATGTTTTATAAACCCTGGAGCAAGGGAAAAAAATACCTGGGTATAAGGTGGAAAATGTCTTCATGGAAGATGGCGAGCGCTTTGTTTGCGTGTCCTAGTCGTCCACTGCGATGTTGCGGAACAAGTAAGCCATGGACTCGCCATTGTGGATGCGGCGGATGGCCTCAGCCAGGATCATGCTGACGTCCACCGTCTTGATCTTTGGACACTGGAGCTTCTGCACCTCGTGGGGCACGGTGTTGGTCACCACCACCTGCGGGACATACCACAAAAGCCTCATCACTACGCAACGTCAACAAACAATATATGTTAAAATATATTTTCATTATTTTTATCTGATTATTGTCAAGTGTCCTTGGCTTTCTTGAAAGACGCTTATAAATTAAATGTATTATTATTATTAACTGTTTTTGCTAACTATACAATGGTTTAAAGCAGGCTTTTATGACAGAGAACCTCACATTGAAAAATATACAATATCTATCCATCCATCCCATCCATCCCATCCATTTTCTACCGCTTGTACAATATATAATATCATGCATTGTTTTATTTTCAAAACAATATATAGGGGCCATTAGGGGTCCCCTCAATTTTGGTGAATATTAAAGGTCCCATGGACCCAATGGGTTTCATTCATCAAAGTGTTAAAAATAAGGCACTTTCAACTAAATATTTTTAGGTGTTTATTTTAAGTACCGTATTTTTCGGACTATAAGGCGCACTTAAAATCATTTTTTTCCCTCAAAACTCCACAGTGCGCTTTAAAACCGGCGCGCCTAATGTACGGAATAATTCTGGTTTTGCTTACCGACCTCGAAGCAATTTTATTTGGTAAATGGTGTAATGTGACCAGTAGATGGCAGTCAAACATAAGATGTATGTGTAAACTGCACTATGATGGCAATATGACTCATGTAAACGCCAACATTTTATATGTTCCATTGAAAATATACAACATTACACATGGCGCTCAAAAATCTATCAAAATGTTTTAGTACGACTTTGGTAAGCTATGAAGCCGCACCGCTTGATGGATTGTCGGCGCATTAAACATAGGAGTATTATTATAGTGCGTGTATAAGGTAGTAAATATTATCTGGCGTTTTGTTTCACATTATGCAAAAGCAACTTTTCTTACCTTCTGGTACCTGCTGATCTGTATTTGGGATCCTGTAAAATAAATCCTGAAAAATTGCGCAAATCCGCCTTTGTAGTCCGTGCAGACTCCGTAGCTGATAAGCTTCTTCTTTTTCTCTATCTTCTTGTTATGGGACATTCATCCTCAGCTGTTGCCATTTCTAATATAAAGTAGTGTAAAGTTCTTACTTAGATCTGTCAGTAAACTCGCCATGAAAGCGCTAAAACATACCTGTTTAGTGAGTTTACATTATTCACCCAAGGAACTGTAGTTATTAGAGTTCCGGTCGGACGGTTTTTCACGGGACACATTTCCGGTGTTGTTTCCGTAAAAGGAGATGCTGCTCCGTTATTGATTTAAGTAAAGTCTGAATGTCATTAAAACAGTTAGCTCCATCTTTTGACACTTCTTCCACTCCCGTCCTTACATGCTACACCTTACAACAAAAATGATGGGAAGAAGACGCCGTCGAAGGTGAGCCACGTAAATAAGACCGACCACAAAACGGCGCATCCTGAAGCGACTGTCAGAAAGCAGCTTCAAGATGATCTGTAAAACATCATCTATGCAACATTTTGACCAAAGAACTACCATTACAATGTTATGTAGACCACAAGGAAGTGTTTTCCATTTAGAAAAAAAAAAATACTCTTTTAATGTGCCCTATAATCCGGTGCACCTTATATATGAAAAAAAATATATATATAAAAAAATAGACCATTGGCAGTGCGCCTTTGGTGTGTCCTATTGTACGGAAAATACAGTATATATTTTATACCCTTTTTTCCTTAAATAAAACCCTGTTTTTTATGGGATAAAAACAAACAAAAATAGTACTGTAAATTCCGGACTATAAGCCACTATTTTTTTCCTATACTTTGCACCCTGCGGCTTATAAAACAGTGCGGCTAATTTACGGATTTTTTCCCCCCCCCGAATGGCCATAATGTTTTGTGCTCAATAGCTTCCATGAAACCCAAGCAGAGGACTGAAATTGTGTGTTATTGCTTGTGCTATGGCAACATCTTTTGGACCAGTTCGCTCACTGCAGGTTTGAAAATGTGTACTTCCTGTTTTAATGCCCTGAACCAGAAGTGAAACCGCCCATAGCGTTTCTGCTCTAAAGGATTTGTCATTCATCACTTCTTGCAACGTTCGTAAGTTTTACAATATAACTAAAACTGTCAAGAAATTGTTAAAAATAAGTTATGTATTTTTTTTTCTTCTTCAGTGCTTGTATTTCTAGATAAACTTCGATCTGTCGATATTAAGTATTTTTTTTATGTTTTATGCCATTTTTGTCAAAGCTTGTTCTTATGGCAAAACATAAAATATGCAATATTTTCCCCTAAAAAATTCTAACTGGAATATTTCATGTGATAGAATTGGAGCCTTAAAGAGGTCAATAATTCATAACTTTGGTGTTAATTGTTGTTTTTTGAGCAATGACAGTTTAAAAAAAAATCCCACTAAAATATATTTAAAAATTATTAGTATTAAAAGTAAGTCATACATTTTTTTGTTTACTTTTAAAACTTATTTTTCTAGATTAAGCTCAGATTTATCATGACAATTATGATTTTATATTTGTTTTTTTTTTTTTAAATTTGTTTGATGCCTTTTTGTCAAAGCAAAAACTGAGTTATGGCAAACACTCAAAATACACATTATTTTTCCTAAAAATATTTAAAAGTGGGAAATTTTGACAAGGAGTAATTAGAGCCAAGAATGAGTCAATAATTCATAACAACATTGATTTTGAGTCATTATTATTTTTTAAACAATGACAGTTTAAAAAAAAAAAATAGCCTGCATGGCAGCTTTGTGTTATTCGAGTCCACAATGCATTTTTTTCTTGTTACATTTCCCTTGTTTTGGTCTTTTATTCACTTTGTTTTTTAAATTAGTATTTTTAAATGGTCCCGAGGGCTGCGGGCCGCACTTGGGACACCTTTGGTTTTAGTCACAGCCCATTGTAAATACTATAGGACAATACATTTGACAGGTCATTCCCAAACGTCCTACATCTTAGATGGAATACTTGTTTACAATTAAAGCCTATAATTGGCACAGGTTCACCAACAATGCCGTCCTCACCTCGTCTATGGCAGACTCCTCTATGAGGCGTGGAGCATCGGCGGAAAGTAACCCGTGTGTGGCCATGATGTAGATTTTATAAGCGCCTCTCTCTTTCAGAATCTCAGCAGCGGCGACAAAGTCTCCAACATCATCTATGATGTCGTCCTGGAAAAGAAATGACACACAAAAAATTTGGTTGGTATTTTTTAAATTTTTTTTGTCATAAAGAAATACAATCATGTGTGCTTACGGACTGTATCCCTGCAGACTGTATTGATCTATATTGATATATAATGTAGGAAGCAGAAATATTAATAACAGAAAAAAACAACCCTTTTGTGCGAATGAGTGTGAATGGGGGAGGGAGGTTTTTTGGATTGGTGCACTAATTGTAAGTGTATCTTGTGTTTATGTTGATTTAATAAATTAAAAAATTTTTTTTTAAAAAAGTATTTTTATTATTTTTTGTGCGGCCCAGTACCAATCGATCCACGGACCGGTACCGGGCCACGGACCGGTACCGGGCCGCGGCCCGGTGGTTGGGGACCACTGCTTTAGAGCACAGCTGTAACTTCCTGGCACTAAACCTGCAGAAAACAGTTATTCTCAGGTTTCTTTTTGTCTACATTTTCACACTTGACACAAATTTCTTACACCTTAAGCATTTCTTACATATTCCTTTTTTCGCACCTTCATTTTAAGAGGTTTTTGTTAAGTGTTCATTGTGATTTTACAACAAATCTATTAATTAAATCAGAATTTAATTCCAAACAACTTACAAAGAAATTACACACACAAAAATTGGTGTATTTTTGGATGACTTAAAAATACAATTAGGTGTTAAAATAGGGGATTCTAAATCAATTCATAGTTTAAAAAAATTAATTTAGAAAAAAAACAAAAAAACTTGCTGCTCTTTTGGCTCACAAGAAGACATTTGGCAATGTTAATGTACTGAAAGTGGATTTTACTTTTGTAATGTTTATAATTGTAGCAATATGGTTGTTAAAGTTAAGGATTTTTGTGGTTTCTGATTGTTTGTGAGGGCACCAAAAGGACTTCTGATTGTGTGCGTGTGTCGGCAGAGCAGAGCATACAGGACAGTTCAGCTTCTCGTCGTTTTGGCTTGTTAATAAAGAGACAGTTTAATCATCACCCCGTGTTATGTGTGTTTGATATACAGTACTGTATAGCACTTTATGTTGTGGTCAAAATATACAATTTGGAATTCATGTTGTTCCCATTGGGTTGAGTTTTTTCTTGCCCTGATGTGGGATTTGAGCCAAAGATGTCATTGTGGCTTGTGCAGCCCTTTGAGACATTTGTGATTAAGGGCTGTATAAGTAAACTTTGATTGATTGATGACAAACCTTCACTAAAATAACAACTCATTATTCATATTTACCATAAATTCCAGACTAAGCCACTATATTGTTCCTACCCTTTTGACCTTGTGGCTTATTAAACTATTTTACAGATTTTTCTTTACTGACGGCCATAATGAAAATAGTTTTCATTAAACACATGCAAAGACACTAGAAAGGTGTGTTTGTGCTAAGGCGCCATCTTTTGGACGAGTTTGCTCACTGCAGGTGCTGCTGGGTGAATGACTGCAAGTGTTTCCTGCTGTTTAAAGCTTTGAACCGGAAGTACAAGTGATGTTCTGCCTTTTAATCGTTCATAGCGTATCTACTCGTGTGGAGTCTTCATTCATCACTCCAAGCAACATTTGTAAGTTTTACAATATAACTAAAACAATTCCTACTTACTAAAGTGTACCATGTGTGATGTCTGTAGGAGTGTTTTCATGCATATTTGTACATGCTATCGTAATGCAATCAAGCTAGCGCCCTTAGCATTAGCTAACACGTTTCCAAGTGTCTGTGTTAGTAATGTTAACTTACAATGGCATTATTTTTGTATTGTTTAGTTTCACAAATCCATCCATCCATCCTCTACCGCTTGTCCCTTTCGGGGTCGCGGGGGGTGCTGGAGCCTATCTCAGCTGCATTCGGGCGGAAGGCGGGGTACACCCTGGACAAATTCCTCAGTAAATTCCCCAAAATGTCACCATGTTTAGCTGACTGGAGAACTAGCTGCCGCAGCTAGTGGGTCCATGACGATGACTTCTGTTTTGTTTGATCAGCCGTTTTACTGGCGTGACACAGACACCGGTTGGAAACAATTAAGGTATGTAAATAAACATTTACTAGGGGTGTAACGGTACGTGTATTTGTATTGAACCGTTTCGGTACAGGGGTTTCGGTTCGGTTCGGAGGTGTACCGAACGAGTTTCCACACGGACATATTAAGTAGCGTAGCACACGTTGTGTAAACAATGCACACCGAGGCACAACACACGGCATGCTAGCAGCGACCGGGCTACGACAACATGTAAAAGCCAGAGCTGGAAGACCCTCTTGCCTCGTTAAGATCTCTCGTTTGGGAACACTTCGGCTGCACGATACAACAATGGAGGACGGAGGTTTTTTCGACATTGTTCAGCAGCTGCTTCTGACAACACGTCAAACATGCTAACCCATTTGAAGCATCACCACCGCATTCAAGCAGCCTCTCCTCAGCGAGTCAGGCAGGGCTAAAGCAATAACAAATGTTTTTATAGCAGCAGATTTAAGACCATACTGCATTAGAAACTAGATTTTGACCCACTTCTATGGTGGAAGAACAATAAGCCCATATATCCTCTTACTGCCAAGTTAGCCAGGCTGGGCGGGGGAAGAAAAGTTAATCTGAGGCTGAGTTGACTTGAAACTGTTTAATGTTGCACTTTTTATACGTAGAAGAAAAGTTTTGTCATTTTATTTAATCCGAGCAACAACTTGAGGCAGTTTAATGTTGATTAACGTGGACCCCGACTTAAACAAGTTGAAAAACTTATTCGGGTGTTACCATTTAGTGGTCAATTGTACGGAATATGTACTGTACTGTGCAATCTACTAATAAAAGTCTCAATCAATCAATCAATCAATCAAAAAAAGCATTTTATATGTAGAAAGGTTTTGTTAAGAAACCATTCGGAGCCTTATCTTATTTAGTTTTTATTTTATATATGATGACCACATTAACCCAGGCAATGGACCCTGTGTGTATATGTATGGCATATGTATGTTATGCCATAGTTTACAAATTTGGTAAATAAATAACCAAAACATTTATATTTTGTTGTTTTCTTACTGTACCGAAAATGAACCGGACCGTGACCTCTAAACCGAGGTACGTAACGAACCGAAATGTTTGTGTACCGTTACACCCCTAACATTTACACAATCTTTCTGTACGGCTTCAATGGGGCTAATTTATGGAAAAATATGAATTGTTTAAAATGTAGTGGGTACGGCTTATATAGTACATTGTTTCTTTTGAAGAAATTTGCTTCACTATACCAACTATTCGATTGCCGAACCCTGTTTAAGAACCAATAAAAGTTCGACAGTGTATTTTAAAAAACGTGCACAATTAAAACATGACACTAATTAAACTCACAAAATTAATCCTAAGTGTAAGATAGCAATAACAGGCTAGAGCAGCCTCTTACCACAATGATGGCAATTCGCCCCCCCACATCTCCAACAACGGTAATGGGCGGTTTCTCCTTGGCCATCATCACTGCAAAGACAATTAGCGAGTGTTAGCAGCATTACAGCAATCGGCGTGATTACGAGTCAGTCCAAGTAGATTGGGTAAAATGGGTTGAGAAAATGCTTCGCATTTGAGGAAATCTGCGTCCCAAATGACTTAGTCCTAATGCAGATAGAAATGTTAAAAGTTGCGTTAACTTCAAATTGGCAATTATTGTGATTGCGAGGAGTTCTTCCCCCCCCCATTCTACCCCACCTACCCCCTAGGTGGTTTATCTGAAATGCCAAAACGTATACAGCACATGCCATGCAAGGAATTCAAAAGGGGTTTTCTGCCCAGGATACCCAATCAGAAGGAAGCATTTTAACCGGCCGTGGCAGGCACATGACAGCAGTGTGCATATGAGCAAATATGCACCGTGAGAATCGTATTAGACACGGGGGACAACGGTGCGTAATCATCACTGCAGAGGGGTTTCTTCATTCACGCTTGCCAATCTTTGGGGTCAATCGTCTGTCCGACGTCACCGCTCCCAGGTAATATTTGCATACATGCGCACAATAATCACAATGTGTTTTGGCCTGTCACTCACAAGATATGTCAGATGTTTGTTTTTTTCCCCAGAGCAAACAAAGCAGAAGTGTTTCACTGACCTGCATCTGTTCTCGTGTAGCAACACCAATAGACAAAAGTATTTGACCACATGGTTTAAAGGGGAACTGCACCATTGTTTGGGGAATTTTGCTTATCATTCACAATCCTTATGTGAGACAAGAACACATGTTTTTGATATTTTCTAATGCATTCTGAATCATAAATAAATGCTAGCAAAAGTCAGGTAACTATGGAGTCAATAAGAGTCGCTTAAAAAAAACATCCAAAATCCTCCATCATCGATTTATATACACGCTGCAAGTACAGTAAATTCCGGATTACACATCGCTACTTTTTGCCCACGCTCTGAACCCTGCGGCTTATAAAACGGTGCGGCTAATATTTAGATTTTTCTTCGCTGACAGCCATAACGCAAATAGTTTAAAAAAATAAAATTAAAAAAACAAGAAGTCACACTGAATAGGTTTGTCATCGTTTGTGCTATGGCGCCATCTTTTGGATGAGTAAACTCACTGCAGGTGCTGCATTGCCCTTTGGTTTAGACTGAGCCTTCAAACGGCCGTTCAGTCTTCTCGCTGTCCATAGCGTCTCTACTCGAATGGATTCGTCATTCATCGCTCCAAGCAACATTTGTAAGTTTTACAATTTAATGAAAACAATTTATACTTCCGAAACAGTCCCATGTGTAGGAGTGTTTTCATGCATATTTGTACGTGCTATGATAATGTAATGAAGCTAGTGTCGTTAGCATTCGCTAATCAGCTAACAGTGTCAGCTCAGTGGCCTAGTGGTTAGAGTGTCCGCCCTGAGATCGGTAGGTTGGAGTTCAAATCCCAGCCGAGTCATACCAAAGATTATAAAAATGGGACCCATTACCTCCCTGCTTGGCACTCAGCATCAAGGGTTGGAGTTGGGGGTTAAATCACCAAAATGATTCCCGGGCGCGGCGCCGCTGCTGCCCACTGCTCCCCAAGGGGATGGGTCAAATGCAGAGGACAAATTTCACCACATCTAGTGTGTGTGACAATCATTGGTACTTTAATCTTTAATCTTTAAAAGATGCATCACAACGTTCACTTTTCCCTTTAACAACAAACACTAAGCATCATGTAGCAGTATTGCTAAGTTCTAAACAAGATATACAAACTATGAACATAAAACAATCACTTAGTGTACAAGGTCTGCTCTCACTGGGATGGCCACTGATGGGGTGTACTGTATATCTTCTCGTTTAGATGAAGAATTAATCAAAATCCGCAAGAAGGGTAAAAAAACTAGCATATTTTCATGTCTTTCTCGCCATCTCTGGGTATAAGTTGACTGTTAACGTTGACCAACTTAACTTTTACCAACTCAGAGGCAATGAAGCAGCTCAATATAGCAGCATGAGTTAGTTAGCTCTCTGTGATCACAGCATCGCTAAAAAATTGTTTGCCTACTTATAATAATAACAATATCATACTTGGTTAATATTCAGGTCACAAGTTGTAAATGGGGCTTTATGGGAAGAATACTGTTCTCTCATTAGTGACATTGTTAGCCACCTCATACTCGCCATATTTTACGACACAGAATGCATTAAAAAAAAAGAAAACCATGTGTTCTTGTCTTACGTAAGAATTGGGGAAAAAAGTGCTGTTCCCCTTTAAGTGACAAACTAATAGACAAAAGTAGACCAATCTAGTTTTGCTTATATCCACTCAACCAGAACATTAGTGAAGTCAGAGGTCACTGATGTTGGACCTGAAAGAGGGTCTGCTGGCTCATCTCATCACAAAAGGTGTTTGCTGGCCATGCGGGCAAGGCTCTTTGCAAGTTTTTTTTTTAGTCCACATCAAACTCATCCAAGCGTGCCTTTATGGAACTTTCATGGCACACTTGCCCCACACATACAAAAGTTCCTAGCAATATGAAGAATGATTCTGTGGGAAATGCATGATTAACGGATTAAGTGTCTCTATACTTTTGTCCATATAGCGCATTACCTGTCACAGCAGATACTCAAAGGGATAATTTGCTGTCTCCAGATTTTGTTTTAAGGTAAAAAAAAACAAAAACAATAGCGACATTGTGAGAATTGTTATACATGTAAATGTATTCATTGAGCCAAAGGGTGGAAGGAGACAATCAGCTAGCAAAGCCAATTGTAAGAGGAAAAGTATCAGGGGGAAAAAAAGAGGAGGAGCATGCCTTGTGCATCACTTTCCTGAATACCGTGACAACCACCGCATCTGTGGGGGCTTTAACCATGTTGAGCCAAAACCAACGAAGGCAAACATGCTTCTCCAAAGTTTGTGAGGACTGGTTGACGACATACGTCAAAACCTGACACTGCTTGAAAATGGAAGAGCATTCCCTCGCCACTTCCTGGGTCGCTCACTGCGGTCTCAGTGAATCTTGGATTTTTGCGGTACTCATTGAAGTTTGCATGTTAAAAGCATGCATGTTTTAGAATGCATAAAAGCAGAGGTGCCCAAACGTTTTGCCTCCAAGGGCCAAAGTGAAAATGTGCCGATGGGCTGCAGGCCAAACACAGCAACTATACGTGTGAAACACAAATAGCCAAAAACTTACTATATTTACCAATAACAATGATAGATGGCAACAAGATAGCACACTAACTAGCCTCACGAACATACTAGCAATGCTTGAGTGAGCGTTAAGTGTGTGTCACTTCCGATACAATACAGTTATTCAGCAGGTATCATAAATACTTATTTTATTTAGTAGTAGGGTTGTACGGTATACCGGTATTGGTATAGTACCGCGATACTAATGAATCATATTCGGTACTATACCGCCTCTAAAAAGTACCGGTCAAACACCCCCCCCCCCGTCGTAAATGTAAAAAACTAACATTTTTATTATTGACTGTCTGGAATGGACTTATGCTGTCTTTAAGTTGAAGTGGAGCGATAATTGTTTTTGCCGACACATGGTGATCACAAAAAATTGTTAAGTTAAGCTCATGACGCAGTGAGTGGAATGATGCGGATCACATTTCCTTACTATTTAGAATGCATAAAAAAAGAAAAACATTTGTATTCTTGTCTTACGTAAGAATTGTGAATGATGGGCGAAATTAAAAAAAAGATGCAGTTCCCCTTTAAAGTTGTGTTGCGGCTCTGTTCCTGCTAAACTAGTAAGCAACTTACGATACTCAAATCAAAATGATAATGCTAATGTTAGCTATTAAAAACTTGCATGCTAGCAATAAATAGCCACCAGCTTGATAATTCACAGTTCCAAACTACTTCCTTAAAAAAAAAAACTCTCCCGCCGGTCTTTCTTTGCTTCGGACCTGCATCCGCCCTGATACGTTCTAGGTAGTAGCGTCATGTGTGTAGCGCAATCCAAGGTCATTTCCTGATAGTGTCTGCTATTTAACATCAGCATAGCCATTACAGACGTCATATTTTGTAATATGTGCCAATATTAATGCGTCATTTATGTGCTAGTCATCTTAAAATGTGGTCTTCTGGCAAAACACTACTGCTTTGGTCCACTGGCGCCGCCAAAATCAACAAAAACTGAAAGTTTTTAAAGTGGGGCTTCAACGTCTGATGTCATTATTATTAAATATGCTAAACTTCAGAAAAAGTATGTCGTTCTTAAACCCAATGTTTTCCTTTTTCTAGTGTCGATAAAATCAATCTATTCTCTTTTAAAACGACCTAGGATCGATACCTATCTTCAATCAATCAAGAGGCCACACAAGGGACGTCGATGTGAATGACTATGAGAAACCTTGGAGAGGACCGCATATGTGGGTAACCCCCCCTCTAAGTACAATCCCTAGTGGATCCACATAACAGTGAGAGTCCAGTCCATAGTAGGGCCAGCAGGAGACCATCCCGAGCGGATGATACATTTGCAGAGCACAGATTGACATACTTGAAGTTTAGGAATATAAATTGATCAATCGATATATCGATCAATTGTTACACCCCTACTAATAAACTAGCCTTTGAGATGCTTGTTTTATGTTTACATGTTTAGTGTGTGTGAAAACTGTGTGGAGGGTTTAGATCAGGGGTGTGAAGAAACTAGAATATAAAACATGTTTTCAGTTATTTCACTTTTTTTTTTGTTAAGTACATAACTCCACATGTGTTCATTCATAGTTTTGATGCCTTCAGTGACAATCTACAATGTAAATAATCACCAAAATAAAGAAAACCCATTGAACGAGAATTTGGCCTGTACTGTGTTTATATATATATATATATATATATATATATATATATATATATATATATATATATATATATATATATATATATATATATATATATATATATATATATATATATATATCTCCTATACATGTGTACATATTATATTATTATATTGGATATACTATTAATATAATTGGATATTAAGTGTATGTGAAAGTGTGACTTCTCCCTTGTTTAATTCCCTGACAACCTCAACATTTTGTAATCAATAAGTGTGGAGAGTGTTTCGTATTTTCCCCAACTTGATTTAAATGGGTGCAATTTTCTATTGTTTATGGTGCATGTTCAATGAGCAGGTTGTGTTATGTGTGACCATGTCTGTTGGATTTTTTTGCACAATGACTCGGGAAGGTTGTTTGCATTGGTTCATTAAGTATATAAAACGAATACTCCCATTCACAGCATTATTGAAGGTCGTTGTCTTGAATTACTCACGTTGTACACTCGATGGCGACCAAACAACAGCATCAAAATTGTCAAACTATTAAAACGTATGCAATCTCCCTGTGTGTAAGATTCCTTATTAACTTAACTCAGTATGTCTCGCGGGCTGGACGTGGTTTGGACACCCCTGATTTAGATAGACTTTAAATGCATGTAATAGTCATAAAAACTATACAATGAATTGTGTCCCTAGTTCACAAAAATTGACCTACCACACGGGGGTCTGCAACGATAATCGAGGGAACACTGTATTCATAAAAATAAAAGGTACACCAGCAAGTAAATAACCCTAGATTTAAGGATATGAATTGAATGCATGGTAATATTTGGTCTTCCTGCAAGTAGATGTACAAGTTAAAACAGCATGCGTTATTGTTCTCATCACATGCAGTTGAGAAGAGCAAAATGTTAATCAGATTTTTCGAAAGAGCAGCTTCGACAGGGGTGCAACATGTGCTGATTGGCAAGATGAGTCCAGATATTGAAGTATAGAATAAAAGGGAAAACAAGATGTTTGGCATGGTTCTGGTTTGATTTATGAGAAATAAAATCAGAACACAACAAAACGTAGAGTTTGCTTGCATCTTGTAGAAGTGGCTGTCTAGAATCTGAGGAGGTGCGGCGATTGAAATCGACTCAAACGTGTGGTTTCTGAGGCGTATACGAGCAAGGAGCTTTTGTGTTCAAAATGTCTTTGCACCCCCTTCTTTAATCCAGACCCCATTTTTTTACAGGATGCCAAACAAACCCCTTGTCGCCACATGCACGCACAACCGAGGAACCACTTGAAGAGGAACCACTTCATAGTCAGATGTAGGTTAGGTTTACGCTCGTACTTGGAAGCTCTATGCCAGGGAACGGAGCTTGTTGTTTGCCTGCTATTGCCAACAAATAAACACCACGTTAAACATAAATGCACAAAGATATATCACAAACACATGATGCCAAGACTTGGAAAATCCTCTCATGCGGAATAATCACACCAACAGTTGGCACTCATTGCGTCCACGTTTCTTCTTACGGTGGATGGAATTTGACAGGTGTTGTTCCAAGGGAGGATTTTTAAAGTCTACGGTAGGAATAAAAACGTGTAAAAATATGAATCTTTATGGATGTTAACTTTTTAGAGTCATTTGCCAACGACACAATAAATTTGTAAGCACATGGAAGAATAACTAAACTATGTTATGTCAAATTTTGGAACAGATAAGTGTGGAGAGTGTTTTGCATTTTTCCCCATCATACTTTGTAATGGGTGTAATTTGAATTTTTTTTATGGTGCATGGACATTTTTAATAATATCCAAAAAGTTGAGTGATGTTGAGTTGGGTTATGTGTGACCATGTTTGTTGACATTTATTTTTTTGCACCATGACTAGGGAAGGTTGATTGCATTGGGTCATATAAGTGAATGATGTGCATAATTCAAGTTAGTGTATAATTAAGGGTAATTGACCTGAATTATTCACCTTGTCCACTTGGTATTAAAACAACAGCATCAAAGCAGTCTTTTTAAAATGTATACATTAAACACATGATGTTTTGCGGGCCAAATTGAAGGCTTCGGAGGATTGTAGTTTGGACACCCTTGCCCTGGAGGTACGCCAAAAAATCAGTTTTTCAGCTTTGGTCCGTATGGGCCCCAGCGGTACTCAGTTGTAAAACACATTTCCACCACTTGTGGCAGTAATGACAATATCAAACAAACAGAATAAGTCCGGAGCTACAGTTAGAGAAATCTCTTAAGCACAAAAATTATGACTTTATTGGTGAAGCTGTGTTTTTATTTGCACGTAAATTTTATTGACAGCTTAGGTAAGTGATTTAGTTCATTTTTCACAACATAATTGTATATACATTGATTTTTTAGCAGGTTTTTATAAGTCCCTTCTTTTGCAGTATATTTGGTTAGTAATTATTTTTTTAATCAGCCTGACCTAAGCCTAAGGGTTGTGTGTTAAACAATATTTGTGATTAATATGCTTTAATTTAATTTGACAAGGTTGTAAAGTGTGTAAGTAGGTTTAATATAATTGTTAAATACGATTAAAATCAAGAGGAAGAGGACTAATTCAGTGTTAATGTTTGAGTGGGCCCGAGCACCTATAAAGTGGAAAAGTTGGACCCCGAGGTCAAAAAGCTTAAGAACCCCTGGTCTTGATGATATCATTGTCTAATTTGCATTGTTGGCCAAAATTTG
>NC_084736.1:26663159-26890659 GCF_033978785.1 Entelurus aequoreus | reverse complement strand
TTGATACTAGCGCGATAAGATCAGTACTTTTGTTGTAGTTTCTTGTCACTTTTCCCCTAACTGTTCCACTAGGAGTACAACGATACACAAAATTCACGGTTCGGTTCAATATTTTAGTGTCACGGTTCGATATTTTTTTGATACAAAAAAAAGAGAAATTTCAAAGCCTTTTTGTACTTGTAGTTCATTAAAATGATCAACATTTGTGTTTCAACTAGGGATGTCCCGATCCAGGTTTTTGCACTTCCGATCCGATACAGATGTTGTTTTTGCACTTCCGATCCGATACCGATACTGGCCTATCCGAGCATGTATTAAAGTTATTTAGCCTACTTAGTTGTCAGATTCGTGTTGAAAAGGGTTTTAGTACTCTTGATAACAACTAGCCAGCTGAATTAGGTGAGTTTGAATAATACACAATGGTTGGTAACAAGAAACTGACCTGTTTATTCAAGGATAAACACAAAATAGACAAAATCATACATGACAAACAGAAATGGCATCATTGAACTAGGGCTGGGCGATATGGCCTTTTTTTAATATCGCAATATTTTTAAGGCCATTTTAAGGCGATACACGATATATATCTCAAAATTTTGCCTTAGCCTTGAATGAACACTTGATGCATATAATCACAGCAGTATGATGATTCTATGTGTCTACATTAAAACATTCTTCTTCATACTGCATTAATATATGCTACTTTTAAACTTTCATGCAGAGAAGGAAATCACAACTAAAAAAATCACTATTTTTTTCATACGGTGTTGATCTGGAAATGTTTGCCTTGGCATTTTGATGGTGTGGGCGTGTGGCACCGAACGGAGATGTTGACGTGCGAAGTTTCAAACACTCTTCATTCTCTAGCAGGTGACTTTTCAAATGATGCTACATATTAGCAGTAATGCTACTTTTTATAGCAACGCTTTTGCTCCACACTTGACAAATTACGGTTGTCTGTTCGACATATTCCCACTTGAAGCCAAACCACCGCCAGACGATGAACCCCCTACTGTTTTTTGGGGGAGGTAATTACTTCTTCCTTCATCCGTATTACCACTCACACGGCTGCGCTAGAATCACAGCTAACGTTAGCCATGCTGCTACCTCTCTGCTGGGAGAGGGCGTATACGTATTTGACGTATGACGTGACAGTATGTGACGTGTGTAAGAAGGTGCGCTTGCTGTCTGTGAGAAGGGGACACAGGAAAGAGTGAAAAGAGCCTGACGTGTAATGCCAGCAGCTAAAAGCAACTGCGTGAGAATGTATACTCAAATATAACGATATAGTCATTTTCTATATCGCACAGAGACAGCTGACATTTTTACCGGTAACTTTTAATTCACATGGCCGTCTTAACGGTTAGGACACAGACCTGTGGATGTGTTGAAGGTGTGCTGGAAAATGCGTAACGGAAATTAGGGAGCAGCAGAAAAGTGGAATGTATTATTTAAATCGGTGCATTGGAAAACACGGACCGGAATTTTTTTTTTTTTAAACTGGATCTGGATCGGCATTTTCCCATGCCTTGCCGATACACATTTTTTGGCAAATATCGGCGGCCGATCCAATCCAAATATCGGATCGGGACAACCCTAGTTTCAACTTTAAAGTACAGTTTTTTAATTAAATGTACCTGGTGCACCTATACCTGCCCCATTTGCTGCTGTGCATACTTAGCACCATATAAAACAAAAACAGAGGCTTGTAAAAAATAATAATGAAATCAAATAAATGCACCTGATAAATCACCCATCTTCTGCTGTCTTTAATTGGGCTTGTGTCTTGTTGTACAAAACAGGAACTACGGTATCTGTAAAATAGGTTTGTGAAGGAATCTTGTAACAGGGCTTAAGTTGCATGTCGACGGCAATAAAAGTAGCAATCGCCCGATTCGTTTCCTTTACCCTCTTTGGATCATGTGCTAATGCAGTGGTCACCAACCATTTAGAGCCCAAGATCCCTGCCTTGTGTCGTTGTTATTGGTTGATGTCAACACTTTGGCCTTTCCTCATTGTGCTTCTTGCTGTTTTCCCGATTTTTGCGCATGTTTTTTGGTTTTGCTTTAAAATGTGCTTAGGGCCATTGACAATCGAGTCACGGGCCACAGATGAACCCTGTGCTGCACTTTGGGCACCGCTACTGTAGAAGCTCACTGTTTATGGCCACTATATTCTCAGTACAGTAATGTATTTGTTTTGGTCACATATGGGACACGAGTCACATGGTTTTTACTTCACCACTGGAAGTAGTAAAATCAGCTGGCTGGTTTTTCCTGTGTGATTAAAGAAAGGATAAACGGGGAAGTCCTTGTTTGATCATACTATTACTGCTTTTGCACATGTCAATGTTTAGTTTTGTATTCACAATGAATCAAAACAAAATCCGTATTTTGGCGCAATGTTCACGGAGTCTCGTATAGCATCCCGCCGCAGGTGAGCAATGATAGTCATGGACTTGTGGTTGAGGGAAGCGTTGTTTGATGTTGGATGCTACAAAATGTACGATTTGTTGGTACAGTCAGACATTCAGTCATTGTTGCAGCTCGATGATTTATGGCAGAGGTATGAGGGCGTGTTTAGGAGTTAAAAAGTGTGCCGGTTTGCGGGTCTGTTGGTCATTATTCGGGTGGGGGTGTCACTGATGCCATATTAATACTTGTTTTCTAATATTTTCGCGATTGACCGTTAGGGGCCCCAAAGATCGACCACTCCAACTTTGGGACACTAACGGTCAATCGGGATTGACGGGTTGTTTTGGTCTGAGTGAAAGTGGGTGGCGCAACTTAGGCTGCATAGTCAAGCGCACATCCACTGCGCTTTCAGCAGAGCGTATCGTCAGAAGTTGATGAACCAAACCATTGTATCGAACGGTTCAATACGAATATGTGTATTGTTGCACCCCTAACTAGTATTACTATTATTGTAACATTATCTCAAAGCAGTCCGACCAAGTCTGCTCTGGGCGCTTGTTTGCCCGCCATGCGTTTGAGTCGGTCCCAAGTCTGAAACCGAACGTGGAGTAGTAGCCTGGAAGTAGTCATTGCCATTAAGTCGATTGTGCCAGTCTTTTCTTTTGTTGCGCCCTACAAAGTGTTTATACTGCAAGTATTGTACTTATTGCACCCCAGTCATTGTAGTTTTCATTAAAAAAATTGGACTTGTTGATATAGCCATGTAAAATCGCTAATGCTAATTGGTGGCATGTCTATGGTATATCCAATGTAGGTTAGCATCGAGCTAGCACATTTTGAAAAGTGGAACCTTACTGAACTTCCAAGCGCCTTCTTTTTGATGGTTGATTGATTGATTTTTGCTTTGTTGGCATGGCAAAACTGTCTGCTATCAGTGCTTGTTTGCCCGCCAAGTGTTAGAGTCAGTGCAGAGTCTGCAACCGGACGGGACATCGCCATATGGTACCGTTTCATTTAACATGAAGCGGTAGGTGATAGTCCAGATGGAATTTGGTCGGTACCAATAAAAGTACCGAATTCAGTGCCCATCCGTAATTAACAGTGTGAAATTGTCTCAGTTCATCCTACACTGGCTTGATTTAAATTGTTATGATTATACTTTGGTGCCAAAATGCAGATCAGTTTTACATGTAATTAGGGATGGGTACGGTTCAAGTACCAATTTTTGGTACCTGGGAATCGATACTGGTACTCTACGGCAGTGGTCCCCAACCACCGGGCCGCAGCCCGGTACCGGTCCGTGGACCGATTGGTACCGGGCCGCGGCCGCACAAGAAATTAAAAAAAATAATAATAAAAAATATATTTTTATTTTTATTTTTTTTTAATTAAATCAACATAAAAAACACAATATATACATTATATATCAATATAAATCAATACAGTCTGCAGGGATACAGTCCGTAAGCACACATGATTGTATTTCTTTATGACAAACAAAAAAATACCCATAACCCCCCCACGGTCCGTGGGACTAATTTTCAAGCGTTGACCGGTCCGCAAGTACAAAAAGGTTGGGGACCACTGCTCTACGGTACCATTTTTCGGTACTTTTGTGAGTGATGATAAATATTATGATTATGAAAACTGCTGTACCGTTGTTCTATCTTTCGTTTTATGATTACATTTTTGGGTCTCAATTACAGTTGCAAGTCCAAAACGTTATATGGCAATAGTGTTTAGTTTATGGTGTGTGGGCTCGTCAGTTCAATCTTTGCTAAATCTAGTCTTTTGTTACGCCGCAGAAACTCTTAATGCTGTAAGTAATTTAATCATTACGCACCAGCTGGTTGATTGTAACGTGCATCTTAGTAGTAGTTTTCATTAAATTCAGAAAGGTGTTGAAATTGCCATGTAAAATCGCAGTGTTTCCCACACATTCATTTATTCGTGGCGGCCCGCCACGAAAGAATTACGTCCGCCAAAAATAAAAAATTTAAAAATATTTAAAAAATAATAATTTTTTTTTTGTCCTCTCCAGCTTTTCAGGCAAATCATATAGTTGATGTAGATGCCCATATCGGCTGTTCAGATTTACTTTACAAAAGAGAAGTGTAGGATACTTCTCTTGTTGCCTTATTTGTATTTGACTTTATTAAATGTATTTATATTAGAAACACAACATGTGTACCGTAATTTCCGGACTATAAGCCGCTACTTTTTCCCCTCGTTCTGGTCCCTGCGGCTTATACAAGGGTGCGGCTTATTTACGGCCTGTTCTTCTCCGACACCGACGAAGAGGATTTCGGTGGTTTTAGTACGCAGGAGGAAGACGATGACACAATGATTAAAGACTGACTTTTCATATACCGGTAGGCTGGTTATTTTGATAAGGTACAGGCGAGCACTTTGTATTACTTTGCACCATTGTATTATTTGTACTCTGCACGAATGCTGTTCGCCATGTCAAAGATGTGAAAGTTTGATTGAATGATTGAAAGATTTATTGTTAATAAATGGGACGCTTTGCGTTCCCAAACAGTCATCTCTGTCCCGACAATCCCCTCCGTGGTAGCAGGAACCCCTATATACTACGCTAATTACACATCAAAACCCTGCGGCTTATAGTCGGGTGCGGCTTATATATGGAGCAATCTGTATTTTCCCCTAAATTTAGCTGGTGCGGCTTATAGTCAGGTGCGGCTTATAGTCCGAAAATTACGGTATATAACAAAGGGTGCAAAGTCTGCAGGCAGTAGGAAACACATGGTTAAGTGTAGGGAGTAAAACTGATGGCAGTCTAAAGTTCAAGATTTTTGGAGCTCTTTGTTCAGTGGATCAGATGTTTGATGAAGCTCTGTGTCTATCTACCACCACTACTGTTTTCTGTTTATTTGTTAATGACTGTGGCAGGACACCTCTGCCTCTGTTTCACTTTATGTTGCTGGTAAATAATATGGTTGTAGTAGTAAGCTAAAGTTAAATTATTTAGTATGCACTAATTAAAGGGGCAGAGCTTTATGAGACATTTTAGCTTTTATATTTTATAAGATATATTTTTTGTAAGAACCACAATTAATAAATATATTTCAGTGAATAACTTATTGTTCAAATCTGTATATAAATATGTACATAAAGTGTTGTAATTATATTGTAAAATGGATGGATGGATGGATGGATGGATGGATGGATGGATGGACGTTTAAAACAAAACTGTTATTAATTAGTAAGTATAAATTTTTTTAGCCTTTTTAGAGAAAATCATATCAATGCAGTAAATTATGCAAAATACACGATGATGTCATGGTGACCACGCACATAGTCACGCCCATAACCACGCCCCCACCGCCACAGGTATCTTGGCAGTTTATGGGAAACACTGAATCGCTATTGCTAACCAGTAGCATGTCAATAGCAAATACAATGTACTGTATATTAGCATTAAGCTAGCGCATTTTTGGAAATGTAGAGCCTTACTTTAATTATGTTGGAGCGTTTTTTGAGTCAATTTGTTTTTTGGGATTGACAATTGCAACATTACCTTGAGATAGTTTGGCTGAGTCCGCACTCAGTGCTGCTGGAGTGATCGCCAAGTGCTGAGTCGGCAAACAGGCGTGACGTCACGCGCAACTCAGGTAGCGTAACATGGCATCGTCAAGTTTATGTGAATCGACGGGATTTGGTCGGTGACGGAAAAAAATACCGGATTTGGTACCATCCCTACATGTAATACGGGTCGATGTGAAAAATACAAGCCTGACAGTGTTTTGTGTGACACGAGTCATAAAATCTGACCTTTGCACGCACATGCCTGGCAGACCTCTCCGGACTCCGTTTGGCGTACGTTGTGCCCGAGTGTGTTTGGGCCTTTAAACTTATTCAGTGAGGATTTGTGGTCGCCCAGAGGTGGTCTGATATTTTGTATTCACCTGACGTCACGTCCGATTCATTAAATATGCGTGGTGGTCAAGCTAGCGTCTGTTCCCAATGGGTACCAGGCGCCATTTAGACTTTCTCGAAGAAAAAATTGCCCTAACATGCTTGCAATGTTTTAACTTGTGCGAATCGTTTATATCGCGCAAAGGATATATAAAAATTCTGAGTTCTTCGAGAAGGGCAAAAGAGTGCAAGAGTGTACGAAACGACAACGAGAAAAGTGGCTCTCGAATATAGCACTTCAGTCCAAGGGAGCAGAGTTGAAGAACGCACGAGGATGCAGATTTGTTTGATATACTTTTAACCTTTACTATTTTCTCATTGAACCATTATCTTGACATTATTTATGTAGTTTTGAAGTTCTTAAAACACAGTGTACCAAGGCTATAGAGTACTACTCGCGATTTGTTCACAAGGACACGTCCTTGCAAGACGCGAAGTCAAAACGTTAAAGGCAAACTATCTTGTTTCAAAGTTCTTAAAACGCAGTGAATCAAAGCTATCGAGTGATACTCGCGGTTTGTTTACAAGGACGCATCCACGCAAAAAGCAAAGTAAAATCATGAAATGCAAAATGTCTTATGTAGTTCTTAAAAACGCAGTGTAGCAAGGCTATCGAGTGCTACTCGCGGTTTGTTTACAATGAGGCGTCCTGCCAAGACGCAAAGTAAAATCGTGAAATGCAAACTACCTTGTTTCAAAGTTCCTCAAACGCAGTGAATCAAAGCTATCAAGTGCTACTCGCGGTTTGTTTATCAAGACGCGTCCTTGCGATACGCAAAGTCAAATCACAAAATGCAAACTGTCTTTTCACGAAGTTTGTAAAACGCAGTGAATCAAGGCTATCGAGTGCTACTCTTGGTTTGTTTACATGGACGTGTCCTTGCAAGACGCAAAGTAAAATAACGAAATGCAAACCATTTTGTTTTGAAGTTCTTCAAACGCAGTGTACCAAGGCTAATGAGTGCTACTCGCGGTTTGTTTCCAAAGACCCGACCTCGCAATATGCAAAGTCAAATCACAAAATGCAAACTGTCTTTTCGCAAAGTTCGTAAAACGCAGTAAATCAAGGCTATCGAGTGCTACTCTTGGTTTGTTTACATGGACGTGTCCTTGCAAGACGCAAAGTAAAATAACGAAATGCAAACCATTTTGTTTCGAACTTCTTAAAACGCAGTGTACCAAGGCTATCGAGTGCTACTCGCGGTTTGTTTATTAAGACCCGACCTCGCAATATGCAAAGTCAAATCACGAAATGCAAACTGTCTTTTCGCGAAGTTTGTAAAACGCAGTGAATCAAGGCTATTGTGTGCTACTCTTGGTTTGTTTACATGGACGTGTCCTTGCAAGACGCAAAGTAAAATAACAAAATGCAAACCATTTTGTTTCGAAGTTCTTAAAACGCAGTGCACCAAGGCTATCGAGTGCTACTCGCGGTTTGTTTACAAAGACCCGACCTCGCAATATGCAAAGTCAAATTACAAAAAGCAAACTATCTTTTTGCAAAGTTCGTAAAACGCAGTGAATCAAGGCTACACAGTGCTACTCGTCGTTTTTTTACAAGGACGCGTCCTCGCAAAACGCAAATTCAAATCGTGAAATGCAAACCATTTTGTTTCGAAGTTCTTAAAACGCAGTGTACCAAGGCTATCGAGTGCTACTCACGGTTTGTTTACAAGGACGTGTCCTTGCAAGACGCAAAGTCAAGTCACGAAATGCAAACTATCTTTTTGCAAAGTTCGTAAAACGCAGTGAATCAAGGCTATGGAGTGCTACTCGCAGTTTGTTTACAACAGGGGTCACCAACGCGGTGCCCGCGGGCACCAGGTAGCCCGTAAGGACCAGATGAGTAGCCCTCTGGCCTGTTCTAAAAATAGCTCAAATAGCAGCACTTACCAGTGAGCTGCCTCTATTTTTTAAATTTTATTTATTTACTAGCAAGCTGGTCTCGCTTTGACCGACATTTTTACTTCTAAGAGAGACAAAACTCAAATAGAATTTGAAAATCCAAGAAAATATTTTAAAGACTTGGTTTAAGTCAATATTTTTTTTACTTTGCTTCTTATAACTTTCAGAAAGACAATTTTAGAGAAAAAATACAACCTTAAAAATGATTTTAGGATTTTTAAACACATATACCTTTTTACCTTTTAAATTCCTTCCTCTTCTTTCCTGACAATTTAAATCAATGTTCAGGTAAATGTATTGTTTTTATTGTAAAGAATAATAAATACATTTTAATTTAATTCTTCATTTCAGCTTCTGTTTTTTCAACGAAGAATATTTGTGAAATATTTCTTCAAACTTATTATGATTAAAATTCAAAAAAAAAATTCTGGCAAATCTAGAAAATCTGTAGAATCACATTTAAATCTTATTTCAAAGTCTTTTGAATTTCTTTTAACATTTTTGTTCTAGAAAATCTAAATGAAATAATGATTTGTCTTTGTTAGAAATATAGCTTGGTCCAATTTGTTATATATTCTAAAAAAGTGTAGAATGGATTTTAACCTTTTTAAAACATGTCATCAAAATTCTAAAAGTAATCATAATCAGGAAAAATTACTAATGATGTTCCATAATTATTTTTTTTAATTTAAAAAAAAAAAAAAGATTCGAATTAGCTAGTTTTTCTCTTCTTTTTTTTCGGTTGAATTTTGAATTTTAAAGAGTCGAAATTGAAGATAAACTATGTTTCAAAATTAATTGTCATTTTTTTCGTGTTTTCTCCTCTTTTAAACCGTTCAATTAAGTGTAAATATCATTCATTATTAATAAAAACATAGAGTTAAAGGTAAATGGAGCAAATTGGCTATTTCTGGCAATTTATTTAAGTGTGTATCAAACTGGTAGCCCTTCGCATTAATCACTACCCAAGAAGTAGCTCTTGGTTTCAAAAAGGTTGGTGACCCCTGGTTTACAAGGAAGCGTCCTTGTAAGACGCAAAGTACAGCCATCCATTTTCTACCACTTGTCCCGTTCGGGGTCGCGGGGGGTGCTGGAGCCTATCTCAGCTGAATTTAGGCGGAAGGCGGGGTACACCCTGGACAAGTCAAATCTGAAATGAATACTATTTTGTTTCAAAGTTTTTAAAACACAGTGAATCAAGGCTATCGAGTGCTGCTCGCGGTTTGTTTACAAGGACGCGGTTTGTTTACAAGGACGCGTCCTTGCGATACGCAAAGTCAAATCACAATATACAAACTGTCAGGTTCAAACACTGATGACATCTATTAAACAAGACAATAGACAAGGAATCAAACAGAGACAGAATTAAATTTGACTCAATATTGAGGAGAGACATGGCCACTGTACTCTCTGCACAGTCTTGCACCACGCTCTGACGAAGAAAGTTTTCGTCTTTTCTTTTATTTAGATGTTCAATGTTTACGCAACAAAACATTTCTCAACAGGAATGGGGAGTATGTAAACAGTCCTTGTTTTCGGTCACATTGAAGACAAAAGAAGAAGATCCCTCGGGCTTGGGCTTGTCCTGGATTCAGCTTGATCAGGTTTTCGAGGACAATGGATGACCCCTCCCGTCTGTTTCTATCGTACACAGCGGAATCTTACAAGCGTTTTGCTTGGTACAACAAAAACAGCTTCTTGTCTGTTCATTGGAAACTCAGAATGGAAATTCTTTGTGATAACTTACACACAATTATTCCAACACTATTTTTTTGCGAAATTCGTAAAACGCAGTGAATCAAGGCTATCGAGTGCTCTTTGTGGTTTGTTTACAAAGACATCCAAGCAAGACGCAAAGTCAAATCACAAAATGCAAACGGTCTTGTTTTGTAGTTCTTAAAACGCAGTGTACCAAGGCTATCGAGTGCTACTCGCAGTTTGTTTACAAGGACGCACCCACCCAAGACACAAAGTCTAATTGTAAAATGCAAACGGTCTAGTTTCGAAGTTCTTAAAACGCAGCGCACCAAGGCTATCGAGTGCTACTCGCGGTTTGTTTACAAAGACCCGACCTCGCAATATGCAAAGTCAAATTACAAAAAGCAAACTATCTTTTTGCAAAGTTCGTAAAACGCAGTGAATCAAGGCTACACAGTGCTACTCGTCGTTTGTTTACAAGGACGCGTCCTCGCAAAACGCAAATTCAAATCGTGAAATGCAAACCATTTTGTTTCGAAGTTCTTAAAACGCAGTGTACCAAGGCTATCGAGTGCTACTCACGGTTCGTTTACAAGGACGTGTCCTTGCAAGACGCAAAGTCAAGTCACGAAATGCAAACTATCTTTTTGCAAAGTTCGTAAAACGCAGTGAATCAAGGCTATGGAGTGCTACTCGCAGTTTGTTTACAAGGAAGCATCCTCGTAAGACGCAAAGTACAGCCATCCATTTTCTACCACTTGTCCCGTTCGGGGTCGTGGGCTCAGCTAAATTCAGGCGGAAGGCGGGGTATACCCTGGACAAGTCAAATCTGAAATGAATACTATTTTGTTTCAAAGTTTTTAAAACACAGTGAATCAAGGCTATCGAGTGCTGCTCGCGGTTTGTTTACAAGGACGCGTCCTTGCGATACGCAAAGTCAAATCACAATATACAAACTATCTGTCAGGTTCAAACACTGATGACATCTATTAAACAAGACAAAAGATAAGGAATCAAACAGAGACAGAATTAAATTTGGACTCAATATTGAGGAGACACATGGCCACTGTACTCTCTGCACAGTCTTGCACCACGCTCTGACGAAGAAAGTTTTCGTCTTCTCTTTTATTTAGATGTTCAATGTTTACGCAACAACACATTTCTTAACAGGAATGGGGAGTATGTAAACAGTCCTTGTTTTCGGTCACATTGAAGACAAAAGAAGAAGATCCCTCGGGTTTGGGCTTGTCCTGGATTCAGCTTGATCAGGTTTTCGAGGACAATGGATGACCCCTCCCATCTGTTTCTATCGTACACAGCGGAATCTTACAAGCGTTTTGCTTGGTACAACAAAAACAGCTTCTTGTCTGTTCATTGGAAACTCAGAATGGAAAGTCTTTGTGATAACTTACACACAATTATTCCAACACTATCTTTTTGTGAAATTCGTAAAACGCAGTAAATTAAGACTATCAAGTACTACTCTGTTTGTTTACAAAGACGTGACCTTGCGATACGCAAAGTCAAATCACAAAATGCAAAGTATTTTTTGGCGAAATTCGTAAAACGCAGTGAATCAAGGCTATCGAGTGCTCTTTGCGGTTTGTTTACAAAGACATCCACGCAAGACGCAAAGTCAAATCACATAATGCAAACGGTCTTGTTTTGTAGTTCTTAAAACGCAGTGTACCAAGGCTATCGAGTGCTACTCGCAGTTTGTTTACAAGGACGCACCCACCCAAGACACAAAGTCTAATTGTAAAATGCAAACTATCTAGTTTCGAAGTTCTTAAAACGCAGTGAATCAAGGCTATCGAGTGCTACTCTCGGTTTGTGTACAAGGACGCAAAGTCAAATCACAAAATGCAAACTGTCTCGTTTCGAAGTTCTTAAAACGCAGTGAATCAAGGCTACCGAGTGGTACTCGACACCTATTTAACAATACCACCTTAACATTTGACAACCAAAGAATTACACAAGGCGACTCGGTAAAGAATTTGGGTATTATCTTCGACCCAACTCTCTCGTTTGAGTCACACACCAAGTGTTACTAAAACGGCTTTCTTTCATCTCCGTAATATCGCTAAAATGTTTCCATTTTGTCCACTAGCGACGCTGAGATCATTATTCATGCGTTCGTTACGTCTCGTCTCGATTACTGTAACGTATTATTTTCGGGTCTCCCTGTGTCTAGCATTAAAAGATTACAGTTGGTACAAAATGCGGCTGCTAGACTTTTGACAAGAACAAGAAAGTTTGATCATATTAGGCCTATACTGGCTCACCTGCACTGGCTTCCTGTGCACTTAAGATGTGACTTTAAGATTTTACTACTTATGTATAAAATACTACACGGTCTAGCTCCATCCTATCTTGCTGATTGTATTCTACAAAATGTCCCGGCAAGAAATCTGCTTTCAAAGAACTCTGGCTTATTAGTGATTCCCAGAGCCCAAAAAAAGTCTGCGGGCTATAGAGCGTTTTCTATTCGGGCTCCAGTACTTTGGAATGCCCTCCCGGTAACAGTTAGAGATGCTACCTCAGTAGAAGTATTTAAGTCCCATCTTAAACCTCATTTGTATACTCTAGCCTTTAAATAGACCCCCCTTTTAGACCAGTCGATCTGCCGTTTCTGCTCTGCCCTTCGTGGAGGGGGGGGGGCACAGATTCGGTGACCACAGATGAGGCGCTAGCTGTCCAAAGTCGGGACCCAGGGTGGACCACTCATCTGTGCATCAGTTGGGGACGTCTCTGCGGTGCTGACCTGTCTCCGCTCAAGATGATCTCCTCCTGGCCCCACTATGGACTGGACTCTCACACTATTATGTTAGATCCACTATGGACTGGACTCTCACAATATTATGCTAGATCCACTCGACGTCCATTGCACTGGTCGCCCTAGAGAGGGAGGGGGGGATCACCCACATCTGCGGTCCTCTCCAGAGTTTCTCAATGTCATCCTATTGGGTTGAGTTTTTTCTTGCCCTGATGTGGGATCCGAGCCGAGGATGTCGTTGTGGCTTGTGCAGCCCTTTGAGACACTCGTGATTTAGGGCTACATAAGTAAACATTGATTGATTGATACTCAGTTTGCTTACAAGGGCGCGTTTGCGCAAGATGCAAAGACGAATCATGAAATGCAACCTCACCGGAGCCAAAACAACGCACTATTTATCCGGGAGAGTCTTGATCCTAATTTCCTTGACCCAGTCACACACAAAGAAGTTGTAGATCTCCGTGCTTTTCAAAGCTTTCATCTGTGTAGAATGACATCTGGAGCACCAGATAGTTCAGATAGTTCAAGACGTCCGGTGACTCGACCGGCATATAATCCTTGAGATCACGCGACTAATCGATTTTAGACAATGTTTATGGATCGATTCCATTGCATAGTTCGAATCTTTGCTCGTATCTGCCTTTAGAGACGACACCTAAGCCTCCAGTGCACTGAGATAACACCATGAAAGAAGAAGAAGACGCTACAAAGTAGCCATGCTGGTTTGGTTGACCACCACTTTCCGGAAAAAAAAAAACATGACCGAATACAAATAATTCCCAGTTACACCTGTGAGTTGTGGCTTTTGTCTTACCACTATTCGACTCTTGAAAGACAACAGACTTTCCCAGCTCAACTCCTAGTCGCCTGTAAAAGGAAAGGGACAACATTTTAACAGCAGGCTTGCACAAACAAGTATTGGAAATTGAAGTATTTTACAGGGAGACATTTTGCCAACATTTGCAAAAGTATTGCTAGTTCAAATCAATTTGAACAAGCCAGCATGTGGCAACGATCACGCTGTTGTGGATATTTCACTGTTTGTCACGCAAACGCGTGAAGCTTGATGACTTACTCAGTTATCTTCTTAGCCAGCTGTGTGCAAGCTGCGGAGGAGTTAGCGGAGAAAACTCGGTATCCACTTTTCGCCACGTTCATTGTGCCGCTGCGTCGGTGATTCGCGTCCCCTCTAAAGAAAAAGCCCAAACGTGGACTTTGGCTCACACAAATGTCGGCTTATAACGCTGAGGTCCGTTAGCTGTAGCGTGCTAACCTGATAGCGTGCTAACACCGGCCTGCTAGCTAAACCGCGACAATCGAAACCGAAAACAAAAACAAAAAAAGCGGCTTTCAATTTCGGCACAAAGGTGAATAATTTCTGCCGAGAAGCGATTGAAATGTCTTAGAATGTGTTAAGATGTTTCTGACGGGACGTGACGATGCTGCGCTGGATGCTAACAGCATGCAGAACTACGGAAGCCTCTTTATGACAAACTACTTGGCTTCGCTCATGATGTTGGCTTTCATCTTTATGTGTCACTGTTTGGATCACATGATTTAATTATATATATTCGTCTATGTTCTGATAAATTACAAAGTATTGCACTTACATGTGAAACATATTCATAATTCTAACAATACATTCTTCTGTCAAATGAAGCCACGGGATACCAATTCAACTCATGTATGATTATTTTTGCGATGTGATAATAATAATAATAATATTAAGAATATGATGGATATGTCATTTGGATGTTGTGCCTCAATAATAAAAAAAACTTTAAAATTTGTCTTTTTCAACACTCGATCTAAGAGAGATGTGACGTTCGTGACCGACGCGACTGTTTTGAACGGCTCCCATAAGTGAGCGATGAGAGCCGATTCGCAGTTGCGAACTGTTTGATTGGGAGTCGTTTATTTATGCACGCACAGATGCAGCATCTGCCATTTGTTTAAGTTGTATTTATACTTTTTACTTACATATCTACATTTTATTCTTACTTATGTGTGTGTTTTAGTATAGTATTGTTAAAATTCTAATGCAGGGGTCCCAAAACTATGGCCAGCATTCATAATCTGGTCTGCGGGACGTCCGTGTAATAGTTACTTTACATGCAGTCGGCTTTCAACCCCCGGCAAAATATTTTTTTAGGCCAATGCAGCCTCCAATTGTCCACCACAAGTTGTCGATATTCGTGCCACAGTAGTCTTGCAGTTGTGTCCCACCCGCCATCAAAACATTTAGGAAGACTTGATTATGTGGATAATTTTTCACAAACAAAGGCTGCAATTATCATGCCGTTAGGTCCCACCCAACAACCCGACCCACCATAAAAAGTTACAGGAAGATTGGAGCATGTGGACAGAAGTTATGAGTGTTATACATTTTCACCACTAGGGGGCGATATATGCGCCACAGAAGTTATTCAATAGCGTCCCACCCAAAACCCCAACCCACTATGAAAAATTCTGGAAGATTGGAGCATGTGGACAGAAGTCATGAGCGTTATAAATTCTCACTACTAGGGGGCGATATATACGCCCTAGAAGTTATTCAATTGCGTCCCACCAAATACCCCAACCCACAATAAAAAATGAGTTTTTTCAAACATTCATACAAAAGTATGCAAAAGTTATGACAGTTATAATTTTTCACCACAAGGGGGCGATCTAAGTGCTGCAGTATTGATGCAGTTAAATCCCACCAAACACCACGACTCACCATAAAAAAATTCAGGAAGATTAGAGCATATGGGCAGAAGTTATGACTGTTATAATTTTCCAACACAAGAGGGCGATAAAGGTGCTGCAGTTTTCATGCCATTAGGTCGCATCCAACACCCCGACTCACTATAAAAAAAATTGGTAAGATTGGAGCACGTGATAGGAAGTTATAAGAGTTATAATTTCTCACCACAAAAGGGCAATAAAGGTGCCGCAGTAGTAATGCAGTTGCGTCCCATCCAACACCCCGACCCACCATAAAAAAATTGGTAAGATTGGAGCATGTGTAAGAAAGTTATGACAGCTATAATTTCTCACCACAAGGGGGCGATAAAGGCGCTGCAATTATCATGCCGTTAGGTCGCACATAACAACCCGACCCACCATAAAAAGTTGCATGAAGATTGGAGCATGTGGACGGAAGTCATGAGCGTTATAAATTCTCACTACTAGGGGGCGATATATGCGCCCTAGAAGTTATTCAATTGCGTCCCACCAAATACCCCAACCCACAATAAAAAATGAGTTTTTTCAAACATTCATACAAAAGTATGCAAAAGTTATGACAGTTATCATTTTTCACCACAAGGGGGCGATCTAGGTGCTGCAGTATTGATGCAGTTAAATCCCACCAAACACCATGACTCACCATAAAAAAATTCAGGAAGATTAGAGCATATGGGCAGAAGTTATGACTGTTATCATTTTCCAACACAAGGGGGCGATAAAGGTGCTGCAGTTTTCATGCCATTAGGTCGCATCCAACACCCCGACTCACTATAAAAAAAAATTGGTAAGATTGGAGCACGTGATAGGAAGTTATAAGAGTTATCATTTCTCACCACAAAGGGGTAATAAAGGTGCCGCAGTAGTAATGCAGTTGCATCCCATCCAACACCCCGACCCACCATAAAAAAATTGGTAAGATTGGAGCATGTGTAAGAAAGTTATGACAGCTATAATTTCTCACCACGAGGGGGCAATAAAGGCGCTGCAATTATCATGCCGTTAGGTCGCACATAACAACCCGACCCACCATAAAAAGTTGCACGAAGATTGGAGCATGTGGACGGAAGTTATGAGCGTTATAAATAATCACCACTAGGGGGCGATATATATACTCCCTAGACGTTATTCAATTGCGCCCCACCCAAAACCCCAACCCACGATAAAAAATGAGCTTTTTCAAACATTTATGCAAAAGTATGTAAAAGTTATGACAGTTATCATTTTTCACCCCAAGGGGGCGATCTAGGCGCTGCAGTATTGATGCAGTTAAATCCCACCCAACACCACGACTCACCATAAAACATTTCAAGAAGATTGGAGCATATGGGCAGAAGTTATGACTGTTATCATTTTCCAACACAAGGGGGCGATAAAGGTGCTGCAGTTTTCATGCCATTAGGCCGCATCCAACACCCAGACCCACTATAAAGTCCCCCGTCAACCATGGCTTCCGATGTCCTTGGTGTGGGTCACATCAAGTGAGGTGGTCAGATAGACCGATGTGGGGAGGGGGGTGGCTTTGTACGTGCCTTTATGTGTGGTGTAGACCAGATCCAAGGTGTTAACTCCCCTTGTTGGGAAGTTTACATGCTGGTGAAACTTCGGCAGCACAGTTTTGAGATTTGCATGATTAAAATCTCTGGCGAGGATGGTGAAACCATCTGGATGTGCTGTTTGTTGTTCACTGATGGCTTCATACAGTTCATTCAGTGCAGTGTTCCTATTGCTGTTGTTGTTAGTGGGAGGGATGTAGACTGCAACTAGTAGAATCACAGTCATCTCCCTGGGCAGATAGAAAGCACAACACTTTATGATCATGAACTCCGCCAGTGGAGAGTAGTGTTTGCATACCACCGTCGCATCCCGGCACAACGCATCTCAGACGTAAACACAGATCCCTCCACCACGGGTCTTCCCTCCTTCTACGAGGGCTCTGTCCGCTTGGTAGCATGCTAGCTGCTCCAGTTGTAAATGTTGTCATTTAGCCATGTTTTGGTAAATACAAACACACAGCTATCACTTTTGGATTCGCTGATCTCAGTAGTCGGATGTGATCAATTTTATTGTCCATTGATCGTACATTTGCCAGGAGGATCGATGGAATGGCTGGGCGAGTTGGGCTGTCCTCTAGCCTAGCTCGGATACCTCCGCGCTTGCCCCTCTTCTTTGTCCTCGCACACCGCTTCCGATGCCTCCTTCCTGGGGCAGGAGTAGCAGGCGAGTCCAATGGGAGAGCAGGCCGACGGAGTAGTCCAAGCTCTTTTAGCATCTCTGTTTCAGGATCCAAAACTTTGCAGATCTCGCTATTTCTGATGTCTAATAAAGCCTGTCGACTGTACATGTGTTCCAACATAGACTGATAAGAAAAACGTTCAGACAAAAATTCTTTAAACGAACAAAACATTGCATTATCAGGAAAGCGAGAGGTCTCTGCGCCTACACGCCATCCTGGGGAAAAAAAAAAACAGATATGACTGTTATACTTTTTCAGCATGGGCTGCAGTAGTTATGCCTTTATGTCCCATCCAACACCCCGAACCAGCATAAAAAAATTCAGGAAGATTGGAGCATGTGGGGCAGCACAGTGGAACAGGGGTTAGTGCATGTGCCTCACAATACGAAGGTCCTGGGCTCGGGATCTTTCTGTGTGGAGTTTGCATGTTCTCCCCGTGACTGCGTGGGTTCCCTCTGGGTACTCCAGCTTCCTCCCACTTCTAAAGACATGCACCTGGGGATAGGCTGATTGGCAACACTAAATTGGCCCTAGTGTGTGAATGTGAGTGTGAATGTTGTCTGTCTATCTGTGTAGGCCCTGTGATGAGGTGGCGACTTGTCCAGGGTGTACCCCGCCTTCCGCCCGAATGCAGCTAAGATAGGCTCCAGCACCCCCGCGACCCCAAAAGGGACAAGCGATAGAAAATGGATGGATGGATGGATGGAACATGTGGATGCAAGTTATAACAGTCATAATTTTTCACCACAAGAGGGCGATTAAGGTGCCGCAGTAGTAATGCAGTTGCGTCCCACCCAACACCCCAAACTACCATATAAAAAATTAGGAAGATGGAGCTTGTGGACAGAAGTTATGACAGTAATAATTTTTCACCCCAAGGGGATGATAAAGGCGCTGCAGTATTCATGCCGTTAGTTCCCACCCAACACCCTGACCCACCATAAAAAATTCAGGAAGATTGAAGCATGTGGACAGAAGTTATAACAGTTAAACAGTTTCACCACAAAGGAGCAATAAAGGTGCCTCAGTAGTAATGCAGTTCCATCCCACCCAACACCCCGACCTACCATATTAAAAATTAGGAAGATTGGAGCATGTGGACGGAAGTTATGACCAATATACATTTTCACCACAAGGGGGCGATAAAAGGTGCCACGGTAGTAATGCAGTTGTGTCCCACCCAACACCCAGACAGACCATGAAAAAAATTCAAGAAGACTGGAGCATGTGGACGGAAGTTATAACAGATAAAAATGTTCACCACAAGAGGGCGATAAAGGTGCCTCAGCCCACTCAACACCCCAACCCACCATTAAAAATTCCAGGAAGATCGGAGCATGCGGGAGAAAGCTACGACAGTTATAGTATTTCACCAACAGGGGGCGATAATAGTGCCAAAGTTGTCATTCAGCTAAGTGGTACCCTACACCACAACCCACTGTCAAACATTTCAGGAAAATCATAGCATGTTGAACAATGTTATAGCTGTTATAGTTTTCCACCACAAGGAGGCAATATTGACAACACTGCAGTAATGCAGTTGCATCACCCCCCAACACCCTAACCCATCATAAAATATTTCAGGAAGATAAGAGCATGTGGAAGGATACCATCACAGTTATAATTTTTCACTACAAGAGGGCGATAAAGGTGCAACACCCCCATCCACCATAAACATTTTTGGTAAGAGTGGAGCATGGTATGACAGTTATATTTTTTTTACCACAAGGGGGTGATAAATGTGCCACAGTGGTAATGCAGTTGTGTCCCACCCAACACCCCGACCCACCATCAAAAAATCCAGGAAGATTGGAGCATGTGTAAGAGAGTTAAAGGGAAACTTCGGTTTTTTTCAACCTGGGCCCTGTTTTCATAATTTTTTCTGTATATGTGAGTGCTGGATAAAACATTTTTTGAGGTCGCGCCAGTATTGAGCAGGGCAGGCAGCCTCCAGCCCAGCTAACGCTCGTACACAGGGCAACTGGCTCTCGTCAAAATTCGGCCTATAAACATGCATTTTTTTCACACTGACAGGCTCAGATAGTTACAATGAGTGTCCGACAACATACTAGAAAGGAGAAATTAACGTATGTCTCTACCTTTAGCTGGAGATCGCTGTTTGTTGTGAGCTGTGTCCAAATCTCACCACGCTACAAATCTCGTTCCGAAATCTCGCGATAACTCGCGACAAAACACCGGTGGAAAAACAGTTACCTGACTGAGGTGAAGAGAGATGACTGAAGTGATTTTCTGTTGGATTACCGAAGACTGTTATTTTAGTTTTATAGAAAAGTTTGTTTGTTTGTCTGTCATGGCTGAATTTTTGCCTGATGTGGACGACTTCACCTCAGTCAGGTAACTGTTTTTCCACCGGTGTTTTGTCGCGAGTTATCGCGAGATTTCGGAACGAGATTTGTAGCGTGGTGAGATTTGGACACAGCTCACAACAAACAGCGATCTCCAGCTAAAGGTAGAGACATACGTTAATTTCTCCTTTCTAGTATGTTGTCGGACACTCATTGTAACTATCTGAGCCTGTCAGTGTGAAAAAAATGCATGTTTATAGGCCGAATTTTGACGAGAGCCAGTTGCCCTGTGTACGAGCGTTAGCTGGGCTGGAGGCTGCCTGCCCTGCTCAATACTGGCGCGACCTCAAAAAATGTTTTATCCAGCACTCACATATACAGAAAAAATTATGAAAACAGGGCCCAGGTTGAAAAAAACCGAAGTTTCCCTTTAAGAGAGTTATATATTCTCACCACAAGGGGGCGGTAAAGGCACTGTAGTTTTCATGCCAGCAGCTCCCACCCAACACCCAACCACCATAAAAAAATTAAAAATTGGAGCAAGTCTTTAAACATGGCTAAATACACTGCTAGCTGTAGCATTACATAGCAAGTGTATGTTTTACTAACATCAATATATTATCTTTATTATTTACCTTAACTTAACCTTAATGAATTAATACACAAGTAGGGTTGTGGGGTACATTCTGCTCGTAAACATGTAAAATATTGCAACCAAAAAATAACACAATCCTTTGAACATTTATAATAGGTTTTGAAAAACAAACTTGCTAAAATACTGACAAACTGAGTCGTGAATGACACAGAAACAGAAAAAGCGATGGAAAAAGTGTGCACGGTGTACAACTGTACTACACATCATTAAACTAGGAACAAACACATACAAATATAGTTTGCATTATTATAGTTGTGAAGACTATTATGAACCTCACCTAAAAATTGTATTTCACGACTTATGCAGATCCCAAATACAGTTTAGCAGGTACCAGAAGGTAATAAAAGTTGCTTTTGCATAATAGTGCGAAACAAAACGTCAGATAATATGTCTTACCTTATACACACACCATAATAATACTCCTATGTTGAGGCATAGTACAATCCATCAAGCGGTGCGGCTTCATAGCTTACCAAAGTCGTACTAAAACATTTTGATAGATTTTGGAGCACCGTGTGTAATGTTCTATATTTTTATCCATCCATCCATTTTCTACCGCTTGTCCCTTTTGGGGTCGCGGGGGGTGCTGGAGCCTATCTCAGCTGCATTCGGGAAGGCCCTGATGGAACATATATCATTTTGGTGTTGTTTACTTGAGTCATATTGCAGTCTACACGTATCTCTCATGTGTGACTGCCATCTACTGGTCACACTTATCATTACACCATGTACCAAATAAAATAGCTTCGAGGTCGGTAAGCGCAACCAAAATTATCCCGTACATTAGGCTGACCGGGTTATAAGGCGCACTGTCGAGTTTTGAGAAAATGAAAGGATTTCAAGTGCGCCTTATAGTCCAAAAAATATGGTAGTCTAAAAGCATCAAAAAAGTCACACTACATATAAACATTGTAAAATCAAGAAGCTAAAGTTGACTTGCAGCTATTCATACAATTCACATTTGTTGTATTGTTGTACAATGACAATAAACGCTTCTAGTTGTTTCTTCGAAAAAAATCCCCAAAATACACTTATAATGCAACTTAAATTGTATTACATTTATTCAACATGTGAACATTACAAAAAGAAGAAAACAATCAAGATTCCGATAATGTAGTGGCAGGCAATTAAAAACAATATTAAAAATATATGTGGATTACACATATTTACACAAAGCATGGATCAAAACTCTTGTAATATGAAAAAAATAAACTAAATATATTTTCCTGAAAATCTTACAATGATTAAAAGTACACATTTAAAGTTTAAAAAGTAGTATAGGAAGATTTGAAATACTTTGGCATTATTAACTTTAAACATTTACCATCCATATGAAACTATTTGTTCATCTTTTTTAACTGCGTGATGTGGCTTAAAACCTAAATTAAACTATACAATTAACGACATGACTATTTGTAGTGTTGTTAAAACTGTTGTCGCACAGTATATTTTAATGTTGGTAAACATATACATATGTATTAAAGTTAAAGTTAAAATACCAATGATTGTCACACACACACACACATATATATATATATATATATATATATATATATATATATATATATATATATATATATATATATATATATATATATATATATATATATATATATATATATATATATATATATATATATATATATATTTATATATATATAATCTGTTGGTGGTATTTAACAATATATTTTAGAAACAAAGAGAGGCTTATTTCTAACGTCCTTAGTTTGATTATGATATAAAGTAAATGGAGCATTATAAAACAGATGAACAAATTATACTCTTGGTAAAATACATGATCATTTTTAATAGACTGATCCATCAAATCATAGCTGGATGTCAGAAGGCAGGACTTTAGTTTTTTGGTATTCTTTTTTTCGTATTCAATTTAGGTGACGTCATCACTTTGATTGACAGATTGACAGAAAGTGGGTACCATAATCTCTCACGCTAATAAGAGTTGGGTCAGTTTGAAGTGACGCTTAACGCCCGACTGCCGCGTCCTCCAGTAATCCACCGGCCAACATTAATCCACTCAAAAAAGTAAAAATGTGTGCTTTTATTGAAATTTATAGTTAACGCGTTATAATCATGTTAACTTTGACCACCCTAATATATATGTATGTATATATATATATATATATATATATATATATATATATATATATATATATATATATATATATATATATTTGGGGTGGAGCCGAACCAAATACTTTATTCGAAAAGACACAAATAACGTGTTTTTTTATGAATACTTTTTTTTAAAGAAATACTTGAAAAAATATTTGTATGCACTTGTGGGAGTTATTTGGCACATTTAAGTTACTCATGTCTTTTGCAGACAGCAAGATGTCACCCATTGGCTTAGCCAAAACTCTCCATCTAGATTTAGGCAACCTGTCATGATCCATTGCTTGGATCATGTTTCATTTTAGTTTGACTCCCTTTGTTCTGTTTTCAGCACCCCTAGGTTTGTGTTTCTTAGTTGCCACCTGTCAAATTAAATATATTCAATAAGGTAAATATATAGATGATTATCTTCTAAACATCTGACATCTGACAAATTATACTCTTAGTATCGTGCTGTCAGTAAAATACATGATCATCTTTAATAGAGCGATCCGTCAAATCATAGCCGGATGTCAGAAGGCGGGACATACACCGGAAGACAGAGTGGCGAGACTTTAGTTTTCTTGTATAATTTTTTCGTATTAAGTTTATGAGACGTCATCACTTTGGTTGACAGTTTGACAGAAAGTAGGTACCATAATCTCTGACGCTAATAAGAGTTAGTGTCAGTTTGAAGTGACGCTTAACGCCCGACTGCCGCGTCCTCCAGTAATCCACCGGCCAACTTTAATCCACTCAAACAAGTGAAAAATAAAATAATCACTGGGTATGCTTATTTATATAATACTCAAACGACACAGACAAATATACGTCGGTGGCGGTCAACCCTGGCTTCCGGTCCGTCACTAAAATGAGTCCATGTGCAACATAAACACAAATAACAATTGCTATTGTTACAAAATGCTCACCTACTTAACATGTAAATTGATTGTATTGATTTATATCATATATTTGATATGAGGTCTGTAAAACAACTTCAATACCGTGCATTAATATGATTTTATTGTATTATTTAATAAAAAAAATTTAGGGCCAAATTAAAACATAGTGATGGATCTGTGTGGTCTTTACAAGATTATGACATAACAAATGTATTTTATCTTGTTTAAGACCTAAAAAGCAGGTGTTGATCAAATACTTCCCTGCTGTGAGATGTTACACGATGTTGCTGGTGTACAACCTCTTGTGCAAATAAAAATGGTAATAAAAAATAAATTTTTTCACCTTGTTATTTACACAAATAACATATACCGTAATTTCCGGACTATAAGCCGCTACTTTTCCCCCTCGTTCTGGTCCCTGCGGCTTATACAAGGGTGCGGCTTATATACGGCCTGTTCTTCTCCGACACCGACGAAGAGGATTTCGGTGGTTTTAGTACGCAGGAGGAAGACGATGACACAATGATTAAAGACTGACTTTTCATATACCGGTAGGCTGGTTATTTTGATAACGTACAGGCGAGCACTTTGTATTACTTTGCACCGTTGTATTATTTGTACTCTGCACGAATGCTGTTCGCCATGTCAAAGATGTGAAAGTTTGATAGAATGATTGAAAGATTTATTGTTAATAAATGGGACGCTTTGTGTTCCCAAACAGTCATCTCTGTCCCGACAATCCCCTCCGTGGTAGCAGGAACCCCTATATACTACGCTAATTACACATCAAAACCCTGCGGCTTATAGTCGGGTGCGGCTTATATATGGAGCAATCTGTATTTTCCCCTAAATTTAGCTGGTGCGGCTTATAGTCAGGTGCGGCTTATAGTCCGGAAATTACGGTAGTACCGATGAATACTGGTATCTATAAGAAAGATCAGTATCAGTATTTATCCATCCCTAATCAGGACTATATGTTAGGATTTATCAGTGTGACATCATAATTCCTCATATTGGTACGATAATGATCTGTTTTATATTGATCATGCATCCCTACTAATGTCACAAAACTGACATACAGGTTGGTTTTTGTACAAAACCCAAAACCAGTGAAGTTGGCACGTTGTGTAAATGGTAAATAAAAACAGAATACAATGATTTGCAAATCATTTTCAACCTATATTCAATTGAATATAGGTTGAATATATATAAAAGACAAGATATTTAACACTCAAACGGGAAAACGTTGTTAAAAACAAACACTTACGTGGCATGGCATGAAGCATAAGCGGGGCATGATAATGACAGAGGTATCAGAGTTAGCAGAAGTCAATGTCGCCAGACAGACTAACTGAAAGTGACAGGCTTAAATAGTAGTGATGATGATTAACACAGGTGTGTGAGTCCAAACAGGAAACAGGTGAAACTAATGGGTTGCTATGGTTTGATTGATTGATTGATTGAGACTTTTATTAGTAGGTTGCACAGTGAAGTACATATTCCGTACAATTGACCACTAAATGGTAACACCCGAATAAGTTTTTCACCTTGTTTAAGTCGGGGTCCACTTAAATTGATTCATGATACAGATATATACTATCATATATACTATCATCATAATACAGTCATCACACAAGATAATCACATTGAATTATTTACATTATTTACAATCAGGGGTGTGGAGGGGGTGGGGGTAGGATATGGACAGCAAGTAGTGGACATATAGAGAGAGAGAGAAAGAGAGAGAGAGAGAGAGAGAGAGAGAGAGAGAGAGAGAGAGAGAGAGAGAGAGAGAGAGAGAGAGAGAGAGAGAGAGAGAGAGAGAGAGAAGAAAAAGTATCTGCATTTGATTGTTTACATTTGATTATTAGCAATCCGGGGAGGGTGTTAGTTTAGGGTTGTAGCTGCCTGGAGGTGAACTTTTAGTGCGGTTTTGAAGGAGGATAGAGATGCCCTTTCTTTTATACCTGTTGGGAGCACATTCCACATTGATGTGGCATAGAAAGAGAATGAGTTAAGACCTTTGTTAGTTCGGAATCTGGGTTTAACGTGGTTAGTGGAGCGCCCCCTGGTGTTGTGGTTATGGCGGTCATTTACGTTAAGGAAGTAGTTTGACATGTACTTCGGTATCAGGGAGGTGTAGTGGATTTTATAGACTAGGCTCAGTGCAAGTTGTTTAACTCTGTCCTCCACCTTGAGCCAGCCCACTTTAGAGAAGTGGGTAGGAGTGAGGTGGGATCTGGGGTGGAGGTCTAGAAGTAACCTGAATAGCTTGTTCTGAGATGTTTGGAGTTTAGATTTGAGGGTTTTGGAGGTGCTAGGGTACCAGGAGGTGCATGCGTAATCGAAAAAGGGTTGAACGAGAGTTCCCGCCAGAATCCTCAAGGTGCTTTTGATGACCAGAGAGGAGATTCTGTAGAGAAATCTCGTTCGTTGGTTAACCTTTCTGATTACCTTGGTTGCCATTTTATCACAGGAAAGGTTAGCCTCTAGAATGGAACCTAGGTACGTGACCTCATCTTTCCTGGTGATAACAATGTCACCCACTTTTATGGTGAAGTCCTTGACTTTCTTAAGGTTGATGTGGGACCCAAACAGGATGGATTCTGTTTTACCCAAGTGTATGGATAGCTTGTTGTCAGCGAGCCAGGTGCAAGTTCTACACAGCTCAGCACTGAGGATTTTCTCCACCTGTGACTTGTCCTTGCCCGATACCAGCAGGCCAGAGTCATCCGCCGCCGTGGTGCAGCGACGGGTGCTAGCCGTGGTGCAGCGACTGGTGCTAGCCTTGGCGCTGGTGCTATCCTTGGCGCTGGTGCTAGCCCTGGAGCTTGGCGTGGAACAGGAACTGGAGCTTGCCATGGTGCAGGAACTGGAGCTTGGTGTGGTGGTGCAGGTGCTAGCCTTGGACTTGGTGGAGGTGGCCTAGCTGGGGGTTGCGGCTTGGCAGGCCGAAAGAATGGTGGTGGCGGCCGGGCTGGAGGCTGTGGCTTGGCATGGTGATGCTGAGCCACCCCACTAGTACAGTTCCCGGCCCTAGCCCCCCCCCCCCCCCCCCCCCTCAAGGAGTGGATACCAGACGCACTCCCCGTGGTCTGGAACTATTTTTAGGGGTGGGTGGAGGGAGGTCAGGAGGGGGGCAGAATCCTCCCCTCTAAATTGTCCCAATTGTCTTTCTGTTTTACCTACCTGGGTTTGAGTGGGCGGAAAAAGGAAAAGTCCTGTGATGTTTGCAGGGCATGGATCTTGGATGACCTGGATTGACATGCTCTAATTTGTAAAAACATGTTTTGATAATGATTTATCATGGTTTCCGAGTCTTTGGTTGGAGGCGGGTGATCAAAAGAAAAAGAATTGAGAAAAAAAAATTCCTGGTCTGTGACTTCATTCTCCGGCGACGGCGTAACGTCTTCCTGGAGAAGCCGGGCAGGAAGCAGCCTGTTTCCGCCCGGAGGGGGAGGAGCTTGCGGGAATGACGTGACCTGTCCGCTCGCGGAAGTCTTCCCAAACGTCCTTCGTCTTGGGCGTCGCTTCCGCGGCTGGGGCGATGTGCCAATGTCTTCGGACCAAACGGAGCTTATCGGAATGAGTTTTCCATTTGGCCCCCACATCAGGTCTAGATCGGCCATGGCTCCTAACGCCTCCATGTTCCTTGCGGGAAAACTTTTTGTAGCTGGCGACATTCTGTCAAGGCGTGGACTTTGTGGTGTTTGTTTTCCCGAGATGAAAGAAAAGTTGGAGTGGACATGGCGTGAAGGTAAATACATCATTTTATTTTAACACTAACAAAAGGTACGAACTAAAGGCGCGCAAAAGGCGGAGATAAAACTTTGCTATGAACAAAACAATAAACTAGCACTTGTAGCAAAAGCTATGGACATGAAAACGAAAACACTTACTGTGACGTGAAAAAACAAACACTTACGTGGCATGGCATGAAGCATAAACAGGGCATGATAATGACAGAGATATCAGAGTCAGCAGAAGTCAATGTCGCCAGACAGACTAACTGAAAGTGACAGGCTGAAATAGTAGCGATCATGATTATACAGGTGTGTGAGTCCAAACGGGAAACTGGTGAAACTAATGGGTTGCTATGGGGACCAAACAAGAGAGCGTAAACAGGAACTAAAAAGTCTTACACCAACAGGACATAACTAAAACAAAACATGATCACAAAGACATGACAATATTCAGTTGAATATGCTACGAAGACAACATATTTGATGCTCAAACTGATAAACTTTTTTTTTTTTGCAAATAATCATTAACTTTAGAATTTGATGCCAGCAACACGTGACAAAGAAGTTGGGAAAAGTGGCAATAAATACTGATAAAGTTGAGGAATGCTCATCAAACACTTATTTGGAACATCCCACAGGTGAACAGGCAAATTGGGAACATGTGGGTGCCAGGATTGGGTATAAAAGTAGATTCCATGAAATGCTCAGTCATTCACAAACAAGGATGGGGCGAGGGTCACCACTTTGTCAACAAATGCGTGAGCAAATTGTTGAACAGTTTAAGAAAAACCTTTCTCAACCAGCTATTGCAAGGAATTTAGGGATTTCACCATCTACGGTCCGTAATATCATCAAAGGGTTCAGAGAATCTGGAGAAATCACTGCACATAAGCAGCTAAGCCTGTGACCTTCGGCCCCTCAGGCTGTACTGCATCAACAAGCGACATCAGTGTGTAAAGGATATCACCACATGGGCTCAGGAACACTTCAGAAACCCACTGTCAGTAACTACAGTTGGTCGCTACATCTGTAAGTGCAAGTTAAAACTCTCCTATGCAAGGCGAAAACCGTTTATCAACAACACCCAGAAACGCCGTCGGCTTCGCTGGGCCTGAGCTCATCTAAGATGGACTGATACAAAGTGGAAAAGTGTTCTGTGGTCTGACGAGTCCACATTTCAAATTGTTTTTGGAAACTGTGGATGTCGTGTCCTCCGGACCAAAGAGGAAAAGAACCATCCGGATTGTTATAGGCGCAAAGTTGAAAAGACAGCATCTGTGATGGTATGGGGGTGTATTAGTGCCCAAGACATGGGTAACTTACACATCTGTGAAGGCGCCATTAATGCTGAAAGGTACATACAGGTTTTGGAGCAACGTATGTTGCCATCCAAGCAACGTTACCATGGACGCCCCTGCTTATTTCAGCAAGACAATGCCAAGCCACGTGTTACATCAACGTGGCTTCATAGTAAAAGAGTGCAGGGAACTAGACTGGCCTGCCTGTAGTCCAGACCTGTCTCCCATTGAAAATGTGTGGCGCAATATGAAGCCTAAAATACCACAACGGAGACCCCCGGACTGTTGAACAACTTAAGCTGTACATCAAGCAAGAATGGGAAAGAATTCCACCTGAGAAGCTTAAAAAATGTGTCTCCTCAGTTCCCAAACGTTTACTGAGTGTTGTTAAAAGGAAAGGTGATGTAACGCAGTGGTGAACATGCCCTTTCCCAACTACTTTGGCACGTGTTGCAGCCATGAAATTCTAAGTTAATTATTATTTGCAAAAAAAAAATAAAGTTTATGAGTTTGAACATGAAATATCTTGTCTTTGTAGTGCATTCAATTGAATATGGGTTGAAAAGGATTTGCAAATCATTGTATTCCGTTTATATTTACATATATATATATAATATATATATATATATATATATATATATATATATATATAATATATATAATATATATATATTATATATATATATATATAATTATATATATATATATATATATATATACATATATTATATATATATATATATATATATATATATATATATATATATATTAAGGGTGGAGCCGAACCAAATACGGTATTCGAAAAGGCACAAATAACGTGTTTTTTATGAATACTTATTTAAAAGAAATGCTTAAAAAAATATTTGTATGCACTTGTGGTAGTTATTTGGCACATTTAAATTACTCTTGTCTTTTGCAGACCTCAAGATGAAGGCTAGCCTATAGGCTAGTTAGTCTTAGCATAGCTTCCCGTCACCCATTAGCTTAGCCGGAAAAAAAAAACCATACCATTCCAGTGCACGCAGGCACATGACGTCATTGCGTAAGCTATTCAACATGGCTTTTCTATTTATATTATCAAATGTGCTTAACACTCCCACTCAAAGACATATTATTATCTATTATCATTATATATGTATATGAATATTGTCATTATCTATTATCTATTAGTCCTGCCCAAGTGCAGGACTAATAGACTCAAAAACTCCTTTGTCCCACACGCCATTAGACTGTAATAATAATAATAATAATGAATTGCATTTGTTACACACTTTACATTTGTTAAAATCCCAAAGTGCTACAAAGTATTAAAAATAAAAATAGAAAGTAAGAATATATAATAAAAAATTAAAATAGAAATGAATCATGACACACACTAGATAAAACAGAAACATAGATAAAGTAGAAATAGGATGACAGGGGATGCAAAACAATAACAGTGAAATACTTTTTCATAACATGGTCACTACTGCCTAGTTTCTCTTGTTATATTCTTATTTTGCTGTTACATTTTTATTCTCATCGTTGCTTTTTATTTTTATTCTATTGTAATATTTTTCTATTTTGTCTCCATTTATACCCCCATTATTTACTTTTTACTTTTTACAATTTTGTACACTGCTGCTGGAATTTAAATTTTCCTGAGGGAACTCTCCTGAAGGAATCAATAAAGTACTATCTATCTATCTATCTATCTATCAATCCAATCCAATCCAATCCACTTTATTTATATAGCACATTTACACAACAAGAATGTTTCCAAAGTGCTGCACAGCCATGTTAAAAACAATATTAAAAACAATATTAAAAACTATATTAAAAACTATATTAAAAACAATATTAAAAACAATATTATGCTACACCAATGACTGAATAAAAACAAAGAATAAATGAATAGAAAACCAATACAGAGACAATATAAAAAATAAATATGATTAAAAACGATTTTAAAGGGTGAAACCAATTAAAACAGTAAAATAGACATCAAAATTTATAACCCTGACCCTAACCACACAGGACAACAGAGGACAGAAGACCACACAACTCACGTAGTGTTAAAAGCCAAAGAATAAAAGTGGGTCTTTAGACGAGACTTAAAACACTCCACTGTGGGAGCAGTTTGAACATGGAGGGGCAGAGTGTTCCAGAGTTTAGGGCCGACCACAGAGAAGGCCCTGTCTCCCCTGGTTTTAAGTCTCGTCCTGGGCACCACGAGCTGGAGCTGGCTCTCGGACCTCAGAGCGCGCGCAGGAGTGTAAATTTGGATGATGTCCGAGATATACTGAGGTGCCAGTCCATGTAAAGCTTTAAAAACAAACAGCAAGGATTTAAAATCAATTCTAAAATGAACAGGGAGCCAGTGCAAACTCCGAAGAATTGGGGTTATATGCTCACGTTTCCTGGCCCCTGTTAAAAGTCGTGCTGCCGCGTTCTGGACTAACTGCAACCGGGAGAGAGCTTTTTGGCTAATGCCAGCATAAAGTGCATTGCAGTAGTCTAGGCGACTTGAAATAAAAGCATGCACGACTTGTTCAAAAAGGTTAAAAGATAAAAATGGTTTTACCTTTGCTAAAAGACGAAGATGATAAAAACACGATTTTAAAACGCCATTGACTTGTTTGTCAAATTTAAAATCGCTGTCTATAGTGACGCCAAGGCTGGTGACTTTGGGACGCACATGATTTTGCAATGGTCCCAAGTCAGTGAGGGCCGGACCAAAAACTGAAATTTCCGTTTTTCCCTCATTCATTATTAAAAAATTCTGGGCTAACCAAGCCTTGACATCACATAGACAGTTGAGAAGGATCTATCTATCTATCTATCTATCTATCTATCTATCTATCTATCTATCTATCTATCTATCTATCTATCTATCTATCTATCTATCTATCTATCTATCTATCTATCTATCTATCTATCTATCTATCTATCTATCTATCTATCTATCTATCTATCTATCTATATTCATAGCTCTCTATAATGGTAGAAAAAAACAAAAAAACAACATACACATAGAAGTTAGCGGGACGTCTATAAACAGAGTAAATTAACACAAGGTCTTGGGGGTTAAGATAGACGCTCTACCTGACTTGGAAAGCACATGTGAAAGCAGTACAGTCTAAATTGGCTAAGGGTGTCTCCATTTTGTGGAAAATGCAGAAATTACTAAATCAAAATTCACTTAGAACGATTTACTTAGCTCTTTTATTGCCGCATTTACAGTATTGCGCTGAAGTTTGGGGACACACCTACAGGGACACTATTGAACCGCTATTTAAGCTCCAGAAAAAGGCAATTAGAATTATACATTATGCCCCATATAGAGCTCATACCAATGGTCTGTTGATAATGAGTAATTTTCTTAAACTACATGATATAATCCAATACAGTAGCCTTCAAGTTATGTTTATGGCCTCACAAAGGGCTCTACCTGCAAATATACAGAGTCTGTTTTCACTCAGAGATGGTCCACATGAACTCAGGGGTGTCCTGAAATTCAAACATAACATAGTCAATTCCACATTCACTCTTTACTCTCTTTAGGCTGTCCCTGGCCCTGGTTGACTACCTTTGGTCGTGCATCTTCACAATTCTCAATATCACCCCCAATATCACAATATGTCTGAGTATGGCTATCTGCACTACCTTTGGAGATGAATTTTATCAGCCTATGTTTTAGGACTTCTAAGGTCTCAGGATAATACACGTTTTATGCTGGACTATACTTATCATAGCCTACAAAGACCCCCTTTTCACACCTAGAATCCAGCTTCTTCCGGCGGGCCGGCTCTACGATCGGAATAAAACTGGACTCACTGGTGACGGTGGCAGAGAAGAGGACTTTGGAAAAACTAGTGATCATCATGGATGATGCCAGTCACCCTCTGCATACCGTTATCAGTAGCCAGAGGAGCCTGTTCAGTGCTAGACTGCTTCATCCCAACTCTGAGGGAACTCTCCTGAAGGAATCAATAAAGTGCTATCCATCTATCTATCTATCTATCTATCTATCTATCTATCTATCTATCTATCTATCTATCTATCTATCTATCTATCTATCATTTCTTTGGTGCAGGAACTCACTGCACCGTTTATTCTGTGCATGCTCACAATACCATCCCAGTGCACGCAGGCACATGACATCACTGCGTAAGCTATTCAACATGGCTTTGCTATTTATATTATCAAATGTGCTTAACAATCAGCACCCCTGGGTTTTTGTTTCCTAGTTGCCATGGGTGATGATTATTTTCACCTGCCTCTGATTAGTGTTCGGGATGCTCACCTGCTCCTGGGTACTAATCAGAGAGCTATTTATTCCTGCCTTTCGCCACGCTCAGCTGGCTGTCTTGTTTGCTTCACGCAACACGTTAGGTTGATTTCTTGCTTCCTTGTTCCATGCTAAGCTTTTCCTTTAGCTCACCATAGCTTCCCGTGCTATCGGCACGCTTCCTATATTTTTGTATTCCCGCCTGACTGATTTATGGTAAACAGGTTTTTATTCACCCAACCAGCGCACTGCACAGCAACCAACAAACCAGTGGGACAAACGATTTGCCTCGACCTGACTCAGTAGTAGAGAAGAAAGGTTTTTTGCAAGATTCTCAACGTGGTTGCAACAAAATATCAACCACTATTGCATATACATAATTGGTATAATGATAATGAAATGACATTTAAATCAGAAGTGTAACGCCAAAAAAAAAGGATTTTTACGCCTATTTTGAATTTTACTCGAATACAAATATAAATAGTAATAATAAATAATTAAATAATTTTAAAAAAATATATAAAAAAAAATATATATATATAAATAGGGAAGCATGGTGAATGAGCGGTTAGTGCATGTGCCTCACAATACGAAGGTCCTGAGTTTGATCCCGGGCTCGGGATCTTTCTGTGTGGAGTTTGCATGTTCTCCCCGTGACTGTGTGGGTTCCCTCCGGGTTCTACGGCTTCCTCCCACCTCCAAAGACATGCACCTGGGGATAGGTTGATTGGCAACACTAAATGGGCCCTAGTGTGTGAATGTGAGTGTGAATGTTGTCTGTCTATCTGTGTTGGCCCTGCGATGAGGTGGCGACTTGTCTAGGGTGTACACCGCCACAAAATAATAGAATGATAGATGACACGATATGTTACTGCTTACATCAGCAGACTAATTAGGAGCCTTTGTTTGTTTACTTACTAACAAAAGAAAAGTTGTCTTGTATGTTCACTATTTTATTTAAATACAAAATTACAATAGGAAACATATGTTTAATGTACCCTAAGATTTTCTTTTATAATAAAGCCAATAATGCCATTTTTTGTGGTCCCCTTTAATTAGAAATGTATCGAAAAGTATCGAAATGCATGTTGGTATCGGTACAACACTATATATATATATATATATATATATATATATATATATATATATATATATATATATATATATATATATATATATATATATATATATATATATATATATATATGTGTGTGTGTGTGTGTATGCTGTATATATATATATGTGTATATATGTATGAATGTGTGTATATATATATATATATATATATATATATATATATATATATATATATATATATATATATATATATATATGTATATAACTATATATATATATATATATATATATATATATATATATATGTGTGTGTGTGTGTGTGTATATGTATATACATGTATTTAAATGTGTATATGTGTATATATAAGTGTATGTATAAATGTGTGTGTATATATGTATATACATGTATTTAAATGTGTATATGTGTATATACAAGTGTATATATATATATACCTGTATATGTATATATTTACATGTGTATTTTTGAGTGTATATATATATATGTATATATTTACATGTGTATATATATATATATATATATATATATATATATATATATATATATATATATATATATATATCTATATATATATATATATATATATATATATATATATATATATATACATATACATTTTTACACATGTAAATATATACATATATATATATATAAAATTTGTTTTTGTCCTGTCCAGCCACTCAGACAAATCATATAGTTGATGTAGATCAGGGGTGTCCAAAGTGCGGCCCGGGGGCCATTTGCGGCCCGCAGCTAATTGTTTACCGGACCGCCACACATTCTGGAAATACTATTGTAAAAATAAAAAAGAACTTTAAAAAAAGTGGAATGAGGTGAAATCTAACAAGAAAAAGTTGCAATGTTGACACAAAAGCTGCCATGCAGGCTGTTTTTTTTTCTTTTGTTCTTTTTTTGCCATTGCTCAAAAAAAAAAAAAAAAAGACAAAAAAATCCATGTTATAATGAATTATTTTCAGGGCTCCAATTACTTCAAATATTTCACTTTAAAATGTTTTATGTGGTAAATATTGAATATATTGTGTAGTAGCCATATAAAAACATCAACGTTTTCTTTGACAAAAGCGCATAAAACAAACAAAATAATTGTTCCAGCATAAAATCGACAGATATATCTGAAGTTGATCTCGTAACTTAAGTGTTGAAAGTAAAAGAAAAACCTAATAAAATGTATCACTTTATGAGTGGGGCACCTTTTGGATCCCAAATATATTTATCCATCCATCCATCCATTTTCTACCGCTTATTCCCTTTGGGGTCGCGGGGGGCGCTGGAGCCTATCTCAGCTACAATCGGGCGGAAGGCAGGGTACACCCTGGACAAGTCGCTACCTCATCGCAGGGCCAACACAGATAGACAGACAACATTCACACTCACATTCACACACTAGGGCCAATTTAGTGTTGCCAATCAACCTATCCCCAGGTGCATGTCTTTGGAGGTGGGAGGAAGCCGGAGTACCCGCAGGGAACCCACGCAGTCACGGGGAGAACATGCAAACTTCACACAGAAAGATCCCGAGCCTGGGATTGAACCCAAGACTACTCAGGACCTTCGTATTGTGAGGCAGACGCACTAACCCCTCTGCCACCGTGCTAAAAAAAAAAAAAATTATTTAGTGATTTTTTATTTATCTTTACACTGTGATTACTCAAAAATATGAAATAATTCAAATCAATGGTGTCCTGCATTCTTGATCTTTTAGGGCTCTAATTACTAAATACTGCATATTTCAGTTTTACTATAAAAAAAAACTAAGTTGTTTTTGACAGAAAAGCCAAAAAACTTTTTTTTTAATGTGTATTACTTTATATCAACTTGAAGTTGATATAGACATTTACTGTAAGCGTTAAATAATTTTAAAAAAATAATAATCTGACTTATTTTTTACATTTTAATGACTGAGACCCTTTATGGTCCCCGGGACCCCTAAATGTAAAATAAATTTTAAAAATCCATATATTTTGTTATGGTTTGAAAATGAAAAATATCAAAATGGCCCCCACATGCTTTAATTTTTCCGTGTGCGGCCCTCAGTGGAAAAAGTTTGGACACCCCTGATGTAGATGATCATATCTGCTGTACAAATTTACTTTAGAAAAGAGAAGTGTTGGATACTTCTCTTGTTGCCTTATTTGTATTGGACTTTATTAAATGTTTGGGTAGAATTTTATTCAACTAAACCATTTTTCTGTTAAGTAATATAACAATGAATTATATTTTGTTGTTCATCATAGAACTGGCACCCAATTTTATTAAAACACTGTTAGTTTTGTATCAGGTATAAAAACATAAGCCTTAAGGATGGAGTAAATCGTGTGGTGGCCAAAGAATTGGAGCTCTACAAATAGTTATTTGAGATTATCGTACTTTTGTATCCGACATGCTCATTAAGCCCGTCAATCATGCCCCTCATTAGCTATCAGAAGGTGGCCGTAAATCCACAGCTTTGTCCGCCATAAACGTTCATTAACAAGCTGCAACCTTGCACAAGTCCGACAATCGCACAAAACATTCTTTTTTCTTTTTCTTTTTTCCAACCCAGCTTGATCATTAATGGCACACTCGTGAATGTTTAACCGGCGTCTGTGCATTCTTCACACCTGAGTCCAGGTGGTAAAACACTCAACTCCGCACGGGTTCGCCAACAAGCAGTTCTGGAATAGACCCCGGTCCCACGAGCGAGACGGTGGCTGTGACCGCAAGAGTAAGAACGTTTTTTTCAGTTTTTTTAAGGGGGGTGACAATCAGGGGGCCGGGCCGTCCCCACAGGAGGGTAGAGTACCCAAAAATTTTACTCAATTAAGACTACCGTTACTTTAGAACAGGGGTGTCAAAGTCAAGGCCCGTGGGCCAGATCCGGCCTGCCAATAAATTATCTCTGGCCCCCGGGATGATATTTGATTAGTATTAGAACCGGCCCGCAGGCCACAGCCGCCTGCTGCTGTTTTGCACGCACCAATACTCCATCAGTGTTGATTTGATTTTTGATTTTTATTGAGGATCCCCATTAGCTGGTTGCCACAACAACCCACTCGTCTTCCTGGGGTCCACAAACTTAAAACAATTACAAGTAAAAACATATAATTATAACTACACAATACAGAAACAAATAAAAATCATCAACAAGCAAACAAGCAAAACAATTTACAGTCTCAGAATATTAATTAGCATATAAATATAACTACACAGTACAAAACCAAACAAAAATCATCACCAAGCAAATTAATTTACAGACTCAGAAAAAATATTAGTTTCCTTTTAAAAACCTGTTTACTTTCAATGCCGTTGAGAATTACAATGGCGCTAGGAATTTTCAAAATGGGGTGCCAGGGGCCCCATCAAGTCATAAAAATGGGGTCCCACAGTACATTTTTGGGGTCCCACTTTTTTGTAAGCGTTTTGAAAACAAATGATAAATGTATGCATTATCCTGTTATATCTCACATTCTATATTGTGTTTTGGAAAAAGGTTGTCATAAACGTTACTTAATTCATTAAAAAAAATAATACAAAAGAAAACACATGTTTATGCATATGTAAATATATTCAGTTATAAACATTCATTCACTTTCTTCTTTCCTTCATGGATCTAAACTTTACCGCTGCCAGTATTTTTTTTCTATATTTTTATTGTAATATTTTCAGCATGTGTGTGTTCTATTCTAATCTGAAGTTGTCTTTTTTTTTTTTTTTTAATGCCATGATTTTAATAGTCTGGCCCCGCGTGGGCACAGATTTTCCTCCATGCGGCCCCTGAGCTTTAGACGAATGTGACTCGACTACAAGTAAAAGTAGTCATCAAAATAATTACCCGAGCAAGAGTAAGTATCCCGTGAAAAAAGTACTCGAGTATTGAGTAATTTTCGAGTCTAATCTGGAACCTACTCAGTGGCCTAGTGGTTAGAGAGTCCGCCCTGAGATTGGTAGGTAGTGAGTTCAAACCCCGGCCAAGTCATACCAAAGAATAAAAAAAATGGGACTCTTGGCGCTCATCACCAAGAATTGGAATTGGGGGTTAAGTCACCAAAAATGATTCCCAGGTGTGACCACCGCTGCTGCTCCCCTTGCCTTCCAGGGGGTGAACAAGTACTAATCATTGGTACTTTAACTTTAACTTAGATATTTTGTAATGGTTCTTGGACTTCAATTGTAGTTGATGTGTGTGTGTGTGTGTGTGAGGGCAGCACGGTGGGGGGTGGTTACTGCGTCTGCAGGTCCTGGGTTCGATCCTGCGCTCAGGATCTTTCTGTGTGGAGTTTACATGTTCTCCCCGTGACTGGGTGGGTTCCCTCCGGGTACTCCTGCTTCCTCCTACCTCCAAAGACATGCACCTGGGGATAGGTAGATTGGCAACACTAAATGGTCCCTAGTGTGTGAATGTGAGTGTGAATGTTGTCTGTCTATCTGTGTTGGCCCTGTGATGAGGTGGCGACTTGTCCAGGGTGTACCCCGCCTTCCGCCCGATTGTAGCTGAGATAGGCTCCATCACCCCCCGCGAGCGACCCCGAAAGAGATGAGCGGTAGAAGATGGATGTGTGTGTGTGTGTGTGTGGTGTGTGTGTGTGTGTGTTTTGGCAAACTCTACACAAGGCCAAAGCCTTCACCCAAACAACAGAAGGGCCTCATTTCAAAATGTGAGTTTGGCTCCCATTTCCCCCCACAGGAGAGAACTGGAATCACAGTCCAAATTTCCCAACAGCTGAAGTCCATCCAGCAATCAGGAAGGCTCTCACCTGAAGCAATCACGTCCACTCATTTAAGTTTGCAGCTCCAGCTCAGACTTCAGGCCAACAAACACTGCTCTTGGAGCGGTGGCTGACGGTGAGATGACTTATATTATTTTGATGTTTCATTTGATGTGTTGAATTTATTTTAATTGCCAATTGTTAAATGTTTCATGTCAAATCAGAGCTGTAAAGGGTCAGTATATGTACTTTTGAAAATACTTTACTTTCAAAAATGGTTCATTGAAATGTAATTTGTTTATATTGGTCCCTAGTTGTGTTTGTGTGTTTCCACCTTCTTCAAAGGTTTTTCACCTTACAACTACTGATTTTTTAATGAAAAAAGAGACAATCAAGTCCAAAAATATAAGGAGAAAGAGAGATTTGTTTATCATTGAATTAAAAAAAAGAGTGAAATCCAAGTGTAACCCTGGTCAAACCCTTTTCAAGTTGAGAGAGAGAGAGAGAGAGAGAGAGAGAGAGAGAGAGAGAGAGAGAGAGAGAGAGAGAGAGAGAGAGAGAGAGAGAGAGAGAGAGAGAGAGAGAGAGAGAGAGAGAGAGAGAGAGAGAGAGAGAGAGAGAGAGAGAGAGAGAGAGAGAGAGAGAGAGAGAGAGAGAGAGAGAGAGAGAGAGAGATGGAAGTAGAATTCCTGTATGCTAAAATGTGAACTTTTCTACTGACACGCATGACAGCACATGATATGAAAGTTATTTTTACTAGTTTGAAAGTCATCATTGAAGATGTTTTTGCTGCCTTGTCACTTTTTACAGTCAGTGCGTTTCCATGCACTATGTTTGTCTGATTCGTCAAATAATTCAGTTTCTTTTATTTTCATAGCTCCATGTGAAGTTATTCCAGTCAGATACTGAAAACATATTTATATATACCATAAGGCGCACTTGTCTTTTCATTTTCTCAAATCGACAGTGCGCCTATAATCCGGTGCGCCTTATGCACAGATTATTTACGGTGGTGCTTACCGACCTCAAGGCAATCCGATACGGTACATATATTTAAAAATGTGCGATGAACAAAGTTGGACAAGTAAATGAAATGAATAAAAACATCTTATAGTTTTTCAATAATACTAACATACTAAGTTTCGTTTTCAACATGCTGAAATTTGGTCCGCTGTTAAAAGTTGTATTGTGGCTTCATGTTATTGTGTCGTGGCGTTTGTTTCTTGTGGCTTTTGCAATTGTGCTGGAGATGAAAGTCGGTGTGGTGTTGCCTTATGATTTATTTATTAAATCAAAAATATTGAAATTCAATGACTAGGTTCATTTGCAAACATGTACAAAGCAAACTATAACCTGCTACCTGAGAATGCACAACAATTCTTCTATATACAACCTAAGAGGAAACTCACTTAAAACACTTTTATGCACGTACAACACTTAAGACCTTTAGCATATCAGTATGTGGCATTAAATGATGGAATGGATTAATAAAGAATGTACTAATATGATCCAGTTTAAGAAACTTTTCTGACTCAGTGTTCACAAAGTACAAGGAAGGATCTTTATAAACATCCATCCATCCACTTTCTACCGTTTGTCCCTCTCGGAGTCTGTTGTGTTACACTGAGTAAAAACAATTATTTAATGAGCTTGGCTTCTTCCTACTCCTTTTCGGACATGCTGTAAATAGAATTTTTATGCATGCACGAAATATACTAACACGATAATTATATGCTCCTATAGCTAATACAGGGCTCGAATTTAACCGCGGCATTTGCCGCGACCGCCCTTGTGATTTGCAGTAATGCCCTAAAATTTGACCAACATTTACGGCAACAACATGCCGTGACCGCCCTTGACTTTTGATTTGTTAATGGACTACGGATGTAACTATAAACGGCATAATTGATAGACAGCTGTAAAATTCCAGATAGTTAGTAATACCGTTTTAATTTTTATTTACCAAAAAGCTGTCATTTATTAATGCATTTTAAGCAACGGCCTACTTCCTCAATACTGAAGCGCCACAGCATAAACATTGCGGCGACTAGATGGACTTTGCTTTGAAAATGTTCGCTCCGAGGTAACGGCGCCGATCTCTTCGTTTCAATCGATTCTACTTCTGTGGAATCTCTGTGTGCGATTAGGAGCGCAATGCTGTTGGGAGATAAAAAATATTTGATGTAGGAGTTTAATTTTGAACGTGCAGCTGGCGTCGTTCCGTCAGCTGCAGGGACAGAGTTAGCATGCATAAGGCGGGAACTTTGCCACAAATTGTTTATAAAGTCTGTAGTTTGTTTACTGGGATGTTCACTCTCCCTTTTAATTTAACTGCTAACTTTGTTAGTGTTCCAATAACATCAATACTTGCTCAAATGTTTTGTCATCTCATCGAATTGAATGTTGGATGAGTTGTGGGTGGGGCACCAAGATTGTATGTTAGATATGAGAGGTATCACTCGTGGTTTTTTTTTGTTGGCCAAACTGTTGCACTGAAGTACATGGTGGTTGTTGAACAAAGCTTATTTGACTTTATCTTCATTAGCCAAACTGCTTTGTCTTTTTATATTGATATCAAAAAGTAAACCATGATTTTTTACATTGTTTTTTTTCATTCCACAAAGTAATTATTTTAATAACCATTCATGTGAAATAGAATGTTGTTAATGTTTTATGGTGTATAGTTAATTCCTGTACGACATATTTCTGCTCAAAGTTCAATGCCTCTGTCCTGACACAGCATGTACATGTACACACATTAGTATATTAAAAAAATCTGACATGCTGATACTATAATGAACAAAAACACATATTTGTCTTTAAATATATAGATCCAGAATTTAGAGCATTTTTTAATAGATATTACAAATTACATGATGGTGTCGTGTTCACACCCAAACAGTGAATAGTCATGATTAATAATCGTGATTTCAATATTGATAACAATCATTATTCTTTTGTCCATAATCGTGCAGTCCTATGTATAAGACTTGATCTCATACATCGGGGGAGTCCAAACTTTTTCCACCGAGGGCTGCACACCTGAAAAATCAAAGCAAGCGGGGGCCATTTTGATATTTTTTTATTTTAAAAACCAATACAATATATGTATAAAAAATATACATTAAGGCCTCCACTCAGGCTTGATCCCGGGGACCCCAAAGGGTTTTGGTCCAAAAAATATTTAAAATGTGTCATTATTCAGTATTATTATCTCTAGATCAACATTAGGTCTATCTGTCAGTATAACGTTTTTAAAGATTTAAGTCGTATGCTCTTTTTGTCAAAGAAAACTGTTTTTTTTTTAATGGAAAAAACACAAAATATGCAATATTTTCACCCAATAAATTTTTTAAGAGGAATATTTCAGATTATATAATTGGAGCCTTAAAAAGGTAAATAACTCATAACACTGATTTTAATTCATTATTATTTTTTGAGCAATGACACTTAAAAACAAATCACACAAAAATTATTAAGGAACCAAAAGGGTCCTACTCATTAAAGTGTTAAAAAATAAATTATAAATTTTTTTTACTGTTTACTTTTAACACAATAATCTCGAGATCAACTTCAGATCTATCCGTCAATTATAAGTTGTATTGTTGTTTATGTTTTTTGTTTGTTCGTTTTAGGCCCTTTAAAAAAAAAAAAGCTAAATTTTTTTATATGGCAAACACAAAATATGCAACATTTTCCCAAAAAAAATATCTCAAAGTGCAATATTTAATGTGACGTAATTGGAGCCTTGGATATGTCAATAATTCATAATAACATTGATTTTGATTAATTATTTTTTTAAAGAAAGAAACAGCCTGCATGGCAGCTTTGTGTTATTAGAGTAAACATTGCAACATTTTCTTGTTACATTTCACCTGTTTGGTCTTTCATACCACTTTGTTTTTAATTTTTTTAATCGTATTTTAAAATGGGCCGTGGGGCCATTAAAAAATGACCTGCGGGCCGCAAATGGCCCCCGGGCCGCACTTTGGACATCCCTGTCATACATGAACACTATTTTTATCGATATGGACAAAGTGCAGTTACGTCTTGTATCCATAAGGTGCCATCTTGCGAATTTTTCACATTATTTTTATTTATAGTATTTTGTTTCTGCCATATTAGTTTGTTTATAATGCTTGTGTTTTTAAAAAGTTCAAATTTGAGGCCTGTAAAATGACTGGTGGCCGTTCGCAGTGTGTCTCTCATGCACTAGGGGGCGAATGTGGTCAGTTCAGCTTGTTCAGCTATGTCAGACGTAAAATGCTACATGCTAATAAGCTAGCGCAAGTAACTGTAAAGCAGGTAGGTACAAATTTCCACTGCTTTTTGGTGTTGGTAATGTTTAAACGACACTTGTGGTTATTAGGATTGTCAGAAACAAATAAAGAACGCTTTTTTTTTTTTTTTTTTAGTAAACCTTGTTTTAAAGGAGGTTTCTGTTCAGAAGTTGTCTCAAACAGCCGGGATGTTGCTAGAGTCATGTCACGTAAAAAAAAGAAAAATTGTGTCTTCTTCGGGAACATTCTGATACTTATCAAACAAGGAAGTAGGTATCTATAATTAAAAAAAATACTGACCTATTTTAACTTCATATAGCTGTACTTTGTGCTTGTTTTGATTGGTGAAATGGAATCTAACGCCACTACTGCTAACGTGGGATTGGCGGAACAGAGTCACGTGATAGTGGCGGTCGCTGACACTAGAATGCGTTATTTGTGATATGAATAAATGTAACGATCGGAGTGGAACTCACTTTTACTCTGTTACTTTTTACTTTTGAGAAGAAGAAACGTTAATGTATGTTTCACAAACTACTCTGGCAAGTACAATTCATCCAAAAAGTTACTACAGCAAATGTAACTGAGCAAATGTAGCGTGTTACTACCCACCTCTGGCCGTCACGTGTAACCAAGGAAATGAAACTCAAAGTGACGGAGTAAAAGTAATGTTTCTTCTCAAAAATAGTAAAAAAGTATGTTACATTAAAACTACTTTTGGCAAGTACAGTTCATCAAAAAAGTTACTCAAGCAAATGTAACGCGTTACTACCCACCTGTGGCTGTCACCTGTAACCAAGAAAATGAAACTCAATGTGACGGAGAAGTAACATTCCTTTTCAAAAATACTCAAAAGTAAAAAATATGTTACGTTGAAACTACTTTGGCAAGTACAATTCATCCAAAAAGTTACACCAGCAAATGTAGCGTGTTACTACCCACCTCTGGCCGTCACGAGTAAGGAAATGAAACTCAATGTGACGGCGTAAAACTATCGTTTCTTCTCAAAAATATCCATCCATCTTCTTATGCTTATCTGAGGTCGGGTCGCGGGGGCAGCAGCCTAAGCAGGGAAGCCCAGACTTCCCTCTCCCCAGCCACTTCGTCCAGCTCCTCCCGGGGGATCCCGAGGCGTTCCCAGGCCAGCCGGGAGACATAGTCTTCCCAACGTGTCCTGGGTCTTCCCCGTGGCCTCCTACCGGCCGGACGTGCCCGAAACACCTCCCTAGGGAGGCGTTCGGGTTCTCAAAAATATTCAAAAGTAAAAAGTATGTTACATTGAAACTACTGTCAAGGACAATTTAGCCAAGAAGTTACTCAAGTAAATGTAGCGCGTTACTACCCACCTGTGGCCGTCACGTGTAACTAAGGAAATTAAACGTAATGTAATTGAGTAAAAGTAAAGTTTTTTCTCAAATACTCAAAAGTAAGTGTTTCATTAAAAGTACTTTGGCAAGTACAATTAAGCCAAAAAGTTACTACAGCAAATGTAGCATGTTACTACCCACCTCTGGCCGTCACGTGTAACCAAGGAAGTTAAATTCAATGTGACAGAGTAAAAGTAAGGTTTCTTCTTCTCAGAAATACTCAAAAGTAGAAAGTGTTACATTAAAAAACTTTGTCAAGTACATCCATCCAGCCATCTTCTTCCGCTTATCCGAGGTTGGGTCGCGGGGGCAGCAGCCTAAGCAGGGAAGCCCAGACTTTCCTCTCCCCAGCCACTTCGTCCAGCTCTTCCCGGGGGATCCCAAGGCGTTACCAGGCTAGCCGGGAGACAGTCTTCTCAACGTGTCCTGGGTCTTCCCCGTGGCCTCCTACCGGTCGGACGTGCCCTAAACACCTCCCTAGGGAGGCGTTCGGGCATCCTGACCAGCTGCCTGAACCACCTCATCTCGCTCCTCTTGAAAAGTTACTCCGGCAAATGTAACAGAGTAAATGTAGCGTGTTACTACCCACCTCTGGCCGTCACGTGTAACTAAATGGTAAATGGGTTGTACTTGTATAGCGCTTTTCTACCTTTTTTTTAAGGAACTCAAAGTGCTTTGACACTATTTCCACATTCACCCATTCACACACTGATGGCGGACACTAAGGACATGCACAATTAAACGGAAGCCTGTCCTATTTCTCCCAGACTGTTTAATTTAGGTGTGCTTTTACGTTTACGTCGGTAGGGGCTTTGCGTGGAATTGGCTATGATTCCAGGTTAATCTCCTAAACTGTCAAGAATGCGTCTTGGCGTAATCTCACATTGTATCCCTGACAGAGGATTTTTTTTTTTTTTTTTGTGCAACTTCTATCTCATGTTTTCTTTAAACAGCAAGTGAGGTGGGCAGAGGGGAGGACAGGAGAGGGAGAGCGTGAAAGCGAGAGTACAGAAGCTCCTCCTCGTTCTCTGCGTGTGTTTTCTTGTGTTTTCTCAGCCCGCTCCTCACTCACACTATATCGCTCAGCAGAGATCCAGTGCCGGGGGAGCAAGCATTCTCCTAAAGCGGGGAAAGGGAAGCAGCTCGATCGCCCTCCTCGCGCTCTTTCACCAGGAAAAGGTAGAAACGGAGTGTTTATTTTTGGCGGGGACGGATATATTTCTGCATGTTGTTGTTAGATGGAGAGGATGCAAGGAGAGGGAGAGGTGGACCACCTGGAGCGACCGAGTCCGCTGACTGAGAAGGAGAAGGTGATGATCCAGGACTCCTGGGCAAAGGTCTACCTGAAGTGTGACGATGTCGGAGTGGCCATACTCATCAGGTATTTACTTTAACCCTCCTGATGATGACTATATACCGCATTGTAGGGCTGGGCGACATGGACGAAAAACTGTCGGGATGTATAGATCGGTAGGTCGTGAGTTCAAACCCCGGCCAAGTCATACCAAAGACGATAAAAATGGGACCCGTTACCTCCCTGCTTGGCACTCAGCATCAAGGGGTTGGAATTGGGGGTTAAATCCCCAAAAATTATTCTCGGGCGTGACCACCGCTGCTGCTCACTGCTCCCCTCACCTCCCAGGGGTGAACATGGGGATGGGTCAAATAGGTTAATTTCACCACACCTAGTCTGTGTGACAACCATTGGTACTTTAACTTTTTAAACTTATTTTTACTTAAATTCGATATATTTTCCGGTGAAAGTATACATATAAAGACATTCATTTTTGAGCGATATTCAGTGAAATTGAAGTGAATGACAACTGTACTGTAAACACTTTTATTAACCCAGTTAGTCTAGATGGGTATTAACAGCACAGAAAATAAACTAAGTAGCACAATTACACAACATAAATAAAATGGAAAAATATTATTTCTATTTCAAATAAATAACATAGCTGTGCAAATAATACAAAAATACATTTGCAGGCAGGCACTTCCTGGTTCGATGACCCGCCCTATCTTGCCTCTGATTGGCCTATCCCTAACCAATCGTGACTCATCATAGTAAACGACCAACCAATCATGGATATTCTCATAGTGCAAGTACATCTTGGAAGGAGGAAGGGGAGGGGTTTAGTAGCCCATGGAGGGGGATAACAAGGAACACAACAAATAAGTGCAGAATCGTCATTTTAACGTGATATAAATTATATCGATATACCAGTTAATTTTATTTGTTATGCTGCTTTGCAAGACCCGTGTCACGTGACTTCAAACTTGACACCTCATTGGCTGCTTCTTAAACAGGATCGATTGCTTCAGTCTTAATTTACCGGAAGAGAGTCTTGCTTTTTGAAGCAACATATTTTTACACTGAATTTTTATACACTAAATTATTTTAAACTGAATTTTAAAACACTGAATTTTTCTTCAATGAAATTGTGAGCCTAATTTGATGTATATAAAAAAAATAAAAAAATAAAAAAAACTTTAAACAAAATTTAAACACAAAAAATTCAGTTACATAAAAACAATGTCAAAAAAAAGCTTGCGTAATTAAGACACAAATTGACCTGGATAGATATCAGCAAAAAAATATCTACTTGCATTTCAACTTTCCGATACAAGCAGTCCTGCAGCATGTTAACATGTGAATGTCCTCCAATAAGCACACAAGTTCTTCTATTTTAGCCATTTACAAAAGGTAAACATGCTAGGGCCAGGGCCCCAGTTTCAAGGGCTCAAGGGACAGACAGCGAAATTTGGATGTTTCGTCAGGAAGTGCCTCCGCAGGTTATATTTCTTTCAAACTTAGTTTACTTAAATACAAAGTAAACACATCAGCTTTCACACTGCACTGTCAATAAATTAAGTATCCTTCCCTCGCTACTCGTTACTAGCGTGTGCAGATAGTTAACAGCATGAAGAAGCAGAAGCTCCTGAAGGTTTTGTTGCGGATTAATGTTCCTCCTTTTGAATTATTTTTTCCTCATTTTTGTTTCTTTGCACTTTTTCCTTCATTTACGTTTGTAAGACTGAAAATATAGACATAAACATTAGGAAAGTATAACGTGTATTTGACATAATATCCATTGTGTATTTTACATATATAAAATAGGTGTTAATACATTCACACAAACTACAGATGTTTACACATACACAAATTAAACGTCAAACATTGCACACAATGAATGTGACTCGACACAATTAAACCTAAGGTGCAGCGTTATTGCCCTTTACTAGTCAAATTTAGCGCTACATGTATTAAACGAGCTTTGATCTGCAGTTATTCGCAGACAAAACATGACCATGAATACAAAAGACATCACAAAGACAGCAATTTCAATACAAAACCAACGAAATATCTTTATGCACAATATCTACTCACAAATGTTTACCCAGTTCCTTTATGAAGCTTCTACCATTGTTGCTGCTTGTCTGGATCAATGTGTCCGTCGCTTAAAAGGTCCCACTGGAAACAATGACTCGAGCGCTTCATACTTTGTTGGCCAGTCGTTGTTAAAAGTCAGATTTTCGCAATTGATTTAGATTTTTTTTTCTTCTACTCACCCCACTGTTGCTTCACTGTGACACATATGCCTCGCTGCTGCCCCCTGCAGGGAGGCGAGAGCACTGCATACATGATCAACCCCGGTTTGAATGGTTTCATCAAGCCTAGTTGGGTGATGTTTGGCAAGCCAGATGAAAAGCTTTGACGGGCCGAATGTGGCCCGCGAGTTAAATAGGCCTGTGCTAAGCAATTAGCTACGAGTACTAGTAGCTGAGATAGGCTCCAGCACCCCCGCGACCCCGAAGGGAATAAGCGGTAGAAAATGGATGGATAGCTAGCAGCTACACGATAGTACACAAGCTAAACATACATAATAAATGTACCTCAGCGGTTTAGAGCAAGGGTTCTTAACCTTTTTGACCCCGGGGCCCAACTTTTCCACTACAGATGGGGCCCAGGGCCAACTGAAATATTAACACTGATTTAGTAATCTCACTCTGTCAGCCTTGTCAGATGATATGAAAGTATGTGTTAACCGCAAAGATTATTTACCACATAGACCTTGGATCAGGCTGATTAGAAAAATAAGTATATACTGCATAAGAAAATCATAATAAACTCAATTAATAATGAACGTTTCTTAACTAAAGGGTCAATAAAATGAAAGTGCAAGTGAAAATACTGCTTCACCTCTTCCATCATAATGTTTGCACTTAAACTCCTTGATTTTAGCTCCAGACTTCTCTTTGTTTTTTGTCATTACTGCCACAAGTGGTGGAAAAGTGTATTATGGACCACAGCTGAGAGATATTTTTGGGGCCTTTTTAGGGGCATTTGTGGCCCAACAATGGGCCCCATGGTTAAGAAACACTTGTTTAGAGGTGCCATCCAAACATTTGAGGGTTCCTGGTTCGATTCCAGCTTCCGCCATCCTAAAGTCACTGCCATTGGGTCCTTAGGCAAGCCACTTTACCCACCTTGTTTCCAATACCACCTGCACTGGTATACATTTAGCTTACCACCGCCATCTTCCATGTGAAGCGCTTTGAGACACATATGAGAAAGGGCTATATAATTTGTCATAAACAATATTGCAGTGTAAAACAGCACATTTGTCAATATAAACAAGTATAGCCGCATATTATTTACACATACAAAGTCTCAAAGAAGAATTATTTAACAAACGTGTGTGCGTAATTCAATTTACTGCCTCTAAGCCTAACTGCATGAATTATTGTGACCAGTAGGTGTCACCAAAAAGACAATTACCACTCCACATCAACTTAAAGACGGCATAAGTCCTTTCCAGACAGTTAATGATAAATAGGTTAGTACTTTTTATATCTACCATTGTTCTGTCAGATTGATTTCACTCGATTGTGTATGAGTTGTGTTGATCGGATCAATACTATACCGGCCAATACTCTATATGTTGTATCAGGACACTCCTAGTTTTAGCTGCGCATATGGTAACATTAACCCTGTTATGTCATAAGCAATGTCAATAAGCCCACAAGGTTTGTCTTTTCTCTTATTTTAGTCAAGTCATTTACAAAAGCTAAACATGCTAGTCGGAGATAGCAGCTACACAACAGCCTAGCGCACAAGCTAGACATCCGTGATATTTGAACAATATTGCAGTGTAAAACAGTGTTTGTCAATGTCAAATAATTACAGTTGCATATTGCTTACACATACAAAGTTGTTAGAAAGTATCCAGTAACAAACGTGTCTGCATTGTTCAATTTCACGCAGTCATGAGCTAAATAACTTCATGAATTATGGTGGCCGCTGGATGTCGCCAAAAAATAGTTACCACCCCACTATTACATATTTACTGCATATGTTCATTCCAGATGGTTAACAATAAATAGGTTAGTGTTTGTTCTGTTTGACCAATTTTACTGGATCAAACCTTTTGTAACATTTTACACTATTAAAAGTATCTACTATGACTTGTGCTGATATTGTAGCGTATCAATGTACGTATACTGTGTGTATATGTATGCATCTGTATTGCAATATATGTATGTGTATTGCTATATATGTACTGTATACGTATGTATATTTATATAAGTATGTAAAATGACTACAGAAGAAAATTTCCCAAAAATTATAATAAATTTAATTTTTTGAGCCCTTTTCTAAAACTAAACAAAGTTGTACATGGTAAAAAATGAGTGTGTACAATAGTGAATTTAATAAAGCTTGAAAAATCTAAGGGAACCGAACATATGCAGTTTAAAAATGCATTCAGAAAGCAAGAATACAATATAATGTGAAGGATTAAAAATGTCATAAGCTAAAAGGTGTGCGTAACAGCTTGTATTTAAATTAATCTTGAAGTCGGCGGGCAGTGTCACGGATGTGTAGCCAAAGTGTTGCACAAGGAGTGGGCGGCAACACAGAAGGCTCTGTTCCTCCAGGTCTGGTGTTTGGTTCTTGGGACGGTCAGGAAGTTTGCATCATTAGTTCCTAATTAGTTCAAATGTATCGGGTCATTCTGATGTGTCCCTGTTACCGAACGCTACAAAGACTATGTATCTTTTGGAGCTCTGGAGTTCACACCATGTCTAAAAAAACAAAACAAAAAAAACTAAAAAAAATTTTTGTGCATGTAATATTCTCACTGCTCATAATCCTATTCGTCCAATAGTAGATGCAAAGGGATAAACAATAATCCATCAGTCAGACACCCTTGGCTCTCCAAGAGCTGCCTCCCTTGGAGTAGGGTCTATTCTAAATGCCAGGCTTCCCGCCGTGCCTCCACTCTTATCACATGGCTTTCACGCCCAATGAGGATGTTTTCCTGGCAATCTGCGCCCCTGAATGTTGTTAAGCCGTCATGTAAACATCGTCTAAGAGTGGCCACCATGCGGTCTGCTGCAGTTTATTTTGGAGGGCTGAACAGCTGCTGCTGTTGCTTCACTGGGTAAACTCCAATCAGTCCGGAAAATACTTTTTTGGTAGTCTTTGGATTCATCGCTGACAGCTTTTAGGTCAAAGTTGAAAGGGACGTTGGATGGAATGTGAACCTCGTAACTCCTCCCACTCACCTTTAGTCGCCTATGTATTTACAGATGTGGGGATATATTGGGGCCTAGAAGGGCAACCTCAGTAAAAACTCTCAGAAAATCCAAAGCAAGAGCTGCATCACGACTCAGAGCTGTTGATTGACAATATTTACTATTTTTATATTTTGGTGACGACATTGCTCTGCATGGAAAAAAGAATACCCGAGTGTTATCATTAGATAGTATGTTTTGAGTGCCTTATGACTGAAAACTGTATCTTGATGTATGTTTTTTAAATCAGTCGATATTGATCATTTTATGAGCTTTGGCAAAACATATATTAAATGTAAACATTTCTATTTCAAAAGTAATCTTCCACTGATTATAATCCCCTCGGGTATCGAGGCAGAAAGGAAATGTCACTACAAGCATGGAAAACACTCAATATAAATAGTATTAAAATGAAGGTGCAAACATAAGGAATGTGTAAGAAAATAGTACAAAGTATGAAAATGTAAACATGGTGAAACCTGAGAATAACTATTTTCTGCAGGTTTCGTGCCAGGAAGTTACAGCTGTGCTCTAAAGGGTGAGGGCGGCTAAGGTGGTGTGGTATTAGCGGTCTTGCCTTGCGTCATTTACAGATCACATTGGTCTGACTACGGTACCTTTGGGGAAAAAATCCAAAAAACTCTCCAGGTGACTTTACCTCTTCAATCCACAATTTCTTCATTTTGATTTTTCTCTTTTCACTCCATGAAGAGAATTAACTGCCAGACAAGCAAACTTGATAGTTTTAAAGCCCTAGAGTGCATGTATCCCAAATACAGGGCTTCCTCAGTAATCTGTTTCAAAGGGGCCATCAAAATTGTATGAAGTCTTTTTTTTTCTCCCATAAGAAATAATGTATGTTCAATTGATCCGTTACATGCACTAAGAAAAAATAACATACCTTTATGCAGATTGTCCCTTCAATCACTGATTTGTTCATTATTCTCTTGTAGTAGTAGTGTGTGTATTACATGTTTGCTGTGTGATGTCGCCTCCCCCTATTTGGTATTGATTTGGGACGGCGTTCCTCGTTGGTAGAGCGGCTGTGCTAGCAACCTGAGGTTGGTAGCACAGGGGGGATCGAGAAAGTTTACGTTCACGCCGTGATCCCTGCAAGTAACCGCGCTGCTCTACTCCATGGCAACGCGGCGAAAGAAAAAACTTTCAACTCGGGTACCCTCCCGTTCTGGCGTCCAGGGGCAGTCTGGGCGGAGATCTGGTAGCAACACTGCTGCCGGTCTCCAACCAAGAATACTGCAACTGAACGTTGAAGGGCTCACAGATGCCAAAACATCCGTCATCGAGCACATGGCCCACACCACCCAAGCCATGGTCATCCTCCTTCAGGAAACTCACCGCCCAACAGCGGACAAGCTAGCGATCACCAACTTCACGCTAGCTGGGTCAATCCTGAGCAAGAAGCATGGCCTTGCCACGTTTGTCCACAACGATCTGAGCTGGACCCTCGCCGATCGATCACCGGACAACTCCGAGATCGAGTGGCTGCGAGTGGACGTTGGCGACATCAAAATTGTCAACGTCTACAAACCACCACCCTCACAACTCACGCCAGTGTCACTGCCAGTGCTTGAACCACCGTGTGTATATGCTGGTGATTTCAACTGCCGGCATACACGGTGGGGATACAGTACCACCTCACCGAGCGGGGAAACTCTTTCTGACTGGGCAGAGCGCAACTCGCTCAACCTTCTCTACAACCCGAAGGGCCCAGCCAGCTTTCACTCCGCTCGGCATAACACTGACACGAACCCTGACCTGGCTTTCGTGAGTGTCGGTGTGGACACCCAGCTCCCCGACAGACGTGTTCTAGGAATGTTCCCCAGGTCGCAACACCGACCGTCGCTGATATCGGTGCCCGACCTCGTGACAACAGTTCCGAGCGGACCGATGAAGCGATGGAACTTCCGGAAGGCCAATTGGAAACTCTATCGCCTCCATACCAACAAGTCCACACGGTGTCTCCCACTACCAGACACACCCAACGTGGACGAGGCATACCAGGACTTCTGTAGGGCACTAACATCTGCGGCCAAAAAAGCCATCCCACGCGGCCGGCGTAAGAACTACAAACCATGCTGGGATGGCGAGTGCGAGACCCTCTACAGCGCCTTCCTCCGGGCTCCCTATGGCCCGGAGGCTAACAATTCAGCCACTGCCCTTCTTTCCACTCTTGGAAGGAAGAGGCACCAGCGCTGGAAAGAGGCAGTCCACTCCATCGACTTCTCGCACACTAGCCGTATCGCGTGGAGCACTTTGAACAACTTGACTGGTAGGTCTGAGCGCGCACCCCGAACATGCCCCGTTACCGCAAATGCTATTGCAGCACAGGTTGTGAAAAACGGGGCATATACCGGGATAAATCGAGATTTTTCCCGGGCGGTGCGCCAGGAAACTGCAGACCTCTGGAGGACAACAACATCTAGCGAGTGTAACATCTCCGGTGAGTTTTCACCGGAGGAGTTCACAGCTGCCCTCCAGTATACCAAACCAGGCAAGTCTGCTGGGCCTGACAACATCTGCCCAGAACTCGTGCTCCACGCTGCCCCTGCAATGAAGTCCTGGCTGAGAGTTTTCCTGTCTTCTTGCCTGCGCCAACTCCGGATCCCCAGGATTTGGAGAAGGGCCACTGTTGTCGCTATCCCCAAGCCGAACAAGCCAAAGGATGACGTAACGAGCTACAGACCAATCTCGTTGCTCTGCGTCCCCTTTAAAGTCCTCGAGCGCCTGATTCACGCCCGTGTCGAGCCCATCATAGACCCCCACCTCCCCCGGGAGCAGGCGGGTTTTCGACGTGGGAAGTCCACGGTGGATCAGGTCGCCCTCCTTACCCAGGACATCGAGGACTGCTTTGAGGCGAAAAAGAAGGCCGGTGCCGTCTTCATAGACCTGACTGCTGCCTATGACACAGTCTGGCACCGCGGCCTCACCTGCAAACTTCTCCGCCTGCTTCCAGACAGGCACATGGTCAAAATGATCATGGAGCTTGTCTGGAACCGCAGCTTTACTCTCACCACCAGTAACGGAGATAAAAGCAGGTTGCGGCGCCTGAAAAATGGCGTCCCCCAGGGATCTGTCCTGGCTCCCCTCCTGTATAACATCTATACATACGACCTGCCTGCCACAGTCTCACGGAGGTTCGCATACGCAGACGATCTCGCGCTGCTGCACTCCGACAGGGACTGGCAGGCCTTGGAGGGAACTCTAAGCCAGGACATGGAGACTTTAGTGGCTTACCTCCATAACTGGAGATTGAAGCTCAGCGAATCCAAGACGGTGACACAAGCTTTCCACCTATACAATTGGGAAGCGGATCGTGAGATCAGGTTCGAGGTGCGGAAGCCGGATGGGGCTTCCCTTACCCTATGCCGGCCTCGTCCTACACCTGAAGACCCTCGTCCTGACCCTAAATACCTTGGGGTCACCCTGGACAGGTCGCTCACTTTCCGTAAACACCTCTTGGCAACACGCAAGAAACTCAACACCCGCGTCTCACTGCTGAGACGGTTGGTCGGGTCCGGTTGGGGTGCCGGGGCAAGAACTCTGCGAACAGCAGCACTTGCCCTGGTCTACTCAACTGCTGAGTACTGCGCACCTGTCTGGGCGCGCAGTGCTCACTCTAAACAACTTGATGTCCCGATCAACGAAGCCTTGCGTGTTATCACTGGATGCCTGCGCCCCACCCCTGTGGAGCTACTGCCCATCTTAGCAGGCATCCAACCCGCTGAGCTTCGTCGCCAAGGTGCTGTAGCAACTCTGGCGGGCCGGGCAAACATGGATGAGAACCACCTGCTCCATGAAAGGCTCACACTCTCCTCAGAGCCAACGCCCCGCCTCCCCTCCAGAGACCCACTGGTACCAGCCGCCCTGAAGCTCCTGCAGCAATGCAGTGACAACAACATCAGGGCGGCTCACTGGGCGAATCACAAATGGAGCACGGACCTGGAGCATACCATCTCCTCCAGACTCTGTGACTTCATACCTGACACCGGCTCAATACCAGGCCTCTCACTACCACGAGTGGCCTGGGTGAGGCTTAACCGCCTCCGAACTGGTGTCGGTCGCTTTCGCTCAAACATGTTCCAGTGGGGCTTAGCACCTAACGCGACGTGTGAGTGTGGCGCGGAGGAGCAGACTGCCGACCACGTGATCCTGCGTTGCCCGATTTATCGTGCTCCTAATGGTTTGCGTGGCCTGGCGGACCTGGATGACTGCTCGGTGACCTGGCTCACTTCTGTGTGTCCTGACATATGAACGGGAGGGCCCCCCGGGCCTGGGGTGGTAAAAGGCATAGACCCTCGGCCTCAGGTCCGGGTGCCGGAAAACAGCTGCCCATACGATGAAGAAGCAACCTGAGGGTTCCTGGTTCGATCCTCGGCTTTCACCATCCTAGTCACGCATTTGTCAAATTCAGTAAACAAATGTTTAAAAAACAAATGTACATAAAGGTACCGGTAATTTTTATGTATTTTCCGGATTAGAGCTCACTGATATATATAAGCCGCACCCACTAAAATTTTGAAGAAAACATTATATAAAACATATTAGCCTCACCGGACTACAGGCCGCAGATATATACATTGTGAAATGAGTTATTTACACAAATATTTTGTAAATTTTAATGTACCTACTTTTATTTTATTTATTTATTTATTTTTATTGTTTCCAAACGGTGTCTGTAAAACAGCTGATCAAACAAAACTGAAATCATCATGGACCCACTAACTGCGGAAGCTAGCTCTCCAATCAGTTAAACAGATTCGATCACTCCACGGTGACCTTTTGGTGAAGTTACTGAGGGATTTGTGAAACTGAAACCATACAAAAAGAATGTCGTAAGTTATAAATACTGACACTCAAATGTGTTAGCATATTAGCTAATGCTAACATTGCTAGCTTGATTACATTAGGATAGCACGTACAAATATGCACACGCTCTTACAGACATCACACATGGTACGGTTTAGTAAGTAAGAATTGTTTGTTATATTGTAAAACTTACAAATGTTGCTTGGAGTGATGAATGGAGACTCTATACGAGCTGAAATGCTAGAAGAAATGGCGTTGCTACTTCCAGTTGAAAGCTCCATCCAAACAAGGACAATGCAGCCACTGGAGCACCTGCAGTGAGCAAACTCGTCCAAAAGATGGCATCATAGTAAAAACCAATAAGTGTCTGCTTGTTTTTTGGGGGGTTTTAAAAACTGTTGCATAAAAATAAAAAAAATCCATAAATTAGCCGCACTGTTTTGAAAGCTGCAGAGTTCAAAGCATAGGGGAAAAGTATGAATTTAAAGCAATTAGATTACTTGTTGCTAGTAAATCTAACAGTTTCTCACATTGTTATTATACAACACTGTACTTTATAATGATACTTAAAATACTAAGAAATGCAATTTGCTGCAGTGGAGGTGATTACTTTTAACTTAGTGGCTCCACACTGTATCGAGACACATAATTAGCTGCTAGCCACTTGTCAGCCGGGGTACCAGACGGAATCAGCGGTTGTAATCGGCATTAAATGACATAAATCAGCAATGGCCGATTGAATACTTTTTTCACGAAAATGGGTCGATACATCCCTACTTTTAAGCCACCCATCAGTCAGGGAGGCCGGAGGCAAGGCTTGAGCCAACCGCAGCTATATGAATTAACGTGTACCCCGACTTAAACAAGTTGAAAAACTTATTCGGGAGTTACCATTTAGTGGTCAATTGTACTGAATATGTACTGTGCAATCTACTAATAAAAGTTTAAATCAATGGACTAAACGTCTTGCCATGCAATTAAATATTCCGCTCCATAGTTTGTGGATGAAATCCCTTTTGAAAAGGGTCAATGCCTCGGAATTGTGGAGAGAACGGGTTCTGCAGTCTGTCTAAAATGCAACGATAACATTTCCTTAAGGAAAAGTCTAAAAAATTTAGCTGGTTTCAGTGTTTAAAATATCGTGGAAATACATTTTCAAATATTCGGGCTTCATGGCGGTCTCATCCAAGAAGGTTCCCGACCCCTGCACTATAGTAAACGTTTAAGCCTCCTGGTTGCAGATGTTATCTGAAGGAGCCAACTTTGTCGCTGCCTGTGAAATTAAAAAGCCTCTCTGGGTTCAGCTCTGGGGTTCATCTTGAACAGATAAGGGAGGATTAGGACGCCCATGGCCATATCAAATACTAATGAGGCTATTTATATGCAACCACAGGTGGTGCAATTGCAAGCGCCAAAGATTAAACGTCACGGTCCCTCATTAGTTTCGTCGAAGTGGAGCTGCACATCCGCTCTTCACCCTGACCAAGAATTTCAATCCACAGATGAAACTCCCTCCATTAGTACATAGAAAATGGAATGTGATAACGAGTTTGGACGGCCAGGTGCTTTGACCCGCGGAGGTGTTGATGTTTCAAGGCCACCTCAGTTGACCCGACTTTGACTTTGTTGGTGTAACGTGCGACAGAGCCAAGAAAACATTAGTTCCTCGTGTGAGAAGGGATGTGCGACGAAAGGTCGGGATTTAGCAGGAAACAGTCTCTCACAGCGCAGGGTAGAATGCCCAGTTTGGATTTCTTGCCAAATCCGATCTTTCAACGTAGTCTTTTACATTTCCAAAAGAAATGTCGAATGTAAATGCGTGCAGACGTGACGTTATGAAGGAACTAAACATGGCCCCGATTCGGGTACCTCTCAGTCATGGCGCATTTGTGGCAAGTTCAAGGATTTTGTGCAATCATAGTCAACATTTTCGGAATGGATATGTTGCACGTAGAAGATTAAGAAGGAAAAAGGCAAGCATTTTGTGGGACACTTTCTACGTCTGCTCCGAAAAACGTGTGTGCGAGCAGACGGCGACAGGATTGGTGGGACATTAACATATGTTCACTTGTTTGTTTTGTAACCGTCTATTTTGGCGTAGAATTATGACTCGTATCGGTTTTTGATGACTTCTAGTCGGATCGTCGCAACACGATCCTTCACCTTTTTTTTTGCTCATTTGCATTGTTGGGACTAACGCGTTACTGTAACGCCGTTAGTTTCGGCTGTAACTAGTAATCTAACGCGTTATTTTTTTATATTCAGTAACTCAGTTACTGTTACTACATGATGCGTTACTGCGTTATTTTACGTTATTTTTGTATGTAGTATCGGCTAGAAACAGAAGGTCTGAGTGTTTTATTGCAGCGCTGCAGTGTCGTCCTTCTGAATCTCTTGTGTCACAAACCGGAGGCGCACTCTGTGTGTGTGAGTGTAAACCGTTGGCCAACCAAAAAGTAACCACAGAACACTGGTGTTCTGTGGTTACTTTTTGGTTGGCCAAGCGGACGTGACGACAGGCTGTCCTCACTCAGGTCCGCACGGACCTGGAGGGGGCGTGCCTTAAGTCCGGCTGGAAATCCGGAGAAATTTGGGAGAATGGTTGTCCCGGGGAGAGGCACTGAAATTCGGGAGGGTTGGCAAGTATGAGATATTCTCACTTCTTTTCTTTTGTCGAGCACAAAGAAAAGAACATTGTAGTTAAATGTAAATTGTGTCTTGGATCAAAGATCCTATCTACTGCCCAAAACAACAATTCAAATCTGCCTGGTTAGGCTTTGTGTATGTCATGTGTGCCTTCCTTAGGTGAAGCCAGGTTTACAGCTATGTTGTTGTTATGCTGTTTGTTACTTTTGTATGTTATGTTGCAGCTATTTCAAATAGTTTTGTCAATTTGTTCTGGCCCTTGGAAACATATCTTTGTGTTGTATGTAGACCACATTGCTTAACAGAGTTCAGTGATGCAAATGCATGTCAAGTTGATCAACAGATTGTATTATTCCCCAGTGCAATAACAGTACTGAAATGAAGGCTAAAAGGGCATTAATGGGAGGTTTAAAAAATAAAAAAAATTTTTAAAAAGTAACTAGTTACGTTTCACAGTAACTCATTACTTCTTGGTGTAAGTAACTGAGTTACTTTTGAAATAAAGTAACTAGTAACTAACTAGTTACTGGTTTTCAGGAACTAACCCAACACTGCACATTTGTCAACTATTCTGCAACCGTCGATTTATGACGTCCAATTGTGATACGTATCGCTATTTGATAACGTATGTCGGATAAACGCAACACGATCGTTCGCCTGTTTTTTTTTCTCATTTGTCAACTATTTTGCGACAGTCTATTTTGGCGTAGGATTTTGATGGTTATCGGTTTTTTGATGACTTGGTCGGATGAACGCAACACGATCCTTCACCTGTTTTTTTTGCTCATTTGTCAACTATTCTGCAACAGTTGATTTTATGACGTTCAATTGTTATATGTATCGCTATTTGATAACTTATGTCGGATGAAGACGATCCAATTTTTTGCCTGTTTTTTGCTCTATTGTCAACTACTACAGTCTATTTTGATGTAGAGTTTTGATGCGTATTGCTTTTTAATGATTTCTGGTCTGATGAATGCTACCCGATCGTTCACCCATTTTCTGCTCGTATGTCAACTGTTTTCCAACAGTCTATTTTGGCATAGTGTTATGTCGAGTAATGCTATTTGATGACATTTATGTCCGATAAACACAACACAATCCTTCGCCTGTTTTTTTGTTAATTCGTCAACTATTTTGACGTAGAATTATAATATGTATAGTTATTTGATAACATGTCGGATGAACACAACCCACTCGTTCGCCTGTTTTTTTTGCTAATTTACCTATTTTGCAACAGTCTATTTTGGCGTAGAATTATATGTATCGCTATTTGATGTGTATGTCGGATAAACGCAACCTGATCATTCGTCTGTTTTCTACTTATTTGTCTACTATTTTGCCACCCTCTATTTTGGCTTAGTATTATGACTCGTATCGCTATTTGACGACTTACAGTATATGTCGGATGAACACAACCCAGTTGTTCACCTGTTTCTTTGCTAACATGGTAACTATTTTGCAACTGTCTATTTTGGCGTTGAATTATGACATATCGCTTTTTGATGACTTCTGATCGGATCAACGCAACCCGATTTGTTAATCTGTTTTCTGCTCAATTGGCAAATATTTTGCAACCGTCTATGACGTTCAATTATATGTATCATATATCAAAACATATGTCGGATGAACACAATCCGATTAATCTGCTGTTTTTTTTTCTTCATTTGTCAACTATTTTGCCACAGTCTATTTTGACGTAGAATTATGACGCGTATCGCTTTTTATGATTTCTGGTCGGATGAATGCTACCTGATCGTTTGCCCGTTTTCTGCTCGTATGTTAACTGTTTTCCAACCATCTATTTTGGCATGGTGTTATGTCTCGTAACACTATTTGATGTTTGTCAGATAAACGAAACACGATCATTCGCCCTGTTTTTTTTCTAATTTATCAACTATTTTGCAATTGTCTATTTTAGCGTATAAATATATGTATTGTTAGTTGATAAAGTTTATGTCGGATAAACGCAACCCAGTCGTTCGCCTGTCATTTTTGCTAATTTGTTAACTGTTTTGCAACTGTCTATTTTGGCTTAGTATTATGATGCGTATCGTTGTTTGATGACTTACAGTATATTTTGAATGAACACGACCAAATTGTTCATCTGTTTCTTTGCTATTTGTTAACTATTTTGCAACCATCTATTTTGGTGTAGAATTATTACGCATATCGCTATTGATGTTTGTCAGATAAATGCAACACGATTCTTCGCCGTTTTCTACTCTTTTGTCAACTATTTTGCAACAGTGTATTTTGGCGTTGAAATATATGTATCATTATTTGATAACTTATGTCGGATAAACGCAACCTGATAATTTGTCAACTATTTTGCCACCCTCTATTTTGGCTTAGTATTATGACTCGTATTGCTATTTGACGACATACAGTATATGTCAGATGAACACAACCCAGTTGTTCACCGGTTTCTTTGCTAATATGGTAACTATCTTGCAACTGTCTATTTTGGCGTTGAATTGACGCATATCCCTATTTGATGATGTACACATACAGTATATGTCGCATAAATGCAACACGATCGTTTGCCTATTTTTTTGCTAATCTTTTCATATTTTGAAGGAAGGTCAGTTTTGTAGCTTCTGTAACAAGCTAAACTGTTTTCAGATGTGTGAACATGATTGCACAAGGGTTTTCTAATCATCAATTAGCCTTCTGAGCCAATGAGCAAACACATTGTACCATTAGAACACTGGAGTGATAGTTGCTGGAAATGGGCCTCTATACACCTATGTAGATATTGCACCAAAAACCAGACATTTGCAGCTAGAATAGTCATTTACCACATTAGCAATGTATAGTGTATTTCTTTAAAGTTAAGACTAGTTTAAAGTTATCTTCATTGAAAAGTACAGTGCTTTTCCTTCAAAAATAAGGACATTTCAATGTGACCCCAAACTTTTGAGCGGTAGTGTATATGTATCATTATTTGATAACATATGTCTTATAAACGCAACCCAATCGTTTGCCTGTCTTTTGCTAATTTGTTAACTATTTCGCAAAAGTCTATTTTGGCATTGAATTAAGATATGCATCACTATTTGATAAAGTATGTCAGATAAACGCAACCCGATCATTTGTCTGTTTTCTACTTATTTGTAAACTATTTTGCAACTTTCTATTTTGGCTTAGTATTATGACACACATCGTTATTTGAAGACGTACACACAGTATATTTCGGAAAATAGCAACACGATCGTTCACTTGTTGTTTTGCTCAGTTGTCAACTATTTTTCAACTGTATTTTGGCGTAGAATTATGTGTCATTATTTGATAACGTATATGTCGGATAAGTGAAACCCAATCGTTCGCCTATTTCTTCGCTAATTTGTTAACTATTTTGCAACAGTCTATTTTGGCGTTGAATTATGTTGCGTATTGCTATTTGATGACGTACAGTATGTCAGATAAACTCAACACTATAGTTTGCCTGTTTTCTACCCATTTGCCAACTATTTTGCAACCATCTATTTTGGCATAATATTATGATGCGTATCCCTATTTGACGTACAGCAGGGGTCGCCGATCGCAATCGACCAGTCGATCTTTGGGACCTTACAGCTCAATCACGAAAATATTAGAAGAAAGAAAAAAAGTATTAATATGACATTTGTGACACCCGCACCTGGAGGGTGACAAACACGCATTTTAACCCCTGAACACACCCGCAAGCCTTGCCTCTCGCTCTCTTTTCAGCGTCTCATCCAGCTGCTCTCGACACCGTGGCCACACCGCGAGCATGGCCGGACACTTCACCTGCTCGTCTCACGAACGCACATTGCATGACGTGCTCATAAATCGAGTTGCAACAGTGCATTAAGGTTAATTGTTAAAACGCATCGCACATTTTCTAGCGTGTGAGGACTTGCATTTTGGGGATGCATCATTGGAAAGACACCCACACTTTCTGGGCAGCAATCAACCGGCTTCCTCTCTCCAGTAATGTGGTACTCTGCTGGAAGTTCTGCCGCGTCTTCCACAAACTGTAAAGTTCCCGTAAAGGCGAGCGGCCTATTGGGACTTGCCGAGGCCCTTCCGTCGGTCAAGGAGCCCACTGTCGTCAACATCACTCAACTGCAACAGGAAGCTGACAAATACTAGAATCTGTGAACATTGCTCCAAAGTATGGATTTTGTGTTTATTTAAAACCCGCCAGGTGAACAGCTGATTTTACTGCTGATGTAAGCTGACTCGCGTCCCATATGTGACCATATGAACAAATATACTACGGTACTAGGACTATAGTGGCCATAAACCGTTAGCTTCTCCAGCAGGGGTGCCCACAGTGCCATCCATGACTCCTTTGTTTAATTGCAAAATAAAAACACCAACAAAAATTGGGAAAACAACAATAAGCACAATGAGGGGGAAAAAACAAAATGTCATCTATATACGTTAGGTCAGGAAAAAACAGGCCATTTCATCCCTACAAGCCTGTTTCACAGGTTTCCCTGCTCGTCAGGGGATTTTTCTGTATTTTCCCGAAAATTCCGCTCTACCCCGGTATTGTGTGTGTGTGTCTCTCTCTCTCTCTCTCTCTCTCTCTCTGTCAGGGGTATATCTTGCGCTGGTTTTTGTCTGAGACCAGATATCTTGGGCTTAAAAAGGTTGGTGACCACTGACGTACAGTATAGGTTGGATGAACCCAACCCGATTGTTCACCTGTTTTCTGCTCATTTGCAACCGTCTATTATGACAGTGTTGTGACGGGTATTACTATTTGGTGGCGTATATGTTGGATGAACGCAACCCGATCGTTTAGACCAGGGGTAGGGAACCTATGGCTCTAGAGCCAGATGTGGCTCTTTTGATGGCTGCATCTGGCTCTCAGATATATTTTAGCTGAAATTGCTTAAAGGCCTACTGAAACCCACTACTACCAACCACGCAGTTTGATAGTTTATATATCAATGATGAAATCTTAATATTGCAACACATGCCAATACGGCCGGGTTAACTTATAAAGTCACATTTAAAACTTCCCGGGAAATATCCGGCTGAAACGTCGCGGTATGATGATGTATGCGCGTGACGAAGTCAGTTTAACGGAAGTTATGGTACCCCGTAGAATCCTATACAAAAAGCTCTGTTTTCATTTCATAATTCCACAGTATTCTGGACATATTTTGCAATTTGTTTAATGAACAATGAAGGCTGCAAAGAAGACAGTTGTAGGTGGGATCGGTGTATTAGCAGCGGACTACAGCAACACAACCAGCTTTGTTGGAGCGCTAGCCGCCGACCTCACCTTGACTTCCTACGTCTCCGGGCCGCCAAACGCATCGGGTGAAGTCCTTCGTCCTTCTGCCGATCGCTGGAACGCAGGTGAGCACGGGTGTTGAGTAGATGAGGGCTGGCTGGCGTAGGTGGAGAGCTAATGTTTTTAGCATAGCTCTGTGAGGTCCCGTTGCTAAGTTGCTAAGTTAGCTTCAATGGCGTCGTTAGCACAGCATTGTTAACCTTCGCCAGCCTGGAAAGCATTAACCGTGTATTTACATGTCCACGGTTTAATAGTATTGTTGATTTTCTATCTATTCTTCCAGTCAGGGGTTTATTTTTTTGTTTCTATATGCAGTTAAAGCAAGATGCTATCACGTTAGCTCGTAGCTAAAGCATTTCGCCGATGTATTGTCGTGGAGATAAAAGGCACTGAATGTCCATTTCGCGTTCTCGACTCTCATTTTCAAGAGGATATAGTATCCGAGGTGGTTTAAAATACAAATCCGTGATCCACAATAAAAAAAAGGAGAGTGTGGAATCCAATGAGCCAGCTTGTACCTAAGTTACGGTCAGAGCGAAAAAAGATACGTCCATCACTGTCTCAAGTCCTTCACTGTAACGTTCCTCATCTACGAATCTTTCATCCTCGCTCAAAATAATGGGGTAATCGTCACTTTCTCGGTCCGAATCTCTCTCGCTCCATTGTAAACAATGGGGAATTGTGAGGAATCCTAGCTCTTGTGACGTCACGCTACTTCCGGTACAGGCAAGGCTTTTTTTATCAGCGAGCAAAAGTTGCGAACTTTATCGTCGATTTTCTCTACTAAATCCTTTCAGCAAAAATATGGCAATATCGCGAAATGATCAAGTATGACACATAGAATGGATCTGTTATTCCCGTTTGAATAAAAAAAAAAACATTTCAGTAGGCCTTTAACACGATAAGTAATGAATAATTCTGTGAGTAATCAGTGTTAAAAATAACGTTCAAAATATAAAACATTCTCATGCATTTTAATCCATCCAACAGTGTTCTACCGCTTCTGTTCAAGAAGTTGCATTAATGGTAAGTATTTTATTTATTATTGGTTAGCTTCAGAATAACTTGTTAAAAAGAATAATAAATGATAAATGGGTTGTACTTGTATAGCGCTTTTCTACCTTCAAGGTACTCAAAGCGCTTTGACAGTATTTCCACATTTACCCATTCACACACACATTCACACACTGATGGCGGGAGCTGCCATGCAAGGCGCTAACCAGCAGCCATCAGAGGCAAAGGGTGTGTCTTGCCCAAGGACACAACGGACGTGACTAGGAAGGTAGAAGGTGGGAATTGAACCCCAGTAACCAGCAACACTCCGATTGCTGGCACAGCCACTCTACCAACTTCGCCACGCCGTCCCTAATAATAAGAGACTTATTATACTGTAAAATGTTGGTCTTACTTAAAAATGCACGCATTTAGTTGTATTCAGGGTTAAAAAATATAATATGGCTCTCACGGAAATACATTTTAAAATATTTGGCTTTCATACATGGCTCTCTCAGCCAAAAAGGTTCCCGACCCCTGGTTTAGACTGTAGTCTCATCGCAAACATATCTGATTCATATCCACATACGAAAGAAGCCTGGGTTGGATTGTAAAAATTCACAATTGCACTGTTCATATTGACATGAAAAAAATCTGATGGGGGGGGGAAATCGGAATTGACCTGCAATGTGAACAAGTCTTCTGACATTAGGCGTGAAATGGCGAGACATGCGTATTTTCCTGCCTCAACAGTGCAGAAGTATATTAGATCACGGTTGAAACGACACTTGAATGACTGCAATCTAAGGATGTACTTTACACCAACACCCATCCAAACAATAACGTTATCCTGTTACCATTAGGTTCACGCAGTTGGAGGCCTACATTACTTTCTTTGTGCCAATACCTACATTCCACAGCTGAAACCTGCTGTGAAACTACATTCCTTCAAGCCACAATCATGTGTTGTATTGGATCTCAGGGTGATTTTGTTTTAAGTGTAAATATTGTAGAAAGACCGCTCCTGCCCAATGAAGCGGTCAGCACATTTAAAGGGGAATTGTATTTTTTGGGGAATTTTGTGTATCATTCACAATCCCCATGTAAAACAAGAGCACATGTTCTTCTTTTTTAGCATTCTAAACCGTAAAATATGGCAAGTGCGAGGTGGTTAACAATGCAATTAAGGGAGTAAACTATTCCGCCTTAAGTCCTCTGAAAAAACATGAATATTATAATATATTTTAATGTCCTTTTGTGTTCTTTGATGTTTCCCTCTTACACATGTTTGTGTGCTATGGCTATGAGGTTTTTTTCCCCTTGGCCTCAGTCTGGACCTCCCCTCCAGGGGCCCAGGCTTAGAATGATTTTTTTGTTTACCTGTTTCTCACCTTTTTTGTAATGGGCACCGGAAAATGGCAGACCAGTCAGCGATCCTGTTCTGTCTCCCTGTAATGTTTGTCTGCTCTTGAATGGGATTGTGCTGAAAATCTTAATTTCCCCTCAGGGATTGTTAAAGTATTTCTGATTCTGATTATTAACCAAGTATTAGCGATATTCTTATTATAAGAGCTATTTCAGACAAACTATTTTTAGCGCTAACTAGCTTATGCTGCTATATTGAGCTTCTGCATCACCTCTGAGTTGGTGAAAGTGAGTGACATCCATTTAGAATTTTTTTTATGAAAGATTTGTTGGTTGTAGTTGTCTGCTGTGGACTGCAGATTTAACATAAAGCAGGGGTCTCAGACACGCGGGCCAATTGTGACGTTATTTTGCGGCCCCCACCTTAATATGAAACTTTAATGTTAGTGTGGCCCGCGAGCATTCTTGCCAACCCTCCCGATTTTTCTGGGAGACTCCCGAATTTCATCCGCTCCGTCACACAACATAAACACAACAGAACAAATACCCAGACTCCCTTGTAGCCCTAACTCTTCCGGGCTACAATATACACCCCCGCTACCACCAAATCCCGTGGGTGCATCCCCACCGAAAAGTGGAAGATGCAATATTTCTGTGTTGAGCACTGGGGCACCCCGACGTGTCTTATTTCACAGAGAAATTTGCGGTGCACAAGGAATACAATTTGAAACGTCATTATACAACTAGACATGCTGAAGAGTATGCAAAATACCAGGGAGATGAGAGAGTGAACCGGGTTGCAAATTTTAAAACCAGTCTACTGAAGCAACAAGATTTCTTCAAGAAAGCAACCGAAAAGAGCGATGCAGCAGTCAAGACCCCTGACATAAAGGGTTTTAACTTGACAGCCCTTTTTGTTGGATGTTACTGGTGCAGGAGCAAAAGCTTAACTGCCATATCTCATTCCTCTCTCCCGCTTGGCAGACTGTTTGTGAACTTCCCCTCATCCAAGCAATACTTCAGCCAGTTCAAAGACATCAAGGAGCCGGAGGAGATGGAGCGGAGCGCCCAGCTTAGGAAGCACGCATGCAGAGTCATGAACGCCATCAACACGCTGGTGGAGAACCTGGACGACCCCGACAAGATGGCCTCTGTGCTGAAGATGGTTGGCAAAGCCCATGCTCTTCGACATAAAGTGGACCCGGCATACTTTAAGGTAATGTGTATTTTCCGGACTATAGAGCGCACCGGTATATAAGCTGCACCAACTAAATTTCGGGAGCAAACAATAGTTTTCCATAAATTAGCAACAGACTATAAGCCGCAGCACTCGTTGAGGTCTACATAACATGTAATGATGGTTCTTTGGTCAACATTTTGCATAGATTTTGTTTTAGAGACCATCTTCAAGCTGCTTTCCGACTGTTTCTTCAGAATGCATCGTTTTATGGGTGGTTTTATTTACGTGCCGTAGCCCTCCTTCAGGCCAATCTCCCTTTGACTGCGTCTCCGCCCTGTTGGAATATTTTGACGCTTCAATATTGAGTCTGCTGACAGAAGTTATAACTATTGTATTAGAAATTGCAGCAGTGGAGGATGCATGTGCATTTACGAGCCAGTCTGACCCGCAACCGGAAGATAGAGACAAATCAGAATTTTATTGACTTCAACTGATTAGAAACGGCAGCTCCGCGCAATGCTCCTTGGGTAAACCTCTACCATATGAAGATATCTGCTGACGTAACTAAGGCAAAGTACGTCACAAAAGTTTTAAAATTTTACGTTCTGAAATGAGTTATTTTCACAGACATATTGTGTAAATGTTTATTTGCATACCTTAATTGTTTCCAAATGGTGTCTGTAACATGGCAGTAAAACGGCTGATCAAACAGAAGTCATCGTCATGGACCCACTAGCTGCGGAAGCTAGCTCTTCAATCAGCTACACAGACTCAATAAGTCCACGGTGACGTTTTGGTGAATTTACTGAGGAATTTGTAAAAATAAAACCATACAAAAAAATGCCATTGTTAGTTATTACTAACAAAGAAACTTGTTAGCATATTAGCTAATACTAACGACGCTAGCTTCATCACATTACAATAGCACGTACAAATATGCATGAAAACACTCCCACAGACGTCACACATGGGACGCTTTAGTAAGTAAGAATTGTTTTTGTAATATTGTAAAACTTACAAACGTTGCTTGGAGTGATGAACGAAGAATTCATAAGAGTAGAACCGCTATGGACGGCTACAAGACTGAACAGCGCTTGTACTTCCGGTTGAAAGCTCAGTCTAAACAGAAGGGCAAGGCAGCACTGCAGTGTTTGAACACTTCCAAAACATGGTGCCATAGGAAAAACAATAACACACCTATTCAGTGTCTTTATTTGATTGTTTGTTAAACTGTGTGCATTATGGCCGTCAGAGGAAAAATCCATAAATTAGCCGCACCGTTTTATAAGCATCACTGTTTAAAGTGTAGGAAAAAAGACGCTTAGTGTCCGGTTTTTACGGTACATTAAGCTAAGGGATTTTTTACCAAAGTCATAGGCAGTAATTACACACAAACACATTTACATGAAGAGACTGATTCTAATGTACATAACGTGTGTAGTAGGTAAGGTTGTATTTAAGCTTCATTCCTGTGAGAATCCTGCATTAAGAAGTGGGAATATGCAGGGCAAGCTGCAGTGTGCACAAACAACCAACAGGTAGCATCTGTGAGCAGATCATCTTTCTCTTTCGGACTTAGCAGGCCTTCACGCATTCTTCATTCACGCTTTAAGTGACTGATGAGGCACAAGCTAACCCAGACCCACTGTAATGGTAGTGTTTGGTCAAATCATCTTTATACGACCATTTTAAGCCACTTTCCAAGTGTCTCTGCTAACAGGCCACCTTGAAAGGTAGGTCTTGTTTACAAGCAAATTAACTCCTCCGCGCTCCGCCCCCTCCAGGTGGTTGCAACTGCGTTTAAGCCCTATCAGCCGTGTTGTAGTTTTAGTTTTCGGTACAGATATCTACTGCTATCATAAGTTAGCACTTTACGCTCCTTGGCAACAATGTAGGATTTTAGCATCCAAGTCAGTCTGCCAGAATATTGCTTTATACAGTTGTGGTGAAAAGTTGTACACTTGTAAAGAACATAATGTCATGGCTGTCTTGAGTCTCCAAGAATTTCTACAACTTTAATTTTTTTGTGATAGTGTGATTGGAGCACATACTTGTTACAAAAAATATTCATGAAGTTTGGTTCTTTTATGAATTTATGGGTCTACTGAAAATGTGACTAAATCTGCTGGGTCAAAACATGTCCCTTGGCAAGTTTCACTGCAATAAGGCGCTTTTGGTAGCCATCCATAAGCTTCTGCTGGAATTTTTGACGACTCCTCTTGACAAAATTGGTGCATTTAGCTAAATTTGTTAGTTTTCTGACATGGACTTGTTTCTTCAGCAACATGGACAAAGATAAGACCTTCTGTGGTCAGATGAAACAAAAATTGAGCTGTTTGGCCACAATACCCAGTAATATGTTTGGAGGCGAAACGGTGAGGCTTTTAATCCCAGGAACACCATACCTACCGTCAAGCATGGTGGTGGTAGTATTATGCTCTGGGCCTGTTTTGCTGCCAATGGAACTGCTGCTTTACAGAGAAAATGGGACAATGAAAAAGGAGGATTACCTCCACATTCTTCAGGACAACCTAAAATCATCAGCCCGGAGGTTGGGTCTTGGGCGCAGTTGGGTGTTCCAACAAGACAATGACCCCAAACACATGTCAAAAGTGGTAAAGGAATGGCTAAATCAGGCTAGATTTTAGGTTTTAGAATGGCCTTCCCAAAGTCCTGACTTAAACATGTGGACAATGCTGAAGAAACAAGTCCATGTCAGAAAACCAACAAATTTAGCTGAACTGCACCAATTTTGTCAAGACAAGTGGTCAAAAATTCAAGCAGAAGCTTGCCAGAAGCTTGTGGATGGCTACCAAAAGCACCTTATTGCAGTGAAACTTGCCAAGGGACATGTAACCAAATATTAACATTGCTGTATGTATACTTTTGACCCAGCAGATTTGGTCACATTTTAAGTAGTCCCATAATAAATTCATAAAAGAACCAAACTTCATGAATGTTTTTTGTGACCAACAAGAATGTGCTCCAATCACTCTATCACAAAAAAATAAATTGTAGAAATTATTGGAAACTCAAGACAGCCATATGTTTTTTACAAGTGTATGTAAACTTTGAGTTTGAGTTTATTTCGAACATGCAAGCATACAACATGATACATCACAATTTTCAGTTTCTCTTTTCAACATGTTCGAAAAGGAGTAGGAAGAAGCAGAGCTTGTTTAATCATACCCCCTTTCTTTAACATAACAGTTGCTAAAACTTTTGTTCACTTCCTGTTCTCAATTTATTCACCATATACTCCATAAGTAATCACAATAAAAATAAATAATTAAAAAATAATTGGTGAAGCAAGTTACATTTCATATGATGACCATGACTGTATATAGCCTGTTTGTCTCCTCTACGTGTAGTCCAGTTAAGCTAATGTATCATTGCATTTGTCAGTCTGTGATTGGACCGTTTCATCGCATGACCCGTTGCCATAAAGTGTAGGAACCGTGACTAAATGTAGTTTTGGGTAAATCCTTCTGTATACTGCCCATCAGACCGTGGAAATTTCTCAGCCTAATTCTGTGCTCCATGTCAGGTCCAGCTATGGTCTTGCTGGGCCTGTGTCTGAGTAGTTTACATGGTCACCACACAGAAAAGTGAAGTAGACGCTTCTTACTTCGATGGTGGAAAGGCCAAGTAGTTCTCCAGCGCACAAGATGTCTAGGATGCCGTCATGGAGGAGTGGAAGAGGATTCCAGTAACAACAACATTTGCCGCTGTGGTCATTTTCATTCCCAAGAGGATTAGGGCAGTGTTAGATAACAATGGCGCTCACACTAAATATTCACACCACTGTGAAGTGTATTGGCTTGTGTCCCTTGCCAAATATTTACACAATAAAGGCTTTTGAGCGGAGCTATTTTCAGAGCACAGTAAAAATCTATACTGCATTCTAAGCAGCTCTCTAAATTTTTCCCCACGTTTGAATGATATTGTATCGTCTGGGGAAGTACCGCAGTGATGTGACTCACTTTTATAAGATACTGTATCTCTATTTAAAAATTCTATTTATTTAAAAATTAAAAAGTAGGATAAAGACGCAAACAGGTGAAAGGTAATAGGAAAAAGTTGCAATGTTGACTTATTTTTAGTCCTGTCCAGCCACTTGGACAAATCATATTGTTGATGTACAAAACCCAAAACCAGTGAATTTGGCACTTTGTGTAAATGGTAAATAAACAGAATACAATGATTTGCAAATCGTTTTTAACTTGTATTCAATTGAAAAGGCTGCAAAGAAAAGATATTTAATGTTGCAACTGAGAAACTACATTTTTTATGCAAATCATTAACTTGGAATTTAATGGCAGCAACACATTGGTAAAAATGCCCCTGTGCCAACTTTTTACCACTGTGTTACATGGCCTTTCCTTTTAACACTCAGTAAATGTTTAGGAACTGAGGAAACCAATTTTTTAAGCTTTTCAGGTGGAATCCTTTCCCATTCTTGCTTGATGTACAGCTTAAGTTGTTCAACAGTCCGGGGTCTCCGTTGTGGTATTTTAGGCTTCATAATGCACTACACATTTTCAATGGGAGACAGGTCTGGACTACAGGCAGGCCAGTCTAGTACCCGCACTCTTTTACTATGAAGCCACGTTTTTTAACCCGTGGCTTAGCATTGTTTTGCTGAAATAAGCAGGGGCGTCCATGGTAACGTTGCTTGGATGGCAACATATGTTGCTCCAAAACCTGTATGTACCTTTCAGCATTATTGGTGCCTTCACAGATGTGTAAGTTACCCATGTCTTGGGCACTAATACACCCCCATACCATCACAGATGCTGGCTTTTCAACTTTGCGCCTATAACAATCCGGATGGTTCTTCTCCTTTTTGGTCCGGAGGACACGATGTCCACAGTTTCCAAAAACAATTTGAAATGTGGACTCGTCAGACCACAGAACACTTTTCCACTTTGCATGAGTCCATCTTAGATGAGCTCGGGCCCAGCGAAGCTGGCGGCGTTTCTGGGTGTTGTTGATAAATAACTTTCACTTTGCATAGAGTTTTAACTTGCACTTACAGATGTAGCGACAGACTGTAATTACTGACAGTGGTTTTCTGAAGTGTTCCTGAGCCCGTGTGGGGATATCCTTTACACACTGTCGTTTTTTGATGCAGTACGTCCTGAGGGATCGAAGGTCCGTAATATCGCTTACGTGCAGTGATTTCTCCAGATTCTCTGAACCTTTTAATGATATTATAGATGATGAAATCCCTAAATTCCTTGCAATAGCTGGTTGAGAAATGTTGTTCTTAAACTGTTCGACAATTTGCTCACGCATTTGTTGACAAAGTGGTGACCCTCGCCCCATCCTTGTTTGTGAAGGACTGAGCATTTCATGGAAACTGCTTTTATACACAATCATGGCACCCACCTGTTACCAATTAGCCTGTTCACCTGTGGGATGTTCCAAATAAGTGTTTGATGAGCATTCCTCAACTTTCTCAGTCTTTTTTGCCACTTGTGCCAGCTTTTTTGAAACATGTTGCAGGTATCAAATTCCAAATGAGCCAATATTTGCAAAAAATAACGTTTTTCCAGTTCGGATGTCAAGTATCTTGTCTTTGCAGTCTATTCAGTTGAATATAAGTTGAAAAGGATTTTCAAATCATTGTATTGTTTTTATTTGGGGCGGTATAGCTCGGTTGGTAGAGCGGCCGTGCCAGCAACTTGAGGGTTGCAGGTTCGATCCCCGCTTCCGCCATCCTAGTCACTTCCGTTGTGTCCTTGGGCAAGACACTTTACCCACCTGCTCCCAGTGCCACCCACACTGGTTTGAATGTAACTTAGATATTGGGTTTCACTATGTAAAGCGCTTTGAGTCACTTGAGAAAAAGCGCTATATAAATGTAATTCACTTCACTTCACTTTATTTACCATTTACACAACGTGCCAACTTCACTGGTTTTTTAGGTTTGTATTTACAAACCACAACAGCGACCACCCTCTCGCACCTGACCCATCAGCCACGGGCGCATGCATCACAAACCTAGGCGATAAAACCACCAGCACCACCCGATCAAATCAAAATGACCTAAATACTGCGACTGACAACTACACAGAGACAAGACCATGGAGACCAGCCAGCGCCAGACTGCCAGTCAGCCCAAACGCCAACATGCCAAACAAGAAGGCAATGTTGACTCTAATAACACAAATATTCCATGCAGGCTTTGTTTTTCTTAAACTGTCATTGGTCACAAAATAACAAATCAAAATCAATGTTATGAATGATTGACTTATTCAAGGCTCCAATTTTGTCTAATCAAATATTCCACAGTAAAACTATTTTATGGGGAAGTTAATTTGGCATGTGACACATGCTAACATTAATATCAAAGTATCACCAAGCCTTGTTTGAACAATTGTCTTGAACGTGTGTCTTCCAGATCCTCAGTGGTGTTATCCTGGAGGTTTTAGGCGAGGTCTTTCCCGACGTCATAACCGCGGAGGCGGCGGCGGCGTGGACTAACTTCTTGGCCACGGTCTACGCCGGTGTCACGTCTGTCTACAAGGAAGTGGGCTGGGCCTCGACAGGGTGAAGGTTTCACTGGGTTACGGTACGGCACCCTGAGACCTCTGACTGTGTGACCTGGTAGCAGTATGACTATAGACCATACATGACTATATAGAACATGACATATCTCCGAAACAATATCGTAATTTTCAGGCTATGGAAGAACACGTTCTCTCCCAACGCCAGCTGCTTTTATGCACCTGGATCAGACTAGAAGTGACAAAACTGGAAATTGCTGTTACCGCAAAAAGAAAAACCAAACCATTCCGAGCGAGTAAAAGTGACAAAATTTGCACAAAGGACACATTTGAATCGTGGAGTGTGCCTTGCGCCACCAACGTGTACAGTGAATATCCTGACATTAACATGTAAATATCCAACTTTCTTGAACGTTGCGTGATGTTTCGCTCAAGTATGTCACCACTTGTGTTCGCCATGCGATATTACTGCGGCTAGCAAGACATTTTTAAATTTCTAACAATATCCATTGTAGATTTTCTCATGATGACACACCTTTGTATCGATATTTACCAGCATTTTCAAATAAACGCAAAAAAGAGAAGACTCTGTCTTATTATTTTAATGTGTTTAATTAGTGGTTTATGCTGCCAATACATATACCGATCGTTCGTAGGGATGGGTACCAATTACCGGGACCTTGGAATCGATACATGAACATACTTATACCAATTTCCGATACTTTTGTGTGTCAAACACTGTTTTTGATAATAAACTCTCATTGTCTATTGCAGTGGTTTTTCAACCACTGTGCCACGGCACACTAGTGTTCCGTGAGATATTGTTTGGTGTGCCGTGGGAGTTTATATAATTTCACCTAATTGGGTTAAAAGTAGTTTTTGCAAACCAGTAATTATAATCCGCAAATGTGCCGTTGTTGAGTGTCTGTCTGTACTGTCTAGAGCTCTGCAGAGTAACCATGTAATTCTATCAGCAGGTAGCTAATTGCTTTGTAGATGTCGGGAACGACGGCGATGGTTTGCAGGTAAAAAGGTATCTAATGCTTATACCAAAAATAAACAAAAGGCGAGTGCTGCTAAGAAAAGGCATTGAAGCTTAGGGATGGCGATGCAAAACAGAACTGGCTGCAAAGTAAACAAAAGCAGAATGCTGGACGACAGCAAAGACTTACAGCGTGTGGAGCAGCAGACGGCGTCCACAAAGTACATCCGTACATGACATGACGATCAACAACAAAATAGGAGCGCAAGACAAGAACTAAAACACTACACACAGGAAAACACTAAAAAACTCAAAATAAGTCACGGCGTGATGTGACAGGTCATGACGGTACACTTTGAGACGAGCTGTAGTTGCATGGTTGGTTATGGTTTAAATTCATATCAAACAATTGCGAGAACGACTTTTTATTATCTGCTGCTGAGTTTAATTTTTTTGTTTTCTGCTGGTGGTGTGCCTCAGAATTTTTTCAATGGAAAAAAAAATGTGCCCTGTTTTAAAAGGTTGAAAAACACTGGTCTATTGCAACATTTAAAAATGAGCTTTTAGTGTGTCCCGTATTTTCCGGAATACATTTTTGAAGGAAAAAAAAGTCCATATTAGCCGCACCGGACTAAGTCGCAGATATATACATTTTGAAAAGCGTTATTTACACAGAAATATTCTGTAAATGTTTATTTACATACATTAATTGTTTCCAAACGGTGTCTGTAAAACAAACAATACAGTAATGCTAACGATGCTAGCTTCATTACATTACGATAGCACATACAAATATTCATGGAAACACTCCGACAGACATCCCACTTGGGGCGGTTTAGTAAGTAAGAATTGTTTTAGATATATTGTAAAACTTAAAAATGTTGCATGGAGGGATGAATGAAGAATCCACACGAGTAGAAAAGCCATGCACGACTGGAAGACGGAACGGCACTTCTACTTCCGGCTCAAAGCTTTAACTAGGCATTCACGCAGCAGCACCTCCAGAGAGCAAACTCGTCCAAAAGATAGCGCCATAGCCCAAACAATAACACACCATTTAAGCGTATTGTTTGTTTAATAAACCATGAACATTATGGCTGTCAGCGAAGAAAAATCCATAAATTAACCCCACTCTTATCAGCCAAAGTTCAAAGGTGTAGGAAAAAAGTAGAGGCTCATAGTCCGGAATGTACCGCAGTTTATGGTGTTTATTTGTTGCCCCCTAAAAAGTTTTAGTACTGTAAGTATTGTACTTTTTACGCATCTTACTTGTAGTTTTCTTTAACAAATTTTGGAGGCGTTAATCGCCATGTAAAAATCGCTAATGCTAATCAGTAGCATGTCAACAGCAAAGCCAATGTATATTAGCGTCAAGCTAATTCATGGATGTATCCGCCCTCGCCTCACATGTCGTGTACTGACTGACATACTGACACACAAACACTTGTTGCTATATTGTCCTCTCCATAACTCTTGTTGATCTATTTATCAACTTCCCGTGAATATCTGCTTACTTCCTGCTGTAACGTACTTCCATCTACACTTCTTAAACTTGACTAAGCACTTATTTCTTAGTGTAGCTAAGCGGTTAGCTATTAGCATGCCTACTCCTGACTTGGTGTGTAACGTGTTAAGCCTCGTCCTACAGTGCTAATGATACTTAAGATGTGAATAAAATGCAGTTTATTTGCTGTATTGCAGGTGATTAATATTAACCTGGTGGAGCGGCGCCACACTGTGTATAGAGATACATACATACTTCAAATAGATACAGGTGGCGTTAAAAGGCATTAATCGACATTAGCAATCACATTTACCAAGAGGGAGCGCTCAAAAGTCTCAATCTAGATACTTTTTAAGAATAGCCTTGTTGTGAGTGCGCTCTTTGTTCCTCTGTGCTGTTCTGACAACATGGCGGTAAAAAAAACCGCCACAGCAGGCGAGTGTTTGCCTCCCGCTCCTGCCAGCCAGATCCAACCCCTCCTTGATCCCGGCTAATCCTCTGAGCTAATCTCCACCATCGGTGAGTCGAGGCCAACTGGAGAGACAGGAATAGTCCGATTGTTACGCAGCAAACTTTCGCCTTTTCCTGTTCGGGGCTCTCGACGCTGCAGACCTGACCGGCAGGAAGGAGAGCCTCCACAGGGGACCATGTGCACCACGCTGATGGTCCTGACCAGCATCGGGCTCATCTTGCGGCACAGATTCTCCAGCAGAATCAACCCGTGAGTACATTCTCTTCTAGTATCATTTTAGCACACCTAAAACTGATGGATGAAGCTTAAAGTACAGTTTAGTCGGGCGGTCCTGTGTGTTTTATTATGAATTCTGCCATGGAGTCCCGTCTATTCCAAATTATTGTTAAACACTACGACAGGAGGGCCCAAAGTTTTTGTCTCCAAGGGCCAGAGTGAAAATTATTTTTAACATGCGACTGCAACACGAGTGAGGACTTTAGCCTCGTACCGCCATTAATAGGTAAGGTAGTACAGGCCGTCAGGTTCTATAGTTCTCTTGTTAGCCCAGGGGTCGGCAACCCAAAACATTGAAAGAGCCATATTGGACCAAAAATACAAAAAACAAATCTGTCTGGAGCCGCAAAAAATTAAAAGCTGTATATAAGTGTTATAATGAAGACAACACATGACGTAAGTGTCTATATTAGCCATAATAGCCTACTATCAAAATGACCTTAAGTCTTATAATGAAGGCAAAACATGACGTAAATGTCTATATTAGCTATAATAGCCTACTATCAAAAGTACTCTAAACGTCTTATATAACAGTGAGAAGGTGGTCAGAAGGGGTCCAAGAGACACTACAGGGCTGTTTTGAGGTAACTGACTGGCAGGTGCTCATGGAGCCTCATGGAGAGGACATTGATGGGCTCACAGAGTGCATCACAGACTATATCAACTTCTGTGTTGACTCAAATGTCCCATCAAGGACGGTCACCTGCTACCCAAACAACAAGCTGTGGGTGACCAAGGACATCAAAGCCCTACTGAATGAGAAGAAGAGGGCATTCAATGCTGGGAACAGGGAGGAGGTGAAAAGAGTTCAGGGGCTGCTGAAGACCAGACTCAGGGAGGCCAAGGAGAACTACAGGAGGAAGCTGGAAGGGAAGCTGAAGGACAACAACATGAAGGCGGTTTGGAGAGGTATGCAGACCAGCACCGGCCTCAAACCGTCGGGGGGTAGGGGGGTGGACGGAGACAAAGAGAGGGCCAATGACCCAAACCAGTTCTTTAACAGGTTTGACACATCGGCTCCGACAAGCTCCCCCCCCCCCCCCCCCGAGACATGCCAGCCGGCCCCCTGACAACTTCAGCGAACCAATCCATCCCCACCTACCCTCCTCACAGCCCCCCAACTCCAATGACTACCTCCCCCCACTTAACACCTCACCCTCAACTTGATGAAACCCCCCCCCTCTCCCAATCACCTGAGACCCACCCCCCCCCCCCCCTCCCCCCCAGTGTGTCTGTCTGCAGAACAGGTGAATGCACAGCTAAATAAGCTACAAACAGACAAGGCCGCGGGTCCTGACTGTGTGAACCCCAGGGTGCCTGCGCCCCACAGCTGTGTGGTGTGCTCCAGCACATCTTCAACAAAGTCCCCACACTATGGAAAACCTCATGCGTGGTCCCCATCCCCAAGTGCACGCGACCCAGCATGTCGGACTACAGGATGGTGGCTCTAACCTCCCATATCATGAAGACCATGGAGAGGTTGGTCCTGGAACAACTCCGCCCTACAGTCAAGCCCCACCTGGACCCACTCCAATTCGCCTACCAGCCCCGACTGGGAGTGGAGGACGCAGTCATCTACCTGCTGAACCGAGCCCACACTCACCTAGACAAGCCTGCGAGCAGTGTGAGAGTCATGTTTTTTGTTTTCTCCAGTGCTTTCAATACCATACGGCCTGGGCTACTGGGTGTGAAGTTGTAGATGGTGCAGGTGGAGGCCCCCTTGGTGTCCTGGGTTGTTGATTACCTGACAGACCACAGTACGTGCGACTGCAGGACTGTGTGTCTGACAGGCTGGTCAGCAACACCGGGGCCTCGCAGGGGACAGTCCTCTCCCCCTTCCTCTTCACCATCTACACCACCGATTTCCATTATCACTCAGAGTCCTGCCACTTTCAGAAGTTTTCTGATGACTCTGCGATAGTGGGGTGTATTAAAGATGGTGATGATGAGGAATATAAGGCACTTGTGGAGGATTTTGTCACATGGTGTGGAAAGAACCACCTCCAGCTTAATGTGACGAAGACCAAGGAGCTGGTTGTGGACCTGGGAAGGAGGAGGAGGAGTACTCCGGCGACCCCTGTTTCCATAAGGGGGGAGTTGAAGTGGACATGGTTGAGGATTATAAATACCTCGGAGTACACATCGACAACAAGCTGAATGGGTCAAAACACGCTGAGGCACTCTACAAGAAGGGACAGAGCCGCCTCTACTTCCTCAGGAGGCTAGGATCCTTCAACGTCTGTACAAAGATGTTAAAGATGTTCTACAAATTGGTGGTGGCGGGCGCCTTCTTGTACGCCGTGGCCTGCTAGGGCAGCCGGCTGAGAGCGAGGGATGCAAACAGACTGGACAAGCTGGTAAGGAAGGCCAGTAATGTGGTGGGAGTGGAGCTAGACTCTCTGGCGGTGGTGTCAGAAAGGAGAAGTCTAGCAAAACTCCTTGCCATTATGGACAACACCTCCCACCTACTACACTCGGACCTTGTGGAGAGAATGAGCACGTTCAGTGGAAGGCTCAGACTCCCAAAATGCAACACGGAACGACACAGGAGGTCCTTCATACCGACAGCCATCAGACTGTATAATGCATATGTTCCTTCTTGAATGCACTTATATGTAGAATATATATATATATATATATATATATATATATATATATATATATATATATATATATATATATATATATATATATATATATATATATATATATATATATATATATATATATCATTATTATTATTGTCTATTGTGAGCGAACTGTGGTGCTGAATTTCCCCCAGGGATCAATAAAGTACTTTCTATTCTATAAGTCTTATAATGAAGACAACACATGATGCAAGTGTCTATATTAGCTATAATAGCCTACTATAAAAATGACTGTAAAAGTCTCAAGTCTTATAATGAAGGCAATACATGACGTAATTGTCTGTTAGCTACATCAGCCTACTATCAAAATGAATGTATAAGTCTTATAATGAAGACAGCACAGGATGTAAGTGTTTCTATTAGCTATAATAGCCTACTATCACAATGACTGTCGCAGGCTGAAGCAAATCTTCGTTGACAGAAATGTTGAAATTTATAATCTATTCGACACATTTTTACAACATTGGCAAACATTAGTAAAACTTCTCAGAGGGTGAGATAACGCCTGGAAATTACTGGCTTTAATGGGCAAAGGTATAGATGTGTGTGTCCAAGTTAAATAAAATGGCAGACTGTCTTCTAATAGATGTATTATAATCTTTGGCAAGCTAGGTAATGTTTGCTGTGGTCTGGAACAACACGGCACACAAACTAATGAGCTCAAATATACCTACAAACGAGGCATATTGATGCAACATGTACAAACAGCTAGCCTAAATAGCATGTTAGCATCAATTAGCTTGCAGGCATGCACTGACCAAATATGCCTGATTAGCACTCCAACAAGTCAATAACAATGTCAAAGCGCACCTTTGTGCATTCACGCACAGCATAAAACTTTTCGTGGGCAAAATGAGACAAAGGAGTGGAAGATTTTACATGTAAACAAACTGTTGCATCACAGTCCACACTATGTTGAGTTCAAGGACCGCCGAAATTAGTAGGACAAAACTATGTTTACCAAATACTCTCATCAGTGAAGCATACACACAAAAATATTAAACAGTGGGCTTTCTAACAATTGGGAAGGTTTGTGTCATGTTTGTCCAACAAAAAACATACTAAAACAAAAAACAAAAATTTTCCCTCATCTTTTTCCATTTTCAATCCTTTTTTAAAAATGCTCCAGGGAGCCACTAGGGCGCCACTAAAGAGCCGCATGCGGCTCACGAGCCGCGGATTGCTGACCCCCTGAGTTAGCCTGTGTAAAATTAAAATTAAAATTAAAAATCATACATTTTACAGTAAAAAAAAACAAAAAACTGACAGCTTAGTTACTAGAATTTTACCGTAAAATTTACAATGACTGTTACTTTTTTTAATGTAAAGTCTATGGCTTTTTTTTTTTAACATTACATTACTGTAAATTGAAAAATGGTACCAGTCTAATTTTTACGGTAGAATTTTGTCCACTGAGCTGCCAGTTTTTGCAGAATAATCTTCGGTATTTTTTTTTTACAGTCTTATGTCAATTGAAAAACTGTACCACTCTTATTTTTACAGTAAAATGTTGGCGACTTAGCTGCCAGTTTTTCAGAGAAAAACATACAGTATTTTTTTTTTTTAAGTGCATCACTATAAATGGAAAAACAGTACCACTGTTATTTTTAACCTTGAAATTCTGGCGACTGAGCTCCTGCTTTTTTTACCGTTAAATCTACGGTCTTTGTTTCTACAGTGCTTAACTAAGTGTAAAAATTGTCCCGCCGATTATTTGGCGACTGACCTGTTGGGTTATAGGTCAAATCTACTGACTTTTTTCAGTGTAGTCTATTGGACTTGCCATCAATGATTGTGCAGCTTGAAAGAAGTCCGTATAAATAGGTGTTAAATTTGTTAGCCACCCTTTGGGGGGGCCAAACAAAATGACACGACGGGCCAAATTTGGCCCAAAGGCTCCACTTTGGGCATCCCTGCACTAAGACAAATATGTAACTCAGTAAAATTCTATTTTCACTCACCAATTTAGATGAAGGCTGATCCCGGACAAGCCCCCAGAATTTGTTCCTAGAATATTATTTGTACCACTTCACATTTGAACTGATACGGTAACAAAACCCAATACGTGGGAATCGATACCGGTACTCAACGATACAAATTTTTGGTACTTTTGTGTGTGTTGATAAATATTGATTATTTTAATAAAATCTAAATTTAAATAATAAAATCTAATTGTTTATTGCAATTTAATAATGAGCTGTCCAGTTGTTATATATTGTTTTATTATTACATTTCTGACTTTCAATTACATTTTCAAGACATTATACGGCTGTAGTGCATAGTTTTTGTTTTTGTTGCGCCCAAAAAAGTGTTAATACTATAAGTATTGTACTTATTACGCAACAGCTGTTAGAATGTAACGTGCATCTTTGTTGTTTTCATTAACAAATTTGGAGGCGTTAAAATTGCCAGGTAAAAGTGCTAATGCTAATCAGTAGCAAAGCCAATGTATATTAGCGTCAAGCTAGCGCTTCTTTGGAAAAGTGAAGCCTTACTTTAAAGCGGTTTTTTTTTTGTCATTTTCTATGTTAGCTTTGAAAATTGCAACATTACCTAGAGGTACAAGGTCCACTGTTGTCCAGTTGTTATATCTTGTTTTATTATCACATTTTTGAGTTCCAATTACAGTTGCAGTAGATGGCAGTAGTGTATATTTTTTGTTGCACCCTAAAAAGTCATAATACTGTAAGTATTGTACTTATTACGCACCAGCTGTTTGAATGTAACGTGCATCTTTGTTGTAGTTCTCATTAACAAATTTGGAGGCGTTAAAATTGCCATGTAAAAATGCTAATGCTAATCAGTAGCATGTCAGTAGCAAAGCCAATGTATATTAGCGTCAAGCTAGCGCTTCTTTGAAAAAGTGAAGCCTTACTTTAAAGCGGGTTTTTTTTTTTTGTCATTTTCTATGTTAGCTTTGAAAATTGCAACATTACCTAGAGGTACGAGGTCCACTGTTGTCCAGTTGTTATATCTTGTTTTATTATCACATTTTTGAGTTCCAATTACAGTTGCAGTAGATGGCAGTAGTGTATATTTTTTGTTGCACCCTAAAAAGTCATAATACTGTAAGTATTGTACTTATTACGCACCAGCTGTTTGAATGTAACGTGCATCTTTGTTGTAGTTCTCATTAACAAATTTGGAGGCGTTAAAATTGCCATGTAAAAGTGCTAATGCTAATCAGTAGCAAAGCCTAAAGCATCAAGCTAGTGCATTTTTGGAAAAGTAAGGCCTTACTTTAATTAAGTGTTTTTCTTTGTTGGCTTTGAAAATGGCAACATTACCAAGAGGTACGAGGTCCGCTCTCAGCATACTTGCCAACCCTCCCGTTTTTAGCGGGAGAATCCCGGTATTCAGCGCCTCTCCCGACAAACTCCCGGTATTCAGCCGGAGCTGGAGGCCACGCCCCCTCCAGCTCAATGCGGACCTGAGTGGGGACAGCCGTTCTCACGTCCGCTTTCCCACAATACAAACAGCTTGCCTGCCCAGTTACGTTATAACATATACGGCTTTTAGAGAGTAGAGTGCACAACAAGGAGAGAGAGTTCTTGGTTTCTTATGTGGGTTTATTGTTAGGCAGTTTCATTAACGTCCTCCCAGCGCAGTAACAACACACATTGACAACAACAGCAGTCACGTTTAGTCTACCGTAAAGCAGTTCGTCTGCCGTAAACAGCAATGTTGTGACACTCTTAAACAGGACAATACTGCCATCTACTGGATAGCCTGCAGAACACTGAAATTCAAGTATTTCTTTATATCTCTGTATAATAAAATACATTTTAAAAAAGAAATATATATATATATGAAATACTTGATTTGTTGAATTCTAGCTGTAAATATACTCTCCTCTTAACCACGCCCATAGCCACGCCCCCTCCCGATATCTGAGGTCTCAAGGTTGGCAAGTATGTCTCTCAGTGCTGCTGATGTGCGAAGAGGCAAGTAGGGGGTGACGTCACGCGCAACCCAGGTACGGAAACATGGCAGCGTTTGATTTCACGTAGGACCGGCGAGATTCGGTCAATGCCAAAAAAAGTATTGGGTTTGGTACCCATCCCTAGAAGACATTAACCGACCATCTGACCCTTGTGTGCATTAAAAAACAAATACAAAAATGCAGTTTTACTATTTATAGTGATTCTTGTTTTTTCCTGCAAAACTGGCGCCTTAGGAGAGTGGCTCTCACAGGAAGTGTGTGCTTGTACGCTCACACAGCAACACAAAACCCTGCAATCAGCTCTTATAACACCAGTGTCAGTCAGGTGTGACGTGTGTACTTTACCCGTCAGACAACACAACAGGGCGAGACAAGTGGGTCACGGGTGTTAAATTTCACACTCTTTCCACGGCTCCCTTTCGCACGCATTATCCCAAAATAGCCACTGCTTTGAAAAAATAGCCTTTCACAATCAATGACAAAACAGAGAAAACGGTTATATTTTGTCGGGGAAAAAAAGCAGATAACATACATGACACAAACTACAGTCATTTTTTATAGCAACTTTTTGGCTTTAAGAAACAGTAAAATCAAGAAAAACTGTCATAGTCAGTAACAGTTTCTGTAAAAAAAAAAAATTATGGAATCACCCTGTAAATGTTAATTTCCAAAGATAACGCCCGCGTCAGATGAAATGTGTTCGAGTCTGCAGTTAAAAAGGAGTGTCCACATTTGGGCGAGCTGTTGCAACATGTGCATTGACATGAATCAAGGCTCCAACACGAGAGATTTAGACCAAGGAGAGGATTATCAAAGTTATTCAAGAAGGTTGCATGAGATGTTGACTGTTCACAGAAGTAAAGAAATAAATGATAAATGGGTTATACTTGTATAGCGCTTTTCTACCTTCAAGGTTCTCAAAGCGCTTTGACAGTATTTCCACATTCACCCATTCACACACACATTCACACACTGATGGCGGGAGCTGCCATGCAAGGCGCTAACCAGCAGCCATCAGGAGCAAGGGTGAAGTGTCTTGCCCAAGGACACAACGGACGTGACTAGGATGGTAGAAGGTGGGCATTGAACCCCAGTAACCAGTAACCCTCCGATTGCTGGCACGGCCACTCTACCAACTTCGCCACGCCGTCCCCGAGTGTGGAGCAAGTACCAATAACACGGGAAGGTTGTAAAAGGCGAGCATATTGATAGACCAAGGACAACATCGGGGAAATTTCAAGCAAAATGTCTTGGAAAAAGTGAAAATGCACAGCAAAACAAAGCCTGGGGGAGAACTGTACAAAAAAGCGCAGAAAAGAAATAGGATTTAAACACAGAAAATCTGAAGAAAAGCCGTCATTAACATCTAAAAACAAGGCTCCAATGGGTTAAGGCTCTTTGGTGCCGCCCGAGTGGCTCCTGGAGCTTTTTGAAAAATGTAGGAAAATGGAAAAAGATGAAAGGAAAAAAATATATTTTGTTTGAATATGGTTTCTGTAGTAGGACAAACCTTCCTAATTGTTAGAAATCCCACTGTTTATATTAAACATGCTTCACTGATGAGAGTATTTGGCGCAGGCCGTTTTCTCCTACCCATTCGGCCGGGCCTTGAACTCACCGTAGTTTGTTTACATGTAGAACTTTATGCCACTCCTTTTTCTCATTTTGTCCACCAAACCTTTTACACTGTGCCTGAATGCACAAAGGTGAGGTTTGTTAATGTTATTGACTTGTTGGAGTGCTAATCAGGCATATTTGGTCAGTGCATGTCTGCAAGCTAATCAATGCTAACACGCTATTTAGGCTAGCTGTATGTACATATTGCATCATTGTGCCTCGTTTGTAGGTATATTTGAGCTCATTTATTTCCTTTTCTTATGTCCTCTGCGTATTTAATTTATATTTGCATGTCTCATGACACATTATCTGTATGTAATATTGGCTGCATTTCTGATAGTTGTTTGTGCCATGTTGTTCCAGACCACAGCAAACGTTACAGCCGTTTCCTTTAACTTGAACACCCACATCTATACTTTTGGCCATTCTAAGTCAGTCAATTCCAGGAGTTATCTCACCCTCTGGGAAGCCTCTGTTAATGTTTTCCAATGTTGTGTCGAATAAATATTCAAATTTCAACATATTTTCGGGGTCCACCATGACAGGGCGCGTGAAGAAGTCTCAAGAACGCAAAATTGGTGCCTTTCAGAGGTGTCTCGGTGAAACTGATCTCCAAATTAACACCGACTGAAACACACTTGATGTGGGTGGTTGATGGGCCTTTTGTGTGCTTGTTAGTTGCTAGATCTCTCTAAGCCCATTCAGTAATGAAGCTGTCCTTAGTTTTTTTTTCTACTTACTATTACTATTTATTTATAATTTATTTGTTTGAACCTAAGATTTACAGATTTTGATCATAATTATTTTTATTTATTATTGTTACTATTTTTTTCCTTTTTTTATTTTACTTGTTGGAGGAAAAAACAGCATTTGTTCAATTGTTTTCTATTTTTGCCTGAAAACAAATTTAAAAAATGTTTAAAAAAGAAAAAACAGCCATCACCCATCAGACTGTTTTTACTTCACTTTCGATGATCAGATCTCCTTCCAAACTGATGTGAGGATTTGAGGTTGGGGTCTGAGCACCACGTGATGTTGATATTGACACCAACATCGCCCCCTTGTGGCGGAAAATTATAACAGTCGTAACTTCCTTCTACATGCTGCGATCTTTCTAAAAGGCCTGCTGATTCCACTATTTTTTTCCCGAGGGGTTATTTGTTAATTGACATTTTACATGTAAAATAGGACCCACCATCAAGGGCCTTGCCAGGGGTCCAGGTGCTGGACCACGGCCCCATGGGTCTTTTTTAATGTAAACAACCGTGACCGTAGCACTTAAGGGAAAAATCATGTAAGTTAGCGAGCTGCTGGTTCTAACTCCCCATTTGGGTTCCAGGGCTAGAGTGCCTAATGAGCGTATAAGGAGGGGCGGCCCTGGCCAGAAGTGACAAAGGTTTTGGTTTACAGTGCACAGATTATTTACAGGGCAGGGAACAGGTGGCTGACAATGTTGATTTGTGGCCAACTATTACTGGAACTTCTAAAGTGGAATATGAAAATCTATGTATAGGTCTTGGCCATCTATGTCAGTGTAACCTCAAAAGGTGTAGCTTTACCCAGCAGCGTGTGGTCAATACGGCTCTTGTCGTGATCCCAGGGCGCAGAAAAGGCAGGCGAAGTACACGCAGAAGGTCGTTTGATTAGGAACCAGGCAAAAGAAGCAGGAACTCAGAAGCAACAGAGCACTTTGGCATACACTAAATAATAAATGAACACTGAAAGAGGGAAAGAGGTGGGACAATATAGAAAACAGGTGTCAAACTCAATGCACATTGTTTTATGATGCCTGGAAATAATGTGTCAACAGAATACTAATCATTTTTTAATAAATGTATTCGTTTTATCTGTTTTGACAGAAAAAAAATATATGTACCTCATTCACCTGCATATATTTGTATTCAATGTTATCTAAAACACAACAAATATTATTTCATCATCCATTCCATTTTAAAAAAAATCAAAATAATCAAATATGTGCTTCACTTATGTATGAATCTGTAATCATGTTGTTCATGTTAATAATGTAATGCTAGTTACATTTTTATGAATTTAAGGTTGGAAAGTAGTTCTAATCTGTAATAATAATAATCAACTATTAGTTTTGTGTTTCCAAATGTAACAAATATTACATTACCATACATTACAACTTTTTTATGTTAAAATAAAAATAAATATCTGATTGACTTATAATTTCAAAGCAAGTTATTAATTAAATTGAACATTGTAGAAATGACAATACATTTTAAGGTTAAGAAAAAAATTTACCCTTAAAAAAAGACATGGTACATTTTTTCCATTTATAGTAATGCAAAACTGTAAAAGAAAAACATCGATATATTTTACAATTAAAAAAAATGTCTGCTTAGTTGCCAGAATTGTACTTACATTTGTCTATTTACAGTAGTACATTACAAAAACAACCATCAATTTTAAGATAAAAAAAAACTGTCCGCTCAGTCGCCAGAATTTAACTGTAAAATATCTATTTACCGTAATGTGCAAATAAAACGATCATAGATTTTACGAATTTTTTTTAAAAACTAACTGCTGTCCCCAGAATTTTACTATAATAAAAACCGTTTTCCCCTGAAAAAGCCATGGTACCTACTGTGGGATGGGCTCTCGGGGAGGCTGGGGCCGTACTCTGGCTCCCGCACACACTGGGAGTCAAATGTATTGTACATGCAAATTCACATATACTCACACACATACATACACACATACATAGATACCTACGCTCCCACATACATATACAAATACAGTACATATTTACACACTCAAAGTTCGTACATCCACACGCACATTCATTATACAAACATACTGTATACACATACTGTACATATACATTTACTGTAAAAACATACATATACACATACTGTACATATACACTCACTGTACAAACACACACATACACATTCTACACATATACATTCACTGTACAAACACACACATACATATACTGTACATAAACATTCACTGTACAAACACACATACACATACTGTACATATACACTACCGTTCAAAAGTTTGGGGTCACAATGAAATGTCCTTATTTTTGAAGGAAAAGCACTGTACTTTTCAACGAAGATAACTTTAAACTAGTCTTAACTTTAAAGAAATACATTCTATACATTGCTAATGTGGTAAATGACTATTCTAGCTGCAAATGTCTGCTTTTTGGTGCAATATCTACATAGGTGTATAGAGGCCCATTTCCAGCAACTATCACTCCAGTGTTCTAATGGTACAATGTGTTTGCTCATTGGCTCAGAAGGCTAATTGATGATTAGAAAACCCTTGTGCAATCATGTTCACACATCTGAAAACAGTTTAGCTCGTTACAGAGGCTACAAAACTGACCTTCCTTTGAGCAGATTGAGTTTCTGGAGCATCACATTTGTGGGGTCAATTAAACGCTCAAAATGGCCAGAAAAAGAGAACTTTAATCTGAAACGTGACAGTCTATTCTTGTTCTTAGAAATGAAGGCTATTCCACAAAATTGTTTGGGTGACCCCAAACTTTTGAACGGTAGTGTACATTCACTGTACAAACACACATACTGTATACACATACTGTACATATACATTCGCTGTACAAACACACACATACACATTCTATACATATACATTCACTGTACAAACACACATATACACATACTGTACATAAACATTCACTGTACAAGCACACATATACACATACTGTACATATACAAGTACATATGCACACATACACTCATGCACATAATCACGTTTCATCAAACATATATTAACGTTGTTGCCCTAGGGTAAACTGGGTATAACACATGGCACACTGACAAAGCTTAACCTATTGTTACTATAACAATCTACAAGGTTAATGTAGGTTGCTTCTCTTTCTTCCCCTCCATTTTTCTGCATTCTTTCGTATCTCAAGTTATCATTACGTATATTTATTGTTGCATTTGAACAATTGTATTGTTGATAATAAAGGTAAAGTATTGGTATTGTTTATTATCAATAGCACTATTTCTATTGGTATTCATATTGCTCCATTTTTAGTGTAATAATGCTCATTGTCATTTCTGTATTATTTTTTATTTTCGCTAACTGCTTATTTGCTATTACTTTTACCATCATATTTGTACATGTCGTATTTGCTGATGTTGCTCTGTTGTTGTTGTGTTTGCTGTTGTTGTTTTTGTCTCTGTCTTATCCCCCTCTTGTCCCCACAATTCCCCCCTCTGTCTTCCTTTTTTTCTCTTTCTATCCCCTCCTGCTCCGGCCCGGCTGCACCAAATGATAATATAAATACATTTAATAAAGTCAAAATACAAATAAGGCAACAAGAGAAGTATCCTACACTTCTCTTTTGTAAAGTAAATCTGAACAGCCGATATGGGCATCTACATCTGCTATATGATTTGCCCGAGAAGCTGGGCAGGACATTAAAAAAAAAAAAAAAAAAGCCATGGTACCGTTTTTTCCAATGCAACACTTTAAAAAAATAACAATCATAGATTTTACGATTTGAAAAAAAAATGGCTGCTTAGTTGCCAGAATTTACAGTCGTACACTCAAAACAACCAGAGATTTTAAGATTTTTTTAAAAAAAACTAACAAATTTTACCGTAAAAAAATATAGTACCGCTTTTCTATGTACCGCAATACTGTGCTAATACAACAATCATAGATTTTACGATAAAAAAAACTAGCCGTTCTGTTGCCAGAATTTTACCATAAAAAACAGTTTTCCCCTGAAAAAGCCATGGTACCGGTTTTTTTCCATTTACAAAACTGTAAAAAATAAATAAAAACTACAACCAAAGATTTTACGATTAAAAAAACAAAACAAAAAAAGAAAAACCGTCGCTCTGTTGCTAAAATTTTACGTACATTTTTTCTATTTACAGTAATATACAGCAAAACAACCATGATTGTATGAAAAAAAAAAAAAAAAAAACGGGCTGCTCAGTCATTGCCCAAATTTTTATGTAAAAAAATAATTTTTACATTTACAGTAATATACCATAAAAATACTGTAAATTGTACGATAAAATTCAGGTGACTGAGCGACATTACGCATTATGTAAAAAAAAAATGCATAAGCAATCATGTATAAACATGTATTTTTCACTCTTACAAGCTTACAAGCTTACTTGCGACGTGACCCTTGAAAAAAAATAGTCAGACACCCCTGAAATAGATCAAATTAACGTCGAAGAACTGCTGCGCTGTCAGGACAAGGAATTAAAAGTAAAGGTGTTTTAAAACGCAGAGACCAAACAGGAATTACAAGCAAAATAAGAGCACCAGGACAGGAAACAATTCTAAGCACAGGAAAGTAGAAAACCTTGTCATGTGGGATTGGGACATCTTGTCACACGTCAGATCTGATCCAATTTCGAGTACCGATCTGATACTTTGACCAAAGATTATAAAACTGAACGTGTTTAATAGCAAGTAACGAAAGTAAACACAAGAACCCATTTTTATAAAGCTTTAAATTTGCTTGTATTGTTGTACAGCACAATCAATGCATTAAATTTGGGGTATTGAATATTGCAAATTATTTATTTAACAAAATAAAATGTAAACAAAAACATTTGAATCATTCGGGTTTTGCCTTCAAAGCCTTCCTGCATCCAGAGACTTCCTCTATTACTTTGTAAACAATAACAAACACAACCAATTACAAGGGGGAAAAAATGATTCATCTTATCACTTTTGTATTCAGTACGTTTATGTACTGATACTATACTAGATATCGATAGTATCGACATCTGGATCGATCAGCGCGACTTTACATTGAAGCTTTAGCGCAGGGGTGTCCCAACTATATATATGTGTATGTAAGTGTGTGTATGTGTGTGTGTGTGTGTGTGTGTATATATATATATAAATATATGTGTGTATATGTTAGGGTTGTACGGTATACCGGTACTAATAAAGTACCGTGATACTAATTGATTGAAATCGGTACTATAATGCCTTGGGGAAAAAAGGTGTTATAAAACGTGACAGGTAATGTAGTTGTTACACCTGTCCTGCTGTTTGCTCCGGTGCAGACCGTAGTAGAGGAGCACAGGGCACACGTTCCCTTCAGTTCAGCTTACTCCACAATGGGTCTGATAAGATCCGCTTTCCGGTCAGAATTCAAGGCCGCCAATTTGTGACAATTTGGTTGCTTTATTATTAGTTTTGCAAGACACAAGCGGACCTATTCATCACTTTACTGCGCAGTGCACGTGCTCCTCTGTCTCTCTGTACTCACCCACTCACTCACTGACTTCACTCAGCCAACACGTGACATTCTCACAAAAACACATACTGTAGTGTACGCTACTACGCTACTCTCATGAGTTAACAGCTTCTCTGCTGTGCACATGTAGATACATAACATTTACAAACCCCAAAAGCAGTGAAGTTGGCACGTTGTGTAAATGGTAAATAAAAACAGAATACAATGATTTGCAAATCCTTTTCAACTTATATTCAATTGAATAGACTGCAAAGACAGGATATTTAATGTTCCAACTGGTAAACTTTATTTTTTGCAAATATTAGCTCATTTGGAATTTGATGCCTGCAACATGTTTAAAAAAAGCTGGCACAAGTGGCAAAAAAGACTGAGAAAGTTAAGGAATGCTCATCAAACACTTATTTGGAACATCTCACAGGTGAACAGGCTAATTGGGAACAGGTGGGTGCCATGATTGGGTATAAAAACAGCTTCCATGAAATGCTCAGTCATTCACAAACAAGGAGCTCATCTAATATTGACTGATGCAAAGTGGAAAAGCGTTCTGTGGTCTGACGAGTCCACATTTTAAATTGTTTTTTGGAAACTGTGGACGTCGTGTCCTCCGGACCAAAGAGGAAAAGAACCATCTGGATTGTTATAGGCGCAAAGTTGAAAAGCCAGCATCTGTGATGGTATGGGGGTGTATTAGTGCCCAAGGCATGGGTAACTTACACATCTTTGAAGGCACCATTAATGCTGAAAGGTACATACAGGTTTTGGAGCAACATATGTTGCCATCCAAGCAACATTATCATGGACGCCCCTGCTTATTTGAGCAAGACAATGCCAAGCCACATTCTGCCTGTAGTCCAGACCTGTCTCCCATTGAAAATGTGTGGTGCATTATGAAGCTTAAAATACCACAACGGAGACCCCGGACTGTTGAACAACTTAAGCTGTACATCAAGCAAGTATGGGAAAGATTTCTACCTGAAAAACTTCAAAAATTGGTCTCCTCAGTTCCCAAACGTTTACTGAGTGTTGTTAAAAGGAAAGGCCATGTAACACAGTGGTAAAAATGCCCCTGTGCCAACATTTTTGCAATGTATTGCTGCCATTAAATTCCAATTAAATGATTATTTGCTAAAAAAAAAATTACGTTTCTCAGTTGGAACATTAAATATCTTGTCTTTGCAGTCTATTAAATTGAATATAAGTTGAAAAGGATTTGCAAATCATTGTATTCTGTTTTTATTTACCATTTACACAACGTTCCAATTTCACTGGTTTTGGGGTTTGTACATATGGAAAATTGTAAATTGTTCTTTGAGTGCAACAAGAAAAGCCCAATGTGTTTTAATGCCCTTAACTTTACATTATATATAACCTTCAAAAATTGTTCCTTGAGTACAATAGGAAACAAACGTTTATTGTATTGTAAGATTTTCTGTTAAAATAAAGCCAAAATTGGCACTTTTTCGCAGTTCCCTTTATTTGTAAAAGTATTGGTATACATTTTGGTACCAAATTGTACAACCCAGGAATGAATATATATATATATATATATATATATATATATATATATATATATATATATATATATATATATATATATATATATATATATATATATATTTGGATATTAAAACAAAGTTTTGTAATCGATCAGAAATATCAAGCAGCTAAAATGTGCTAAACATGGATAAGTGTGTTTTGCATTCTTCCCATCATGCACTATAATGGCTTTAAATAAGTGTCATTTAGAAATTGTTTATGGTGTTTTTTTAAGTTTTTCATAATATCCACAAAGTTCAGTGAGTAGGTTGTGTTATGTGTGACCAAGTGTTGACTTTTATGTGAGTTTAATTTTTTTTTAAATTGGACCATGACTAGGGAAGGTTGTTTGGACTGTCGTATAAGTAAATGCTGTGCTATGACTTCTAAATACATTCAAGGGTCTTTGATCTGATTTACTCACTTTGTCCACAAGATGGCAGAAAATTTGTGGCATTCAGGGACTGCACGGTAATTAGGATCAATTTGATGTGATGCTTTATCAAAGATGCTAGCGGGCATTTAGCGGATACCTTCTTGTGTCAGTGTGTGCGAGTAGCAGACTTAGTCATTCATTTTCCATCTACTCCCCCAGTGATAATGGTACTTTAAAAAAAAAAGGTTGTGCCAAGCCGTTTTTTTGGCGAGACATGCACCCTCCCGCACGTCCGTAAAGACGAACATGAAATGTAACATTTGTGTCTCTCACGCGAGCACAATGACCTGACGCCTTAGCGGGATGGGGACGTCTCCATGGCAACATTCACAAACATTTGTGACAATAAAGTGTCAGAGTCGGAATGTACTTGTCACTGCGTGCAGGCAGAAGGAAGAAGAAGTGCCGTACGAGAAGAGCAACCAAGCAGCAGACAGAAAATGACAGTGACAAACACCAGGTATGGACAACAAGTCATTTTGGTCTTCCTTTTTTTTGTGTGTGTGTTCCACTTCCTGCCTGCCCTCATGCTCAGCCACCTGAGCACTGATTCTCCACACCTGCTCTTGATGAGTGATTAGGTAGATCGCCTGTTCCTTAAACCCTCCTGATTAGTGATTATCTACCAGTGTGACCTTCCTTTCGATGCTCCCCTGCGATCTGCTGTCACACACATGCTGGTGCGCCCTCATTACGTGCCTTTTACTTGCACGTCGCCTGCCGTCTCTGCCTCGTGGGGTCACGCCAGCAGCCTTTGTGCGATTACACAAACAAAAAAAGTACTTTATGAGGTCAGACAACGCATGGAGAATTAAGGAATGTGATAACAAACATTTTACAGTGTAATAATTGCACTCTCTGTATTATGTAATCAATAAAATATATAAGCAGCGTGCTATCTTCAAAGTATGCTAACTTGTTCTACGTAATGTTCTAAGATGGCAGCATCAGGTATCAAAATCAAGTTTTTTAGGGCTAAACATTAGCTAAAATGCTAGTACAATACATTTGCAGGGAAATGTTAGCACGGTAATATAGGACATGTTAGCGTACTTCTAAAATGGCGCCAAGTATCAAAATCAATATCATATGGTGTTAACATACAACATTAGCTAAAATGCTAGTACAATACCTAAGCATGCTAATGTTTGCAGGATAAAATTCAAAAGGTTAGCCTATTTCTAAGATGGCGCTAAGTATCAAAATCCCGATTATTTAGGTTTAAACTGATAAAATTAGCCAAAACGCTAGCCTAAAATGTTAGCAAAACCAAAAGATTTTGAGATAGCAAGAGTAACTCCCCTCTTTAAAAAAGGAAGCAAATTGGAACCTGGCAACTACCGACCTGTTTGTATTCTCAGTTCCATTTCGAAAGTAATGGAGAAAATAGTTTATGAACAGGTCGATAGTTACCTTGCCACTAATAAACTCATGTACAAATTCCAATCCGGCTTCAGAACTAACCACTCCACTGACACATGCATTCTCTATCTGACCGACCACATCAAACATGAGGTGGACGCGGGCAAATACTGCGGCATGGTCATGCTGGACCTTCAGAAGGCCTTTGACACCGTTAACCACGCTATACTGTTGGATAAGCTCAGAGCAATCGGATTTAACAAAACCTCATGGAGCTGGATGCAATCTTACTTGGAGGGGAGGGAGCAGGTGGTAGAGGTGAACGGCACTGTGTGTCCCCCCCCCCCCCCTCTCGGTGAGCTGTGGAGTCCCCCAAGGCAGTATATTGGGACCTTTACTGTTCCTAATATACATAAACGACTTGTCATCGGCATGCGACTGTGAATTGTTTTTGTTTGCGGATGACTCTGCCCTGCTGGTATCCGATAAGGACAAGTCACAGGTGGAGAAAATCCTCAGTGCTGAGCTCTGTAGAACTTGCACCTGGCTCGCTGACAACAAGCTATCCATACACTTGGGTAAAACGGAATCCATCCTGTTTGGGTCCCACATCAACCTTAAGAAAGTCAATGACTTCACCATAAAAGTAGGTGACATTGTTATCACCAGGAAAGATGAGGTCACCTACCTAGGTTCCATTCTAGAGGCTAACCTTTCCTGTGATAAAATGGCAACCAAGGTAATCAGAAAGGTTAACCAACGAACGAGATTCCTCTATAGAATCTCCTCTCTGGTCAACAAAAGCACCTTGAGGATTCTGGCGGGAACTCTCGTTCAACCCTTTTTCGATTACGCATGCACCTCCTGGTACCCTAGCACCTCCAAAACCCTCAAATCTAAACTCCAAACATCTCAGAACAAGCTAGTCAGGTTACTTCTAGACCTCCACCCCAGATCCCACCTCACTCCTACCCACTTCTCCAAAGTGGGCTGGCTCAAGGTGGAAGACAGGGGACAGGGTTAAACAACTTGCACTGAGCCTAGTCTATAAAATCCACTACACCTCCCTGATACCGAAGTACATGTCAAACTACTTCCTTAACGTAAATGACCGCCATAACCACAACACCAGGGGGTGCTCCACTAACCACGTTAAACCCAGATTCCGAACTAACAAAGGTCTTAACTCATTCTCTTTTTATGCCACATCAATGTGGAATGCGCTCCCAACAGGTGTAAAAGAAAGGGCATCTCTATCCTCCTTCAAAACCGCAATAAAAGTTCACCTCCAGGCAGCTACAACCCTAAACTAACACCCTCCCCAGATTGCTAATAATCAAATGCTAATAATCAAATGTAAACAATCAAATGCAGATACTTTTTCTTATGCCTTCTGATCTCTCTCTCTCTCTCTCTCTCTCTCTCTCTCTCTCTATGTCCACTACTTGCTGTCCATATCCTACCCCCCCCCCCATCCCCCTCTACACCCCTGATTGTAAATAATGTAAATAATTCAATGTAATTATCTTGTGTGATGACTGTATTATGATGATAGTATATATGATAGTATATATCTGTATCATGAATCAATTTAAGTGGACCCTGACTTAAACAAGTTGAAAAACTTATTCGGGGGTTACCATTTAGTGGTCAATTGTACGGAATATGTACTTCACTGTGCAACCTACTAATAAAAGTCTCAATCAATCAATCAAAAAGCATACTAACATAGAAGAAGTTTGCATACTTGAAAGATGATGCCTAGTATCAAAATACCTGATTTTTAGAAAACCACTGTCAGTAACTACAGTTTGTTGCTACATCTGTAAGTGCAAGTTAAACCTCTACTATGCAAAGTGAAAGCCATTTATCAACAACACCCAGAAACGCCCCCGGCTTCGCTGGGCCCGAGCTCATCTAAGAGACTAGTGGAAAAGTGTTCTGTGGTCTGATGAGTCCACATTTTAAATATTTTTTGGAAACTGTGTATGTCGTGTCTTCCGGACCAAAGAGGAAAAGAACCATCCGGATTGTTCTAGGCGCCAAGTTGAAAAGCCAGCATCTGTAAAGGTATGGGGGTGTATTAGTGCCTAAGGCATGGGTAACTTACACATCTGTGAAGGCACCATTAATGCTGAAAGGTACATACAGGTTTTGGAGCAACATATGTTGCTATCCAAGCAACGTTATCATGGACGCCCCTGCTTATTTCCGCAAGACAATACCAAAACATGTGTTACAACAGCATGGCTTCATAGTAAAAGAGTGCGGGTACTAGATTGGCCTGCCTGTAGTCCAGACCTGTCTCCCATTGAAAATGTGTACAAGTAAAATGTAGTTACCTAAAATACCATCATAAAATGTTAGCATAATAATGTTAGCATAATAGCGTTAACATGATAAACTACATAGGAAAAGTCAGCATACTTTTAAAATGGCGCCAAGTATCTAAATCAGTTAATTTTAGGTTCAAATGAATAAAATTAGATAAAAATCTTGCAATGAATGTTATAACATAGTAAGTTAGCATACTTAAAAGATGGCAGGTATCAAAATCCCTGATTAAAAGGTTCAAATGAATAAAATTAGCTAAATACTAACATAAAATGTTGGCATACCAAGGTTAGCATAGTAACATTAGAATGACATCATAAGAAAAGTTAGCATACTTTTAAGATGGCGCTAAGTATCAAAATAAATCAATTTCAAATTCAAACAAATAAAATTAGATAAAAAGCTTGCATAACATGTTATCATGTTAACATTAGCATGATAACGTAGAACATAAACATACTTCGAAGATGGTGGCAAGTATCAAATTCATTTAATTTTAGGTTCAAACGAATAAAAAAATGTTTAAAAGCCAACATAAAATGTTAGCATGCTAACATTAGAATGACATAGGAAGTTAGCATACTTCAAAGATGGCGCCAAGTTTCAAAATCTGTGTATTTTAGGTTCAAATAAATAAAACTAGCTAAACACTAGCATAAAACGTAAGCACGCTAAAGTTAGCATATTAACGTTCACATGATAACATAAGAAAAGTTAGCATACTTTTAGGATGGCGCTGAGTATCAAAATCAATGAATTTTAGATTCAAACAAATAAAATTAGATAAAAAGCGTGCATAAAATGTTAGCATGCTAACATTAGCATGATAACATGGCAAAAGTTAGCATACTTTGAAGATTAATTTTAGGTTCAAACGAATAAAATTAAAAAACATGCTAGCATAACATGTTAGCATGCTAACATTAGAAAGACAACAAGCATCATTTTAAGATGGCGCTAAGTGTCAGACAAAAGTAGCTAAAATGCTAGCATACAATGTTAGCATTCTCCAGACAAGGGCAGAAAGTGGAGCAGTGCACACATGCATAACTAGCTAAGACTTGTCCCACATTTAGCTTGTGACCGCTGACTAAAACTCTTCTGGCGCTAAATGATTCAGAAGCTGAACAGTGAACACCAATCCATCATCACGCTGCAGGCTCATTATTGCATCTCTACATCTGCTGAATGATACCATAGGGCTGGTACTTTTCACATTTGAACCGATACGGTACCACTTTCTGCTATCTGGGAATCGATACTGGTACTCAACAGTACCAATTTGTGTGTAAATATTAATTGTTTTTGATGATAAAATCTATTTTTATTGCCACATTAAGAAATGAGCCGATACTGATAATCAACCGTCCAAATTGCGATTTATATTTATAAAAATTTTAAATCAATTCATGATTCACAAAAAATGTTTTAAAAAAAACAACTTTCAAATCAAAACAGGAAGTAACGTTTTCCTAATGAAAGCAACAAGCAGCACTAGCATGAACTTAGAAAGAGGCAACATCACACAGCAAACAACATGCCCCGTAAATTCTGGACTATAAGCCGCTACTTTTTTCCCTACACTTTGAACTCTGCGGCTGATAAGAAGGGGCGGCTAATTTATGGATTTTTCCTTGGCTGACGCACATAATTTTTTTTTTTTTTTTTTTTTTAAAGTGAGAGGATTTTTATTTATTTCTTTGTGCTTTCAACCGGAAGTATCAAAATCCATTAGTTTTAGGTTCGAATAAATACAATTAGCTGAAATACTAGCATAAAACGTCACGTCATGATAACGTTAACATTATAATATTGGGAAAGTTAGCAGTATTTTAAGATGGCAACGATTATCAAAGTCAATTATTTTTAGAATCAATTGAATACATTTTTAATAAAATGCTAGTATAACATTTTTAGCACACTTCTAAGATGGCGCCAAGTATCAAAATCCATGATTTTTAGGTTGGTTTTTTTTATAAAATGCTAGCATTAAATTTTTTGCATGCTAATGTTAACATGCTAACATGTGAGAAGTGAGCATACTTCTAAGATGGCGCCAAGTATCAAAATCCATGATTTTTAGGTTTTTTGTTTTTTTAAATAAAATGGTAGAATTACATTTTTAGCATGCTAATGTTATCTTGCTAACATGTTAAGTGAACATACTTCAAAGATGTTGCTGGTATCAAAATTCCTGATTTTTAGGGGGGTTTTTTTATTTAAATGCTAGCATTAAATTTATAGCATGCTAGTGTTAGCATGCTAACATGCGAGAAGTGAGCATACTTCTATCCATGATTTTTAGGGGTTTTTTTTTTTTTCATAAAATGCTAGCATTAACATTTTTTGCATGTGAGAAGTGAGCATACTTCTAATATTGTGCCAGGTATCAAAATCCAAGATTTTTTTCTTATTTTTTTTTTTTATAAAATGTTAGCATGACATTTTTAGCCTGCTAATGTTAGCATGCTAACATGCAATATGTATCCAATATGTCGGCAAATATCAAATACCATGATTTTTAGTTTTTTTTTTTTTTTTTTGTTAAAATGCTAGCACAATGCATTCATTAGCAGGCTAACGTCAACATTATGACATAAGAAAAGTTAGCGTACCTCTACGATGGCCCCAAGTAATAACCTTTTGAATTTTTAGGTTCAAAAGATTAAAATTAGCTCAAGTAAAAGCATAAAACGATAGCATACTAATGTTAGCATAATAGAGATGTCCGATAATGGCTTTTTTGCAGAATATCCGATATTCCGATATTGTCCAACTCTTAATTACCGATTCCGATATCAACCGATACCGACATATACAGTCGTGGAATTAACACATTATTATGCCTAATTCTGTTGTGGTGCCCCGCTGGATGCATTAAACAATGTAACTTTATCATGAATTGATTAACATGGACCCCGACTTAAACAAGTTGAAAAACTTATTCGGGTGTTACCATTTAGTGGTCAATTTTACGGAATATGTACTGTACTGTGCAATCTACTAATACAAGTTTCAATCAATCAATCAAAAACAAGGTTTTCCAAAATAAAAGAACAACTTCAACTCCAGTTATGGAAAAAAGTGCCAACATGGCACTGCCATATTTATTATTGAAGTACTTTTTTTTTTTAACATGCCTCAAAACAGCAGCTTGGAATTTGGGACATGCTCTCCCTGAGATAATCCTAATACCCACTACAACTATGGGAAATACTATACTTTGACTTTCATAAAGTGCATTATTTTTTTTCAAAAATTTAAACTTGCCTCAAAACAACAGCTACAAAAACAATGAAGGCACACAGCTTCAGTCCAGAGTATACTAGACGTCCATGTTTTACCGGATATGTACCGCTCCGTACAGCGGCGTTTGAAAAAGTCATTCATTTTACTTTTTGAAACCGATACCGATACTTTCCGATATTACCTTTTAAAGCATTTATCGGCCGATAATATCGGACATCTCTAATAATAATGTTAGCATGATAACATCCCATCCCGTCCCATGTGTGATGTCTGTAGGAGTGTTTTCATGCATATTTCTGGGTGCTAAGTAATGACGCTAGCGTCGTTAGCATTAACTAATATGCTGCTGAGCTAACAAACACATCTGAGTTAATTTTTTACTTTTAAAGACACACACTCTGCTCTCATGAAACATCTCAAGATGTACTTGATTTTTTACAGATTTTTTTTTTTACATTACACATTAATTACATTACCTAGTAATTAATTACATTTATTCAAAAGTAATTCAATCACTTTTTTGCAAAGTAACAATAGGTGAGTGTTTTTCATAACTACTACTGTTCTCACCACTTAAAAATTCAAAGTATGTACTTACAATAAAGGCACACACACTCTGCTCTCATGAAACATCCCAACAGCATATGCCAAATTGTATTTATTTTTTTACATAACGCATTAATTACTTTACTTAGTAATTAATTACATTTATTACAAAGTAATTAAATTACTTTTTTGCAAAGAAACAAGCAACTTTAGTTACTTTTGAAAAAGTAATTTTTACAATGACAGTAAATAGGTGAGTGTTTTTCATAACTACTACTGTTCTCACCACTTAAAAATTCAAAGAATGTACTTACAATAAAGGCACACACTCTGCTCTCATGAAACATCTCAACAGCATATGCCATAGTTTTTTTCATTTTTTCTTTTAACGCATACATTACTTTTACCTAGTAATTAATCACATTTGTTAAAAGTAATTCAATTACCTTTTTGCGAAGTAACCAGTAACTTTAATTACTTTTGAAAAAGTAATTTTTACAATGACGGTAAATAGGTGAGGTTTTTTTTTCATAACTTCTACTGTTCTCACCACTTAAATATTTAAAGTATGTACTTACAATAAAGGCACACACACTCTGCTCTCATGAAACATCTCAAGATGTTCAAAAAAAATGTACAGATTTTTTTTTACGTAACTCGTTAATTACTTTACCTAGTAATTACATTTATTAAAAAGTAATTAAATTACTTTTTTGCAAAGAAACAAGCAACTTGAGTTACTTTTGAAAAAGTAATGTTTACAATGACAGTAAATCGGTGAGTGTTTTTCATAACTACCACTGTTCTCACCACTTAAAAATTCAAAGTATGTACACTTACAATAAAGGCACACACACTCTGCTCTCATGAAACATCTCAACAGCATATGCCAGAGTACATTTATTTATTTTATATATTATAAAGGTATGTACTTACAATTGGACTCCTTTCTTATGGGGTTAATATCGGTATTGTATTGGAAGTGAAACCCACCAAAAACCCCTCAAACATTTTTCCAATTGTGTTCTTGTTTTTCCGTAGGACGACGAAACATGTGAGCAATTATGGAGTATTGTGAGCAACAGGTGAGCACCAAAAACTGTATGCAAAATGTAAAACTCCACTCCTCCCAGACAACATGGGTGCTCTTTTTCAGGCTTGTGCGATCACGTCCAGCGCCAGCGGTCCCTGAAACATGTCGGCGTGCTCCGCCACTCAACTGGATGGTAGCGGTCTGCACCAGAGTTCCACCGGGACGGAACTACAACAACATGTCTGATCTTCCGTGCAGATACCCTCTCTTCTACAACAACAAGTAATTTTTTTGGGAGCAGTTCCAGTTTGAAGAGTCCTGTGTTTGTGCGCCAGATTGCTTTTAATTGTCGTTTGATGCTGGGCCTACACCGGAGTGTGAACGTGTTTACGGCTAAAATCTCCGAAACTGAAACCGAGTCTTCTCGTAAAAATGACAAAATCCTTAATTTGTGGGTTTGTTTTCTTCAAGCCTAATGCATTTTAGTTTGTTTTTTTTATGCACACGCAGCTTAGGTGCTGCTTTTTAATTGGCTCGCAGTTCCTCTGAAGTGACCTGAGCTCATCAGAAAGGTCGAGTAAATCTTCAAAATTGATTGTTCTTGCTGACTATGTGAAGAAGGAATTTCCTGAGCATGAACTGCCGCTTGGAACGAGGATTAGTGTTAATGCAGGTCATGTGTGCGTCTTTGCAGGGGTCCCATTTTGCCGGGAATAAGTCAAAATTCAAACGGAATTTTACCGCAAACGTGTTGCTAGCCGCCTTCTGCTCCGTCACTGACAAGAATATAACGGCATAGTTCCCCATGAGTGCTGGTCTTGTAAAACAGACATACCAGGTTCAATCCAGCTACTACCATACTTTTTGGGATATACAGTGCACCGGTATAAGCCACACCCACCAATTTTTAAATAAATAAATAGTTTTACATATATTAGCCTCACCGGACCATAAGCCGAAATATTTTGTAAATGTTTATTTACATACCTTATTTGTTTCCAAACGGTGTCTGTAACAGGGCAGTAAAACGGCCGATCAAACAAAACAGAAGTCATGGTCATGGACCCGCTAGCTGCAGAAGCTCGCTCTCCGATCAGCTAAACAGACTTAATAACTCCACGGTGACGTTTTGGTGAATTTACGAAACCGAAACAATACAATAGAGACACTCGTTATCGTGTTAGCATATTAGCTAATGCCAACGAAGCTAGCTTGATTGCATTACGGTAGCACGTACAAACATGCATGACAACACTCCTGCAGACGTAACACATGGGACGGTTCAGTAGGTCAGAATTGTAAAACTTGGAGCGATGAGTGAAGAATCCATACGAGTAGAAACGCTATGGACGAATAGAAGACGAAACGGGGTGTACTTCTAGGAGGAAGTATATGCCCTGCAGTGAGCGAACTCGTCCACAATATGGCGCCGTAGCACAAACGACACACCTTTTCAGCGTCTGTTGAAAAATATTTGTTGGATACAAAACATCATGGCCGTTAGCGAAGAAAAATCCATAAATTAAACACACCATTTTGAAAGCCACAGGGTACAAAGCGTTGGAAAAAAGTAGCAGCTTATAGTCCACCAAATGCGGTCATTTATGCTCAGTGGGGTATTTCCAGTATTTGGAAAATTACTTTTACAAAGTAATTATAGTTACTCTGCCAAAAAAGTAATTTAATTTCTCACATGATCACTCTTTAGTAATGTAATTAACTAAGAGAGTAAGTAAATATTGCGTTACTTAAAAAGAAACGTTAAATATCTGGCAAATGCAGCTGAGATATTCCATGAAAGCTGTGAGTGTGTGTGTGTGTGTGTGTGTGTGTGTGTGTGTGTGTGTGTGTGTGTGTGTGTGCGTGCGTGCGTGCGTGCGTGCGTGCGTGCGTGCGTGCGTGCGTGCGTGCGTGCGTGCGTGCGTGCGTGCGTGCGTGCGTGCGTGTGTGTGTGTCTTTTAAAAGGCTAAGTGACGTGTGACATCAGCGCCCAGACAAAGCAGCATTAGCTCTGCTTTGTTTGTTAGCTTAGCAGCGGCATTTTACTTGTAATAACAGCAGCCATGTTGAATGTTTTCACTGAATTGTGTTAGCGCTAGCTAATAAAGAGATTGAATCTGCTTCCACGACTGTAGTCTTCTTGTTCACAAACGTGGTATTGTAGGATTGCAAGCTTGTCACTTCATTGATTTGTTGTTCATTATTCCCCCGTAGTAGTAGTAGTGCGTGTTGTTTGCTGTGTGATGTTGCCTTTTCCTATTTGATACAAGCTCATTTTAGTGTGTTGCTGGTTGTTGTTGTCATTCGTAAAAAAGTTACTTCCTGTATTGAACTTGAATTAGTTTCAGCACAAAACATGCATTACATTCAATTCAAATTTGATTAAAAAAGATAATCATACATGAATAAAAAAAGTGTGAAATATTTCTGTGTTAAGACAAAAGTCTGCTTGGGGCCCCAATTTATCTAGGGGCCCCTGTTTCGGTATCAGGGATGTAACTATAAACAATATCAATAATAATTAAGTTAGTTAGTATTATTAATAGTATTAGTATTACCGTTTTAAATTAAAATGATCGATAATAAAACGTGACTGATAACTTTCAATTTGACTGGCTCTCGCTAGCTTGTTAGCTAGCTTAAATGCCAACATGAAAACAAGAGACACGAACGTCTTTCCCCGTCAAGAAAGGACATAGCACAATTGAAACGTAAACAAACACGTTAGTTTCGGAGTAATTACGATATTTGATTGTGCACATCCGACATAGAACAAAGCGATCGATCGGAGGGATACGACGTGGGCGTTTGTTTTTTTTATAACTTTATTAACAAAGACGAAATGAGAAAAATGTCAATTTCAACGCCCAAATAAAAATTGTATTAAATATTTTAATGGATTTTTAGTTCTTCTGCCAATGTCAATTTATCGTAGGTTTTTTTTTGTCAATTTATTATGTTTTTTTTTAATTAAAACTTGGTTACCAGAATTCAGTATCTGTATAAAATTATTATAAGCACATTCAGAAATACCGTGATGAAATAAAAACCGTCACAATAACCGGATTGTGACATTTTGATATCGCTACCTCCCGAATCTGTACAATCATTTTGTGAGTCGATGCTCTTTGCGTTTGCTTTGATTCTCAAACTGCGGTACGTGGACCCCATCTAGTGGTCCGTCAAAGGATCGCGTCATGGAATATTCACACATAGTGTTAGTGTTCAAACTGGCCGTAATGTCACAGTGGCCGAAATTTTTTATAAAAAAAACAAAAACAAGCAAAAACACTGAGAGGGTGTTTTACTGTTTGTGCTATGGCGCCATCTTTTGGACAAGTTTTCATTTCGTGAAGTATCAAAATCCATAAGTTTCAGGTTAGAATGAATAAAATGAGCTGAAATACTAGCATAAAACGTCATGATAATGTTAACATTACAACATTGGAAAAGTTAGCATTATTTTAATATGGTAACGAGTATCAAAGTCAATTATTTTTAGGATCAATTTAATAAAATGTTTATAAAATACTAGAATAAAATTTTTAGCATGCTAATGTTAGCATGCTAACATGTGAGAAGTGAGCATACTTCTAAGATGGTGCCAAGTACCAAAATCCATGGCTTTAGGGTTATTTATTTTTTTAAATAAGATGCTAGCATTAAACTTTTAGCATGATAATGTTAGCATGCTAACATGCAAGAAGTATTGTGAGCATACTTCCAAGATGGCGCCAAGTATCAAAATCCATGATTTTTAGATGGGTTTTTTTTTTTTCGATGCTAGCATTATATTTTTAGCATGCTAATGTTAGCATGCTAGCATGTGAGAAGTGAGCATACTTCTAAGATGGCGCCAAGTATCAAAATCCATTGTTTTTAGGTTGTTGTGTTTTTTTTAAATAAAATGCTAGCATTACATTTTAAGCGTGATAATGTTAGCATGCTAACATGCGAGAAGTGATCATTCTTCTAAGATGTCGCCAAATATCAAAATCCATTATTTTTAGTTTTTTTGTTTTTTTTTGCTAAAATGCTAGTATAATGCATTGGCAGGCTAACGTCAACATTGTGACATAAGAAAAGTTAGCCTACTTTTAAGATAGCCACAAGTAATAACATTTCGGATTTTTAGGTTCAAATGATTAGAATTAGCTAAAACAAAAGCATTAGCATACTAATGTTAGCATAATAATGTTAACATGATAACATCCCATCCCATCCCATGTGTGACATCTGTAGGAGTGTTTTCATGCATATTTGTGCGTGCTAAGTAATGACGCTAGCGTCGTTAGCATTAGCTTTTTTTTTTTTTTTTAGCTAAAATGCTAGTACAATGCATTAGCAGGCTAACGTCAACAATATGACATAAGAAAAGTTAGCGTACTTCTAAAATGTCCCCCAAGTAACAACATAGGCCGAAAAATATTACAAACGCCGTTTCCATATGAGTTGGGAAATTGTGCTAGATGTAAATATAAACGGAATACAATGATTTGCAAATCCTTTTCGACCCATATTCAATTGAATGCACTACAAAGACAAGATATTTGATGTTCAGTCTTTCACTGTTTGGACACAGAAATATATCCAATGTTTTCCTGTTGGCGTTATTATTATGGTATGTCCAATGATATCAAGGTACATAACTAATTACGTGATTTATAAGTACATCCCTTGTCTGTAAATGTTTGGTGAACTAAAGATGACCTCGTGAATACAAGATGAGTTATGTTGGTACTCGCTGGGCAGATGAAATACGGCCAGCTGACAAAGTAAAATGTGCTTTGCTGGATGACAAATTGTTTGAGTGCAGAAGAAAAAGAAGATAATGACGTCATCCACACGGTGCACGTGACCAGACTTGCAGGATGGGGTCAAGAGGGTCACACACTTGAGGGATGAGGGGAAGTTTTATTTGGCTAAATGATGTTCGACTCAAAGTCTTACTGAGGTAAATATAACAAATATTCAAAGAACTCCTTTCCATGCATTCATTCTCTGAGTTCTACCGCCATCTGGTGGTCCACTAACGACAACATGTTCCTGATCCCCTCCGAGCTTCTCACACACTTCTTTATCATGTACAGTATTATTTTATATACTTCTTTATCATGTACAGTATTATTTTATATACTTCTTTATCATGTACAGTATTATTGTATACACTTATTCATTAATTACAGTATTATATTATACACTTCTCTATTATTTACAGTATTGTATATTCTTCTTTATCATGTACAGTATTATTTTATACATGTATTTATTATTTAAAGTATTATTTTATATACTTATTTATTATTTAAAGTAATATTGTATATACTTCTTTATCATGTACAATATTATTTTATACACTTGTTTATTATTTAAAGTGTTTTTGTATGTACTTTTGTATCATGTACAGTATTCTTTTATATACTTTATTATTTACAGTATTTTATATACTTTATCATTTGCAGTATTGTTTTTTTAAATACTTTATTATTAACAGTATTATTTGATATACTTCTTTATCATTTGCAGTATTGTTTTTTATACTTTCATATTATCAACAGTATTATTTTGTATACTTATTTATCATTTACAGTATTTTATATACTTCTTTATCATTTGCAGTATTTTTATACTACTTTATTAACAGTATTATTTTTCATACATTGTTATTATTAACAGTATTATTTATATACTAATTTATCATTTACATAATTTTTTTTATACTTTATTATTAACAGTATAATTTATATACTAAATGACTGGTACTGGTAAATGACTTTTTGACACCAGCCATCTCGCAGATTGTGTTTATATTTTCCCTCCTAGCCGGTAGAGCTCTCAGGTGGGCCACGGCTGCGGTCGACCGGAACAATGTTCTGGGCACTGACTGTTCCGCCTTCCGCTCTGAGTTCCGGGCCGTCTTCAACCACCCGGTGGACGGGGGTGGGAAGGTTTTTGTAATGGGAAGAAAATTGGCGTGACAGCATTGTATGGTTCATATTTACAACTGTCACGCCAAATTTCTTCCCCCTACAAAAACATTCCCCCCCTCATTTACTTCAGTGATCATGTTTCCTCTTACGTCATTGACAGCGATTGATAGCACTTCGGCTTTGACTGCCCGTCGCTGGAAGGATACTTCGTCTTTGACAGCTGCTGGAATCTGAAGAAATCGATTATTGTTTTTTTTTTTGTACAGGCGCGAAACAGGACAGTCGCATGCCGGTTAAGGACCCCCGGCAACTTTGTGATTTTATTGGACGCAGCCCCGGAAGTAAATGGGGGGGAAGGTTTTTGTAGGGGGAAGAAATTTGGCGTGACACAACCATACAATCTTGCAAGATGTGCCATTTGTTTCCAAATGAATAGAAAGTGTGCACTTGAGCAACTTAATTAACCCTTTTTCAAATCCATGGACAAGTTCTTGTTCATGGTGAACAATTCCAATGACTGACAGCAAGTCGCACAACATTCACATCTCCAACACAACGTCATCCATTTTAGGAGCAGACTTATTTTTCCCAACGTTCACATTTAAAGACGCAGAGGTGCTAAAAATGTTTGCTAGGACTGAATCCAAAGTCAAATATGTGCCAATGGAGCTGCTTGGTGGCTATGGTGACATGTTGTCTCACTCCCACACCTGGACCAGCACAGACACGATGGTGGCCACCACCACCAGCAGGGCCGAGGCGCCGGCCTGGCCGGGTGCGACGGACTTGGGTAAGGCGTCGTTGCACTTCTCGGTGCCGCAGCACAGCCGGAACTTCTCTTTAGCATCAGTATCGGTATCAGTATCAGTAATAACGGGTGCATGCATTGGACTTCGCATGCAGCCCTTGATGATGACACCTGCGGCTGCTAGTAGCAACATAAAGGTTGGTATCAGTATCAGATTGATATCAACATGATTTTTCACAAATATATTTTTGTTGTTATTCTGTTTTATTGCCATTATAATCACAATGAAGACAAAATCACTAAATCTAAAAGATTCTAAAATGACAATATCATGCAAATATATCAGAGGGTCACAATTGATGCTGATAAAATACTATGTGATATTTTTATACATCCTACTATTATATCAATTTACATAAATGTAACAAATATTAATCTTACCAGACACACCTTTACAGGTATATAATAATGGCAGTGATTCGTTTGCATCATGTGTGAAGGTGAAATAAAAGTGTGTGTACGATTTGCGATTGCATATCATCATAATTAATATGTCGTATTTTAGTTGCAGCTGCGTGCACAGCATTTCTCCCGCGTCTCCTGAGAGGAAACTTTTGTGGAATGTGTGCAGCTCATATTCCACATTTCATAACCACACAAACTATGTATCAGGACCAGTGTTGGGTTAGTTACTGAACACCAGTAACTAGTTACAGTTACTAGTTACTTTATTTCAAAAGTAACTCAGTTACTAACTCAGTTACTTACACCAAAAAGTAATGCGTTACTGTGAAAAGTAACTATTTACCGGTAGTTACTTCTATTTTTCCCCTTTTTTTTTTTAAGGCTCCCATTAATGCCTTTTAGCCTTCATTTCAGTACTGTTATTGCACTGGAGAATAATACAATGTGTTGATCAACTTGACATGCATTTACATCACTGAACTCTGCTAAGCAATGTGCTCTACATACAACACACAAAGACAAAGATATTTATTTCAGGCCAGAACAAATTGACAAAACTATTTTAAATAGCTGCAACATAATGGCACTTTAACTTTAAGTAGATAGGATCTTTGATCCAAGACACAACTTACATTTAACTAAAATGTTCTTTTATTTGTGCTCGACAAAAGAAAAGTATTGAGAATGTTAAGACACTCGACTTCTGGCTTCGCCATGATGTCTTGTTAGTTGTTATGAGAGTAGCGTATGTATGTGTGTGTGTGGCCCTTTAAGATATGACAACATGTGAGGTGAGTGACGTCAGTGAGTGAGTGGGCGAGAGAGGTGAGGGAGCGGCGACAGTGAGTGTGTGCAGGTGCTCTAGCTTAGTGGATGGCTGCGTCCAATAAAGTCACAAAGTTGCAACAAACCGCCGGCCTCGTCATTCACCCTCAGCTGTAAAGACCCACTGCCGGGTAAAGTGAAGGTTAGCCCCGAAGTACATAGGCCCTGGAGGAACGTCTCCCCTGCGCTCTTCAACTACGGTATGGGAGCCCCCCCGCCCTCACCCACAGAAAGCACGCCTCTTCTTTTCCACCGCAGCGCTGCAATAAAACACACTCAGATCTTCTGTTTCTAGCCGATACCACAAAAAAAATAACGTAAAATAACGCAGTAACGCATCATCTAGTAACGGTAACTGAGTTACTGAATATAAAAAATAACGCGTTAGATTACTAGTTACCGCCGAAACTAACGGCGTTACAGTAACGCGTTACTTTGTAACGCGTTAGTCCCAACACTGATCAGGACACAAGAAGTGACTTAGTGTTGGAGATGAATCACAATTCGCCATCTGCGCATGTCACATCAGCGCTGGTGCAGTTTTCCCCTGCTGGACCTTTTTAAGCCTCCAGAACACTTGCAGTTCGGTCCATCTGAGAATAGAAAAAGATGAAAATAATGACTTTGTCTGGTGAATTCAAAGCACGTATTTCATCTCGTTAGCCAACACAAAAAGAGTCAAAAAGAAACAAAACCGCGCACTTCTTTGTGTCTTTTACCATGACGTGGACCCCGACTTAAACAAGTTGAAAAACTTATTCGGGTGTTACCATTTAGTGGTCAATTGTACAGAATATGTACTGTACTGTGCAATCTACTAATAAAAGTCTCAATCAATCAATCAAAAGCTTCCTGCCGTCACGCGCATGCGCAGTGACAGGAGCGAGGCAGCGGACTGAAACAATCAATCAATCAATCAATGTTTATTTATATAGCCCTAAATCACGAGTGTCTCAAAGGGCTAGATATATATATATATATATATATATATATATATATATATATATATATATATATATATATATATATATATATATATATATATATATATATATATATATACGTATATACGTATGTATATATATACGTATTTATGTATATATATATATGTAAATATATATATATATATATATGTATATATATATATATATATATATATATATATATATATATATATATATATATATATATATATATATATATATATATATATATATATATATATATATATATATATATATGCAAACCCCGTTTCCATATGAGTTGGGACATTGTGTTAGATGTCAATATAAACGGAATACAATGATTTGCAAATCATTTTCAACCCATATTCAGTTGAATATGCTACAAAGACAACATATTTGATGTTCAAACTGATACACTTTTTTTTTTTGCAAATAATCATTAACTTTAGAATTTAAAGCCAGCAACACGTGACAAAGAAGTTGGGAAAGGTGGCAATAAATACTGATAAAGTTGAGGAATGCTCATCAAACACTTATTTGGAACATCCCACATGTGAACAGGCAAATTGGGAACAGGTGGGTGCCATGATTGGGTATAAAAGTAGATTCCATGAAATGCTCAGTCATTCACAAACAAGGATGGGGCTAGGGTCACCACTTTGTCAACAAATGCGTGAGCAGATTGTTGAACAGTTTAAGAAAAACCTTTCTCAACCAGCTATTGCAACGAATTTAGGGATTTCACCATCTACGGTCCGTAATATCATCAAAGGGTTCAGAGAATCTGGAGAAATCACTGCACGTAAGCAGCTAAGCCCGTGACCTTCAATCCCTCAGGCTGTACTGCATCAACAAGCGACATCAGTGTGTAAAGGATATCATCACATGGGCTCAAGAACACTTCAGAAACCCACTGTCAGTAACTACAGTTGGTCGCTACATCTGTAAGTGCAAGTTGAAACTCTCCTATGCAAGGCGAAAACCGTTTATCAACAACACCCAGAAACGCCGTCGGCTTCGCTGGGCCTGAGCTCATCTAAGATGGACTGATACAAAGTGGAAAAGTGTTCTGTGGTCTGACGAGTCCACATTTTAAAAAAAAGTTTATGAGTTTGAACATCAAATATCTTGTCTTTGTAGTGCATTCAATTGAATATGGGTTGAAAGGGATTTGCAAATCATTGTATTCCGTTTATATTTACATCTAACACAATTTCCCAGCTCATATGGAAACGGGGTTTGTATATATATATATATATATATATATATATATATATATATATATATATATATATATATATGTATATATATATATATATATATATATATATATATATATATATATACGTATGTATGTATATAAGCGTATATACTGTATATTTTTTTTACTTTCAACACTTAAATATCGATAGATCAACTTCAGATCTATTCATGGCCATATAGTTTTGAATTTTTTTTAAAGAAAACTTTTTTCAAGTAAATTAACAAAATATGCAATATTTTCCCCAAAACATTTTTCAAAGTAGAATATTTAATGTGAAGCAATTGGAGCCTCAAATAGATAAATCATTCATAACATTGCTTTTGATTCATTTTTAAAATGTATTTTAATGACAGTTTAAAACAAATCTAACTAAAGGTCTCGGGATCCAAAAGGCCCCCAATTATTAGTGTTAAAAATTAAGTCATATATTGACCTATATTATTTTTACTTTCAACGCTTAAATCTGTAGATCAACTTCTGACTATTTTAAGTTTTGATTATTTAAAAAAAACTGCAAAAAAGGCATTTCTTTATGTTATTAGTATCAATACTGCAACATTTTCTCGTTAAATCTGTTTGCTCTTTTATTTTACATTTTATGTTTTCATTGTCATAGTATTTTTTAAATGTTGCGCGGGCTACACTTTGGAAAACATGTAAATTAAAAGAATGTATAATTATTTCTGAAGCTTTTTTGGACACCCAGTGGGTTAAAGTTAAGATTGTTTTATATTCAGATTTTTTATACAGACAACTTACTTTTATTCATGTGAACTTGAATTTTTATACATATATATTTTATATAGAGAATATACTTTTATTTACTCATGTGAACTTTAATTCTCAAGTACATACAGTATATTTTATATAGAGAATAAATGTAAACTAAAACTTTAATTTGTATACAGATATTTTATAGTGAATATCCTTTCATTTGTTTATGTAAACTTTAAAGGCCTACTGAAATGAATTTTTTTTATTTAAACGGGGATAGCAGATCTATTCTATGTGTCATACTTGATCATTTCGTGATATTGCCATATTTTTGCTGAAAGGATTTAGTATAGAACAACGACGATAAAGATTGCAACTTTTGGTATCTGATAAAAAAAAAGGCTTGCACCTACCGGAAGTAGCGTGACGTAGTCAGTTGAACATATACGCAAAGTTCCCTATTGTTTACAATGATGGCCGCATGAAGTGAGAGAGATTCGGACCGAGAAAGCGACAATTTCCCCATTAATTTGAGCGAGGATGAAAGATTTGTGGATGAGTAAAGTGCAAGTGAAGGACTAGTGGGGAGTTGAAGCTATTCAGATAGGGAAGATGCTGTGAGAGCCGGGGGTGACCTGATATTCAGCTGGGAATGACTACAACAGTAAATAAACACAAGACATATATATACTCTATTAGCCACAACACAACCAGGCTTATATTTAATATGCCACAAATTAATCCTGCATAAAAACACCTGCGTGTTTGTTATGCTAGCTCCTAGCTCCTCTGCTAGCTCCTAGCTCCATAGAACACGCCAATACAATACAAACACCTGATCAACACACACAATCACTCAGACCAAAAGACCGTTTACCTAACCCAAGGTTCATAAAGCTTATATATTTTTAAAAAGTTACGTACGTGACGCGCACATACGGTCAAGTTATCGAATGTTTAGCAGCCAAGGCTGCATACTCACGGTACCTGATATTCAGCTGGGAATGACTACAACAGTAAATAAACACAAGACATATATATACTCTATTAGCCACAACACAACCAGGCTTATATTTAATATGCCACAAATTAATCCTGCATAATAACACCTGCGTGTTTGTTATGCTAGCTCCTAGCTCCTCTGCTAGCTCCTAGCTCCATAGAACACGCCAATACAATTCAAACACCTGATCAACACACACAATCACTCAGCCCAAAAGACCGTTCACCTAACCCAAGGTTCATAAAGCTTATATATTTTTAAAAAGTTACGTACGTGACGCGCACGTACGGTACGGTACGTGTTATGCTAGCTCCTAGCTCCTCTGCTAGCTCCTAGCTCCATAGAACACGCCAATACAATTCAAACACATGATCAACACACACAATCACTCAGCCCAAAAGACCGTTCACCTAACCCAAGGTTCATAAAGCTTATATATTTTAAAAAAGTTACGTACATACGCAAAAAAAAGCCAAAGCTGCATACTCACAGTAGCACGTCTGCGTCTTTGTCATCCAAATCAAAGTAATCCTGGTAAGAGTCTGTGTTGTCCCAGTTCTCTACAGGCGTCTGTGTATCCAAATCAAAAGTCCTCCTGGTTAGAGTCTCTGTTATCCGAGTTCTTCCATCTTGACTGCATCTTTCGGGAATGTAAACAAAGAAGCGCCGGCTGTGTACTGTTGTGGCTGACTACGTTCGAAAAATACGTCCATTTCGCACCGACAACTTTCTTCTTTGCTTGCTTGGCTTCCTTCTCCATAATGCAATGAACATGATTGAAACAGATTCACGAACACAGATGTCCAGAATACTGTGGAATTATGAAATGAAAACAGAGCTTTTTCGTATCGGCTTCAATGTGGAAGGCATACCCGTGTTCGCCGGGCTACGTCACACGCATACGTCACACGCAGAGGCGTTTCGAACCGGAAGTTTAGCGGCAAATTTAAAATGTCACTTTATAAGTTAACCCGGCCGTATTGGCATGTGTTATAATGTTAAGATTTCATCATTGATATATAAACTATCAGACTGCGTGGTCGGTAGTAGTGGCTTTCAGTAGGCCTTTAAGTTTTATATACATAGGTATTTTATATAGAGAATATTATTTTATTAATGTGCTGTAAACTTAAATTTCTATTTATAGATATTTTAAATTGAGAATACACTTTTATTTATTTATTTCAGTAGGTCAATTAAAAAAAGCGAAACATAATTTTTATACCTTCATTAAACGCAGATTGAAAGTAGTTTGTAATTTTTTTGATATGTTTTATGATTAAAGTTATAGGTAATAACAAATATTATCTTATAACATTTGAAAAATTGCAAATGAAATACAAAAACATTTATTTGTCTTTGAAAACACCATAGTTTTAAGCACTGCCATTCGTATATTTAAAAAATATATAATAATTGTATAGCTTACTAATAATAATTTAATGAATTAAAAAAAAATCAACAAATGGAATATTCCATTATTATCAGAAAATGAACAGAAAAAACATTTATTGTCTTAGAAAACACTATACTTTTATTAACCTCCAGTTTTATATTTAACCGTCTTTCTTTTATATAGCTTACAGCTAGTAGAAATCAGGATCTAATTAAATTTGAAAAACTACCAAAAGTTAAATATCGTTAAGTAATCGTCAAAAGAAATGCAAAACAAAGATTTGTCTGAGAAAACACCATACTTTTAAGCACCTTTTAGTTAAACAGCCTAGAAGTGTCATCAAATAATATCACATCTGCATAACATTGCTGTTTGGTATCGTCCATCCATCCAGCCATCTTCTTCCGCTTATCCGAGGTCGGCAGCAGCTTAAGCAGGGAAGCCCAGACTTCCCTCTCCCCAGCCACTTCGTCCAGCTCCTCCCGGGGGATCCCGAGGCGTTCCCAGGCCAGCCGGGAGACATAGTCTTCCCAACGTGTCCTGGGTCTTCCCCGTGGCCTCCTACCGGTCGGACGTGCTCTAAACACCTCCCTCGGGAGGCGTTCGGGTGGCATCCTGACCAGATGCCCGAACCACCTCATTTGGCTCCTCTCGATGTGGAGGAGCAGCGGCTTTACTTTGAGCTCCTCCCGGATGGCAGAGCTTCTCACCCTATCTCTAAGGGAGAGCCCCGCCACCCGGCGGAGGAAACTCATTTCGGCCGCTTGTACCCGTGATCTTGTCCTTTCGGTCATAACCCAAAGCTCATGGCCATAGGTGAGGATGGGAACGTAGATCGACCGGTAAATTGAGAGCTTTGCCTTCCGGCTCAGCTCCTTCTTCACCACAACGGATCGATACAGCGTCCGCATTACTGAAGACGCCGCACCGATCCGCCTGTCGATCTCACGATCCACTCTTCCCTCACTCGTGAACAAGACTCCGAGGTACTTGAACTCCTCCACTTGGGGCAGGGTCTCCTCCGCAACCCGGAGATGGCACTCCACCCTTTTCCGGGCGAGAACCATGGATTCGGACTTGGAGGTGCTGATTCTCATCCCAGTCGCTTCACACTCAGCTGCGAACCGATCCAGCGAGAGCTGAAGATCCTGGCCAGATGAAGCCATCAGGACCACATCATCTGCAAAAAGCAGAGACCTAATCCTGCAGCCACCAAACCAGATCCCCTCAACGCCTTGACTGCGCCTAGAAATTCTGTCCATAAAAGTTATGAACAGAATCGGTGACAAAGGGCAGCCTTGGCGGAGTCCAACTCTCACTGGAAACGTGTCCGACTTACTGCCGGCAATGCGGACCAAACTCTGGCACTGATCATACAGGGAGCGGACCGCCACAATCAGACAGTCCGATACCCCATACTCTCTGAGCACTCCCCACAGGACTTCCCGAGGGACACGGTCGAATGCCTTCTCCAAGTCCACAAAACACATGTAGACTGGTTGGGCAAACTCCCATGCACCCTCAAGTACCCTGCCAAGAGTATAGAGCTGGTCCACAGTTCCACGACCAGGACGAAAACCACACTGTTCCTCCTGAATCCGAGGTTCGACTATCCGGCGTAGCCTCCTCTCCGGCACACCTGAATAGACCTTACCGGGAAGGCTGAGGAGTGTGATCCCACGATAGTTAGAACACACCCTCCGGTTCCCCTTCTTAAAGAGAGGAACCACCATCCCGGTCTGCCAATCCAGGGGTACCGCCCCCGATGTCCACGCGATGCTGCAGAGTCTTGTCAACCAAGACAGCCCCACAGCATCCAGAGCCTTAAGGAACTCTGGGCGGATCTCATCCACCCCCGGGGCCTTGCCACCGAGGAGCTTTTTAACTACCTCAGCCCCAGAAATCGAAGAGCCCACCACAGATTCCCCAGGCACTACTTCCTCATAGAAAGACGTGTTGGTGGGATTGAGGAGGTCTTCGAAGTATTCCCTCCACCGATCCACAACATCCGCAGTCGAGGTCAGCAGAACACCATCCTCACCATACACGGTGTTGATAGTGCACTGCTTCCCCTTCCTGAGGCGGCGGATGGTGGTCCAGAATCGCTTCGAAGCCGTCCGGAAGTCGTTTTCCATGGCTTCCCCGAACTCCTCCCATGTCCGAGTTTTTGCCTCCGCGACCGCCGAAGCCGCACACCGCTTGGCCTGTCGGTACCTGTCCGCTGCCTCAGGAGTCCTATGAGCCAAAAGAACCCGATAGGACTCCTTCTTCAGCTTGACGGCATCCCTCACCGCCGGTGTCCACCAACGGGTTCTAGGATTACCGCCACGACAGGCACCAACTACCTTGCGGCCACAGCTCCAATCAGCCGCCTCGACAATAGAGGTGCGGAACATGGTCCATTCGGACTCAATGTCCAGCACCTCCCTCGTGACATGTTCAAAGTTCTTCCGGAGGTGGGAATTGAAACTCTCTCTGACAGGAGACTCTGCCAGACGTTCCCAGCAAACCCTCACAATGCGTTTGGGCCTACCAGGTCTGTCCGGCATCCTCCCCCACCATCGCAGCCAACTCACCACCAGGTGGTGATCGGTAGAAAGCTCCGCCCCTCCCTTCACCCGAGTGTCCAAAACATGAGGCCGCAAATCCGACGACACAACTACTAAGTCGATCATGGAACTGCGGCCTAGGGTGTCCTGGTGCCAAGTGCACATATGGACACCCTTATGTTTGAACATGGTGTTTGTTATGGACAATCTGTGACGGGCACAAAAGTCCAATAACAAAACACCGCTCGGGTTCAGATCCGGGCAGCCATTCTTCCCAATCACGCCTCTCCAGGTTTCACTGTCGCTGCCAACATGAGCATTGAAGTCCCCCAGTAGAACGAGGGAATCACCCGGGGGAGCACTCTCAAGTACTCCCTCGAGTGAATCCAAAAAGGGTGGGTACTCTGAGCTGCGGTTTGGCGCGTAAGCGCAAACCACAGTCAGGACCCGTTCCCCCACCCGAAGGCGGAGGGAAGCTACCCTCTCGTCCACCGGGTTGAACTCCAACATGCAGGCTCTGAGCCGGGGGGCAACAAGAATTGCCACCCCAGCCCGTCGCCTCTCACTGCCGGCAACGCCAGAGTAGAAGAGAGTCCAGCCCCTCTCGAGAGAACTGGTTCCAGAGCCCTTGCTGTGCGTCGAAGTGAGTCCGACTATGTCTAGTCGGAACTTCTCCACCTCGCGCACTAGCTCAGGCTCCTTCCCCCCAGCGAGGTGACGTTCCACGTCCCAAGAGCTAGCTTCTGTAGCCGAGGATCGGACCGCCAAGTGCCCTGCCTTCGGCTGCCGCCCAGCTCACATCGCACCCGACCTCTATGACCCCTGCTATGGGTGGTGAGCCCATTGGAGGGGGAACCCACGTTGCCTCTTCGGGCTGTGCCCGGCCGGGCCCCATGGGGACAGGCCCGGCCACCAGGCGCTCGCCATCGTGCCCCACCTCCGGGCCTGGCTCCAGAGGGGGGCCCCGGTGACCCGCGTCCGGGCGAGGGAAATCTGGGTCCATAGGTTTTATTTTTCATTGAGGTCTTCGAGCTGCTCTTTGTCTGATCCCTCACCTGTTTGGTATCGTATCAATTAAAACATAAATATTAGGTACGTCCCCCCCCTCAATTAGAAACGTCCCCGTTTCATCACAAACAAAATAGGTAACAAACAAGGGGAAATAGAACAGAGAAAAAAATTCACAATCTTAATGCACCAACAAATCAACAATATTTTAACTGATCCACAAAGTATTGCATAAGATAGCACCCTGGCCCCTCAAAACATGCAAAAACGTGCAGATGTGAAGGAGGTTGTCCAATCGCCCACTGCGAGATAGTTCAGTTGTGCGCAGGAGGTCGCCCCAGTCGCCCCCTGCGAGATAGTTCGATTGTGACGCGCCATCATGCCATCAGACTTGGGGTTATAGGCAGTGAAGGAATCAATAAAGTACCATCTGGTGGTGCTGGCAGAGTCTCTGGAAGGGACAACCACCCCGGAACCCCTTCCCCCCCACATGGGACTTACGGGCCACTCCAAAATGTCCATGACCACCCTCATGAGGGGCCGACAAACCTGTGACCACCCCATGGGAACTTCTGGGCCACTCCAGAATATCCATGGTTACCCTCTGGAAGGGGGCAACAATTCTGGGACCCGTCCACGGGGACTTATGGGCAACTCCAGAATGTCCATGGCCACCCTCTGGAGGGGCCGACAAATCTGGGACCCACCCACGGGGACTTCAAAGGCACCGGCGGGTCAGACACGCTCCGCACTGCTCACACCACCGTCGGATGTCTCCCAGCTTGAAGGGCCAGCAGCAAGACCGCCGGGAACGCCTCCGTAACCAGCCGGCTCACATCCGCAGCACACACCTCCAAGCTCTCCACCGGAGCATGCACATGCGCCGATAGGCTGGCCCAGAAGCGGTCCATCAATTGTCTCTGTCCAGCTGAGAAATTCTGGCACCGTCGCCGGGGAAGGGAGCTGTTAAGTCCATTTTTGACATTCATGCCGTGTGAGTGTCTGTCAAACAGCGTCTTGCCGAGCTTAAAAGTGTCGTCGTCACCACACCACGTGTCCGCAAAACAGCCAGGAAGCTTAGCAGCTAACTATACACGTGCAGCTAACTGAAAACTCACGAGTCCTGTGTAACACTTTCTTCTTTTCTTTTTTTTTTTCAACACAGCAGTTAAAATCCCACCGCTGCCACCAATGTAGCCGAGTATTCTGGGTTCGCATATTATGTGTACTAATATAATATAATAATAAAAAAATAAATGGGAGTCATAAGAGCAGGTCCGGTCTCCACCACTTCTTTAACACCTTCTTCCACAACCACCTTTAAAGACCTCTTACGTCACAGCCCTACGGCAACTCTGGAGGGACAAAACTCCTCCTTACCTAACATTATCTGGTAATTTGTGACATCCTGAAAAGTTTGTTACATTAGGTTTTTAGTGAACACATGTTTTATAAATAAAACAAAAACAGGAAAAAAATGTGTCGCACATTGATGACGTCACTAATTTGTTTACGTTTTATTTAAACAAACCTAACATGTGTTCACTAAAAGAGGCGTCTACGTCATCAATGTGCGACAGCACCGTCGATATCTGCCAATGGAGGAGCGGGCGACGTCAGCAACTTTGAAAAAAGCTTTAAAAACCCATTTCGGGTTCAGTAGCTTTAGATCTCAGGTCCAGGAAAATGTTATCAAAGCGGTTGTTCGAGGTATGTCAAACAACAGGACTTTTTACGAATTGGCTGCTTGGAATTCACCAAGCTAGTTGCTACAAGTTAGCCTTTGTCAAACTAAAAAAAGGACATCATACTTCCGTTTCCGATGTCAACATGTTGGACAGGTTGTGTTGTTATTGTTGAGTCTTCAAGGATGCTTGTTGTGTCTTCCTGTAGGTGACAGGGACGTGTTTGTGTGCATGCCCACTGGGGCAGGAAAGTCTCTTTGCTATCAGCTGCCTGCTCTCCTGGCTGAAGGCATCACTTTGGTCATCTCCCCGCTAATTGCTCTCATTCAGGTCAGTGTCACGATACCAGTTATCATTAGTTGATACCGATATCTATTCATTTCCACAGTCTTCGATACCACGATAAGAATAAGAAAACTGATCCCATGTACTTTTAAATTCACTACTTTACGGAAAGGTGTTTCAAAGTGTCCAGTATTTAAGATCACTGTCCTTCAACATCTTTTTGCACAGAATTTAATTATCAGTATCAGCTGCCAAGAAGTAACTATACATTCTAAAATGACAGCAGTCTTCTATAACCTCCCAGTATATCAAAATAAACCATACTGTGCTCCTAAATATGACTATCAATCAATCAATCAATGTTTACTTATATAGCTCTTAATCACGAGTGTCTCAAAGAGCTGCACAAGCCACAACGACATCCTCGGCTCAGATCCCACATCAGGGCAAGGAAAAACTCAACCCAATGGGACAATGAGAAACCTTGGAGGGGACCGCAGATGTGGGGACCCCCCACTGGGCGACCGGTGTAATGGACGTCGAGTGGATCTAGCATACTATTGTGAGAGTCCAGTCCATAGTGGATCTAACATAATAGTGAGAGTCCAGTCCATAGTGGGGCCAGTAGGCGACCATCCCGAGCGGAGACAGGTCAGCAGCGCAGAGACGTCCCCAACCGATGCACAGGCGAGCGGTCCACCCGGGTCCCGACTTTGGACAGCCAGCGCTTCATCCGTGGCCACCGAACCTGTGCCTCCCCCCACCCATGCCTCCACGAGGAGACTATAAAAAAACAACAATTGTGAACTATTTTACATTACAAAGAAAAACAGCAGTGGCGTTAGGAATGTCTGTACTACCGGGTAGGGTTGTACGGTATACCCGTACTAATGAATTAAAAAAGGTACTCTACGAGGCCTCGAATTTTAACTTTTTAAGGTCAATGCAAGTGTTGCCTTAAAGGAGGGCTCATATTTTATTTTTGTTGTGATTGGAGCACATACTTGTTGGTCACAAAAAACATTCATGAAGTTTGAGCTGTTTGGCCACAATACCCAGCAATATGTTTGGAGGAGAAAAGCTGAGGCCTTTAATCCCAGGAACACCAAGCCTACCGTCAAGCATGGTGGTGGTAGTATTATGCTCTGTGCCTGTTTTGCTGCCAATGGAACTGGTGCTTTAAATGGGACATTGAAAAAGAAGATTACCTCCAAATTCTTCAGGACAACCTAAAATTATCAGCCCGGAGGTTGGGTCTTGGGCGCAGTTGGGTGTTCCAACAAGACAATGACCCCAAACACACGTCAAAAGTGGTAAACGAATGGCTGAATCAGGCTAGAATTAAGGTTTTAGAATGGCCTTCCCAAAGTCAAAAAATGCTGAAGAGACAAGTCCATGTCAGTAAACCAACAAATTTAGCTGAACTGCACCAATTATGTCAAGAGGAGTGGTCAAAAATGCAAGCAGAAGCTTGCCAGAAGCTTGTGGATGGCTACCAAAAGCACCTTATTGCAGTGAAACTTGCCAAGGGACATGTAACCAAATATTAACATTGCTGTATGTATACTTTTGACCCAGCAGATTTGATCACATTTTCAGTAGACCCATAATAAATTCATAAAAGAACCAAACTTCATGAATGTTTTTTGTGACCAACAAGTATGTGCTCCAATCACTCTATCACAAAAAAATAAGAGTTGTAGAAATTATTGGAAACTCAAGACAGCCATGACATTATGTTCTTTACAAGTGTATGTAAACTTTTGATCGCGACTGAATATATGTGTGTGTGTAGGAATATGTGTATAACTGTATGTATATATATATATATATATATATATATATATATATATATATATATATATATATATATTACATACATACATTCATGGTCTAATTAATTATTTTGATAGTTAACACCTATTAGAACAACAATATTGTAAAATAAAATGACAGCTTCAACATGTATTTTCTTATAATTGATTTATACAGTTGTATAAAATGCAGCTATAACTTATCATAAAATACAAACACAAACATGTATACTGTATATAATTAGATTTTTTATATATATATATATATATAAACAGTATATGTACAGTATCTTACGCCGGCCTAGGGGGACGGGCATGTGCCTATTTGCTTTCTTTCTGCCTTTCCCCTGAATGAATATATATATATATATATATGAAGAGACGGAGGAGGACCCAGGCCCGGACATTCCCCACAGTGCCTGGAACCTCCAAGCACCACCGGCGCAACCCCGGGGCAGACCGTCGGAGGGGGGACGCGTGGCGTGGAGCGCTACCTGGACACAAGTCGAGGGACTGATCACCCTCGGCTGGGTCGCCCGGGAGAGGGTGTTTGATTAAGACCCGAAACACCCTATGACCCCGGGAGAATCACTGATGATGTGTCCAGGTTGCACCGTAAGGTGTATTATGAAACCGATCCAGTATGGCATCGCCATTGACTTCCAGGAAGAGGCTGGATGACAACCCCGAAAGAGTGGTGACAACTGGAGAGACAGTTGACAGCCCGGAAAGACGGCAACCGGGGCAGGGAGGGGTAGCATCCTAAGCTGCAGCTCCCGCAAGGGAGCACCCATATAACGTTGCGAAAAACCCTGAAGACACATAAGATCAAGATAGGCTGCTTGAGGAAACCCGTGGTGCAACGCACAGGGCCAGTACCTTGTACGGCCCTGATGAGACGGAGGAGGACCCAGGCCCGGACATTCCCCACAGTGCCTGGAACCTCCAAGCAGCACCGGCGCAACCCCGGGGCAGACCGTCGGAGGGGGGACGCGTGACGTGGAGCGCTACCTGGACACAAGTCGAGGGACTGATCTCCCTCGGCTGGGTCGCCCGGGAGAGGGTGTTTGATTAAGACCCGAAACACCGTATGACCCCGGGAGAATCACTGATGATGATATATATATATATATATATATATATATATATATATATATATATATATATATATATATATATATATATATATATATATATATATTATTAGGGCTGGGCGATATGGCCTTTTTTTAATATCTCGATATTTTTAGGTTAGGCCATGTCACGATACACGATATATATATCTCGATATTTTGCCTTAGCCTTGAATGAACACTTGATGCATATAATCACACCAGTATGATGATTCTATGTGTCTACATTAAAACATTATTGTTCATACTGCATTAATATATGCTAATTTTTTTAAGTTTCATGCAGAGAGGGAAATCACAACTAAGTCAATTTACCAAAACTGTATTTATTGAACAGTTATTAAGTAGTGGCACAAACATTTATGTCATTTCAAAACAGAAAGTGCAAGATAGTCAGAGACATTTTAAAACAAGCTATAAGTGCACTTTTGTGAATGATGTCACCAAGATGACATATCAAAACAATATCAGCACCTTAACACCTGCTCAGTGGCCTAGTGGTTAGAGTGTCCACCCTGAGATCGGTAGGTCATGAGTTCAAACCCTGGCAGAGTCATACCAAAGACTATAAAAATGGGACCTATTACCTCCCTGCTTGACATCTCAGCATCCAGGGTTGGAATTGGGGGTTAAATCACCAAAAAAGTATTCCTGGGCGCTGTCCCCTCAACTCTCAATTGATACAGCCCTTTGAGACACTTGTGATTTAGGGCTGTATAAATAAACATTGATTGATATAGGGTGATGGGTCAAATGCAGAGGATAATCTCACCACACCTAGTGTGTGTGTGACAATCATTGGTACTTTAACTTTAAATTTATGTTCAACCTTTACAAAAAAGTAAACAAATCCATGTGTGTTACGTGGTCGTTGACAGCCACAAATCCAAATAAGCATTTACGACACGATACAGCACATAAACAACATTAACAGGTCTAGAACTGCTGAATTTCGAGGGCAAACGATCGACAAATTTAGCACTCCATTAAAACTATGAAATTAACCTACCTAAAGAAGTTGTGTAACTTGCTAAATGTTTTCCCGACAGCCTGTAATTGTGCCTGTTGTCTTTTTTTGACTCGTTCCTTACTCTGCATTTTGAGAGCTGCCTGAAAATTCACCGAACACCTGACGTCCTTCCAGACCTTCATGCAGCTAGTGTATCTCTCTGAAAATCTCGGAACAACTTTGACCCACGCTTCCAAAATGGCTCCGCCCTCGTTGTTTATACTGATGTCTTAAACAGTTGAAAATGAAAGAAAAAAGTCATGTCGGGGTGTTTTTATCAATTTATTCGACGAAACAATTACGTTATTGTTTCGTTAATGTCCAAAAAAAAGTCAAGGCCATTGTTGCCGTCGATGGTGGTCAATTTTTCGGGCATTGCGGTAAAGTGCAAGGGCGGTCGCGGCAGTTGCTATGGTTTCTGCGGTTAAATTCAAGCCTTGCTATACTGCCTTAAAATAACACTGGTACTTTTTTTTTCTTCAACATGAGGCACACAGTGGTGACAATTAAAGGTGCCATATGTAATAATGTGGCCAGAAATGGTACTGCAATCTCTCTCCCTGACTGAGGTTGCCAGATATGCAGCCGAATCCAGCTCGATGGACTGGGCTACTCCAAGGAACTTCAAACTTCCACTGCCTCTTACCAGGGGTTGAGGTGCTGGGACCATAATAGCTGAATAGACAAGCGTTGTGTCAATAATAAATCTCTAACCAAAACATTTTACACAGAAATTAGGCAATTTTCAGGAAGAAGTACATCATGCCTGCGTACAATATCACAAAAAATGGCGATCATATGGTTATTGTCATTACTATCAGAAAACAAACACTAAAACCAACTACAACCAATGCTAGCAATGGTTATACTGGTGAAAATAAGTAGAGAATGCTTAGCAGCCTAATGTACGCCCAAAACTAAAGAGGAGACATTTTACCAAGGTATGCCTATAGGCTACACGAATGAGCAATTATTTTATCATGTGATTTGGCTGTCTCCATACGTTTCACATTGCCGTGCTAATGTTGGAACCCATTTCGTCAGCGTATCAGCATGTTGAGAAGGAAATAGGCACTGACACTACCCATATCCACATAGGTTTTATTTGTCGAAAATATATTTTGCCCTGTCAGTTCAAATACACATCGACATACAGGCTAACGGGCATATGTTTCCCCCGTTAGCCTGTATGTCCATGTGTCATTGACCGGGCTAGCATGCTAAGCATTACATTAGGAGCGAAGCACCATCACACTAAGCATTCGTTGCACGAACATACTAGCTTTGTCAGATTAGATCATATACTCTATTGGACAATATAGTTTACATACCAAATGTCCACTTCCATTTATTACAAGTAATAAGAAAACGTAAATGTCTGACTTACCTATCAAGGAGAAAATTAGCAAGTTTGGCGTCAGATGAAAAAGTCTTCTCCGCCTTCAATCGTCTCCATCTTTCAAAGACATCCCGATACAAATCCTCGTTTAGTTCCTGGCTTTGTCATGAATAAGTTGAGAATCGTAATGACGCCTTTTAGATTTACTAATGTCTGACATGTTTAGTAACTTTACCAGTGGCAGTAGCTAGACGAAGAGGGCGGTGCGTAACTGGCAAACTGAATGTGACACACTCATGGACTTTCTAATTGGTCAAACGGTAGAGGGCAAGGCATCGAAATGAGAACAATAACAAGATTTCAGGGCTGTAAATCTAATTCTGAAATGAGCATATCCCTGCTAAACTGCTGTTATCAGTTATAGAGTATTGGAAAAGAACATGATTTATTAATGCCTTTTGACAAATCAGGGCCATTTAATTATTACTTAACATGAAATTATTACACATGACTCCTTCAAGGCTGGTATATGAGCCACAGTGCATGTGAGTCAACACACACACACACACACACACATCACTTGCAAGTAGTAACAATGTGAAGACAGAAGAGAGGGAATAGACGTGTTTTAGCAGAAAAACTAACGATTTAGTACGTGGAGCAACTGAGGCGCAACTCTGCAAGCGGTGCTTTAAATCATAGCTATAACTAGCGGCTAACATCTCTCTGTAGTGTTTTAGCCACTTATAAATCACTAATCCTTGCCTCTATAGCGACAAAGTAAGTATAGGATAAGGAATAGCTAGACATGGTTCACTAGAACCCGAAGGAGGATACAATAGCTAACCGCTAACAGCAAGGTAGCGCTCCTGAGTGTAAACAAATGAGTGGATCTACACAAGTATCGACTGTAATGATACCAAGTACACAAGCTGTATCTAGTCGATACTACAATGTCTATATTGATATTTTTTATTATCACAAAATCTTTTTTCATTTTTTGTATGGTTTTTAAACTCAGGAAATATGTCCCTGGACACAGGAGCACTTTAATTATGAGCAATTTTATGACCCTGTAACTACTTGGTATTGGATCCATACCTGAATTAGAAGTATCACCCAAAACTTATGTAAAATATCCGAAAAACAGAAGAATAAGTGTTTATTACATTTCAACAGAAGTGTAGATGGAACATTTAAAAACAGAAAATAAGCAGATACTAATAAAAAAGTAGGTTGATTATCCATTTTTCAACACCAACAAAGCAAGTATGCTTGGTAAAAAACTAATGTACGTAAAGTAAGGCTCCGGTTTTTCAAAATGCGCTAGCTTGTCACAAATTTACATTGGATTTGCCATAGACCGGCTACTATAAGCATTAGCGACTTTACATGGCGATGTCATCACCTACAAATTTGGTAGTGAAAACTACAACTGAGATGAATGTTACAATAAAAGAGCTGGTGTGTAATAAGTACAATACTTACAGTATAAACACTTTGTAGGGCGCAACATAACACATTCAACTTCCTGGAAAAATCTACTTCCTAGTTTGACAACATACCATCGATAGCCTATACAGTACTGCCATCTAATGTCTTGGAAGTGCAACTGCACTGCAAATGAGACTGAAATGTAATCAGAAAACAGGATATAACATCAGTTATCATAATCAGCTCATTTTTTAATATTACATTAAGAAATTGCTTGGTTGCAATCATGTGACCTATGGGCACTTCTGAGTTTCAGCCAATTGTCTCATTAGTGCAGATTTGGGCGTATTTTGAAAGGTTGAGAGGAAAATATGCAAGCGATCGTGAAAAATATTTAAAATGGGATGGAGTGGATTAAGAAAAATAATTATTGAAAGATTGAAACAATTTATCATCACCAAAAGAATACTGCTCACTATGACCTCGCTTCCTTCGACACTCACAAGGATTTAAAGAAAAGATAGGAGGCACATCATGTCTTTACATCGGAGGTGTCCACAAATTAAACATTCATCTGTTAAAGACAAAGTTGGACTTATTCGTGCATCGCTAAGTAACATATTTGATTGACATAACGAGTGCAGTGCTGCTGTGATCGTGACGCTAATGAGAAAAAGGATACGTTTGTTTGCAGTTCATTTCCTGCTACAAATATTAGTCTCATCTACAATTAATCTCTGCAGTTGTTTTTATGTTGTGAAGTTCATATTTTGTCTCTGTTGTTCTGCAATGTTTGCTAGCGATATCAAGATTCATTATCTGCTGTTGAACCTACCAGAGATTTTTTTAATCTAATTTATTATTACTATTAAGAATATTTTCTTGATGCTAACAAATAGTACCAAAAGCGCTATTATATGGTCATCCGTGTCGAATAAAGCGCTTCGCTTTCCTGCACAACAACAACTTAGCTTTTAGTTTCTGTTATGAAAATCGTCCACACAAATACGGTGGATTGGAACAACAATCACAATATTTATTACTAGGACTTAACATGACAATAGTTTATTTTGTTAGTTTTCATTTCGTCTTAGTTATATTTAGGCATAGCAACCACAAAAGAACACAAACTAATGCCATCTCTTGTCCTTTCTTTACGTTTAGTTCTGCACTCAAACACTACTAATATAGTAGAGAATAAACTGAATTGCATCATAGAACATTTGTCAAACAAATCAAATGTTCAAACAGACATTTTCCAAAGTGATCACTGCAGACACAAGCAATCTTTTAAGAGCCATTTCGGTTGATGAACGTTCGTTTTTTCCCTGACTTTATTACCTTTATGGACCTCTTCTTTTGGGACTCTATGAAAACTCTTTCCTATCTCTCTGTTTGAACGACTGAAACAACCAAGAACAGAACAGCAATAAGACATTTTCTGCTCCAACTCTACACTCACTCTCATTTGTTCTAATGCTACGCTCAAGCTTGTTGACCATTGTGTGAATTAAGCCGCCAAGAAGAAAAACGGACGTGACATCATACGCAACCCAGCAATACAATTTTATTATCAAACAATTAACATTTATTAACACTCACAAAAGTACCAAAAATTGGTATCGTTGAGTTCCCGTATCGATTCCCAGGTACCGGAAATTGGTACAATATTTGTTCAAATGTGAACGATAGCCTACTTCCGTTAGCATTTGTTTATGAATGAGGACGATAAGGAAACAGCAAATCCACATTTGTTTCCATGAATAAGTAAATCACTTGATAATTTCATTTTATTATTTTTCGGCGCTGACTCAGTGCTCATGCTCAGATAATTGAGAGTATAGTATTTGGCACTGGCGATACTGGAAAAAAGCTGGTATCGATGTATTTTCTGCCTGTTGGTATCGACTTGGTATGGAAGTACTTTTGACAACCCTACTGTTAAATTTGATGTCATAATTTGCCACTAATAATGTTCTCTCACAGGACCAAGTGTCCCACCTGAGGGATCAGAACATCCCCGCCCACTCCATCAACTCCAAGCTTGCAGTGGGAGAGCGGCGGGTGATCCTCGCCGACTTACAGAGCCAGAGCCCGAAGCTGAAGCTGCTCTACATCACGCCGGAGATGGTGGCGTCTGCGTCGTTCCAGCCTCACCTGACTGACTTGTGCTCGCGAGGCCTCCTGTCCTACCTAGCTGTGGACGAGGCCCACTGCGTCTCCCAGTGGGGTCACGATTTCAGGCCCGACTACCTCAAACTGGGGGACCTGCGCTCTCGCATGCCCGGGGTCGCCTGCATAGCGCTCACAGCGACAGCCCCCAGCAACGTTCAAGAAGACATCATCCGGTCCCTGGAGCTGCGTCTTCCCCTGTCCTTCACAACGCCCGTTTTCCGCTCCAATTTGCACTACGACGTCATCTTCAGTGAGATTCTTCCGAACCCTTTCGTTCACCTCCACGTCTTCATCCAGAAGGCACTGGCTCTTGGCAGCGGCTCCAACGGAAAGGTTGGTATCGGTATTGTTGAGAGAAAAGGATATTCACTTTTGTGCGTTGAAACGCCAAACCAATATTCACATAGCCAAGGATGCCATGATGGGTGGCGCTGTGGGGGGGTCAGTAATGACAGTTTTTAAAGGCCCTTAGCTGACAGGAGCTCTAGAAATTAGTCAAACTTTAGATCACAGGTGTCAAACTGAAGGCCCGGGGGCCAGATCTGACCCGCCACATTATTTTATGCAGAAATGATATGCGTTGATAAAGTACTTAGATAGATAGATAGTACTTTATTGATTCCTTCAGGAGAGTTCCCTCAGGAACCACCAAAATAAACATTTTCCTGAAAAATACTTTATCTTTTCTTACTAAATGTATTTGTTCTTTGCAATTTGACATCAAAATATTACATGCATATATTTTATATGCATATATTTTAGTATTTAATCATTCCTCCATAAAATAGATAAACATCTCTGATAAATGTTCTCATTATTTAAAAGAAAACTGGTTTTGTGTAATAAAATTCTACCCAAACATTTAATAAAGTCAAATACAAATAAGGCAACAAGAGAAGTATCTAACACTTAGTAAATATATACAGCAGATATGATCATCTACATCAACAATATGATTTGTCTGAGTGGCAAGACAGGACAAATTAAAAAGATAAAAACTTTTTTTTTAATCCATTAAGAATCGCGATTCATTCGAAAATCAAAATGTGTTGGACACCTCTAGAATCTAATAATGCCACAAAATATATCATCATACATTCCAAAATATGTTTTGTTAAAATCAAAATCAAAATAAATCATCTGCTTGATTTATGATTTCAAAGCAAGTTAACCATCAAATTGTACACTGTAAAAATGACAATAGAATTAATGGTAAAATTACGGTAAAAACTCGTTTTGGTACCCTTTTTTTCAGTAATACACCGTAAAACAACCCCCGTAGATTTTACGGTAATGAAATGGCAGCTCAGTTATGGAAGTAGAATTGTCTCACATCAACTTATACATATCAATATGATATAAATACATATGCATATATTAATAAATATACAAATACAAATACACAACCATCCATCCATTTTCTACCGCTTGCCCCTTTTGGGGTCGCGGGGGGTGCTGGAGCCTGTCTCAGCTGCATTCGGGCGGAAGGAGGGGTATACCCTGGACAAGTCGCCACCTCATCACAAATACACATGTGATATACAAATAAATCAATAATTTGTATAAATAAACGCATATTTGTAAATATATTTTTGAGATTTTAAAATATATACAAATACAATTTATAAATATAAAAATGTGACATACAAATAAATCAAGAATTTGTATAAATAAACGTGTATTTGTAAATATATTTTTGAGATTTGAATATAAATATGCTTGATTTTGTATTTGTATTTGTATTGAATTTGCATATGTGGATTGCTTTTTTGCTTTTGTGTCGATGACATTCCTACCACAAACCAGATGCACAAATAAATGTGGAGTTACACACTCCACTGAACAACCAGCAGAGGGCACTGCAGCCAGAGCGGTCTGGGTCACAGACATGGTCAGACACTGGCAAGCCAATCAGAGGCACACTAGGGAGGGTCATATTACGTCATGACTTTTGGGATGATTTGACACACATTGCACTGATAAGAGATCAGTATCTACATCGGGACAAGGTCATTAAACGGTATTGATACAATAAAATAAGTAGCTAGCACGGTCTTTCAGATTAACTGGATAAATTAGCATTAGCTAATACAACGCTAACATTAGCAAGCTCAGGCCCGTTGTGCGTTCTCTCTGTAAAGACGTGGATTGTTTTTGTGCAGAGAACTCCGGGCATTTAGCAGATAATGCATATAATGCTCTGTGACCCAGACCGCTCTGGCTGCAGTGCCCTCTGCTAGTTGTTCAGGGGAGTGTGTAACTCCACATTTATTTGTGCATTTGGTTTGTGATAGGAATGTCTCATCGACACAAAAGCAAAAAAGCGATCCACATATGCAAATTCAATACAAATACAAAATCAAGCATATTTATATTAAAATCTAAAAAATTTGAATATAAATTCAAATTTATATTGTATTATAAATACGTGTTTATTTATACAAATTCTTGATTTATTTGTGTCACATTTTTATATTTATACATTTTATTTGTATATATTTTCAAATCTCAAAAATATATTTACAAATACGTGTTTATTTATACAAATTATTTATTTGTATATCACATATACGTATTTGTATATTTATTAATATATGCATATGTATTAATATCATATTGATATATATATATATATAAGTTGATGTGAGGCAAATCTACTTCCATACTCAGTTGCATGAATTTTACTGTTAAAAAAAAAAACAGTGATACTGTTTTTCTTTCCATTGACACTTATATGCTGTAAAAACCATCACTAATTTTTCGGTAAAATTTTGGCACCTGAGCTGCCAGTTGTTGTTTTTTTACAGCGAATGTAAAATGCATTGGCAATAATGTAATGTCATGGGATATACTGTATGTTTATATTCATATATCATTCACTGTTACAAGTGGCCCTCTGAGGGCAGCCATAATTGTGATGTGGCCCTCAATGAAATGTTTGACAGCCCTGCTATAGATGTTTTGTAAGTTGTGTAAACTTCACTCCACAAAACCCACTTTTCTTACCTATTAGTCTCGGTTTTGGGTATTTGGGATCTGCATAAGTCCCAAAAATGTGAAATCACCATGGAGGCATGGCGGAGATATTTTATAAAAACAATTTTGCCTTCTTTCATACTTCCTCCAAACAAGCCGATTGGAGTTTGCCAATTTTTGACATTTTTCCCAACTGTGACGTCAGCTGTTTATCCATATATGGTATGAATTCACCCGAAGAGCTTTGCGCGAGTCCGCCATTGTCGTTGCATGCTGTAGTCAAAAAGCTACTTCTTTATCTCTATCCTCCTGTTGTGGCGCAGACTGGCTCGTACATGCACATGCATCCTCCGCTGTTGCCATTTCTAATACAAAGTGGCGTACAGTTCTAATTTATATCCCTCAGTAGACTCGATACTAAAAACTACAACATGGCTGACAGGGAGAAGATGCTGTCGAAGTGCCATCCATCCATCCATTTTCTTACGCTTATCCGACGTCAGTTCGCGGGGGCAGCAGCCTAAGCAGAGAAGCCCAGACTTCCCTCTCCTCAGCCACTTCGTCCAGCTCCTCCCAGGGGATCCCGAGGTGTTCCCAGGCCAGCCAGGAGACATAGTCTTCCCAATGTGTTCGAGTCTTCCCCGTGGCCTCCTACCGGTCGGACGTGGGGAGGCGTCTAGGTGGTATCCTGACCAGATGCCCGAACCACCTCATCTGGCTCCTCTCGATGTGTAGGAGCAGCGGCTTTATTCTGAGCTCCTCCCGAATGACAGAGCTTCTCACTCTATCTCTAAGGGAGAGCCCCGCCACCCGACAGAGGAAACTAATTTTGGCCGCTTGTACCCGTAATCTTGTCCTTTCGGTCATAACCCAAAGCTCATGACCATAGGTGAGGTTGGGAACATAGATCGACCGGTAAATTGAGAGCTTTACCTTCCGGCTCAGCTCCTGCTTTACCACAACGGACCAATACAGTGTTACCGAAGACGCTGAACCGATCTGCCTGTCGATCTTACGATCCACTCTTTCCTCACTTGTGAACAAGACTCCGAGGTGCTTGAACTCCTCCACTTGGGGCACGATCTCTTCCCCAACCCGGAAATGGCATTGCACCCTTTTCCGGGTGAGAACCATGGACTCGGACTCGGAGGTGCTGATTCTCATCTCAGTCGTTTGACACTCGGCTGTGCACCGATCCAATGAGAGCTGAAGATCCTAGCCCGAGGAAGCCTTCAGGACCACATCATCTGCAAAAAGCAGACACCTAATCCTGCAGCCAACAAAGCAGATCCCCCGAACGTCCTGACTGTGCCTAGAAATTCTGTTCATGAAAGTTATGAACAGAATTGGCGGCAAAGGGCAGCCCTGGCGTAGTCCAATCCTCACTGAAAACAGGTCCGACTTACTGCCGGCAATGCGGATCAAGCTCTGACACTCATCATACAGGGAACGGACCGCCACAATCAGTCCGATATCCCATACTCTCTGAGCACTCCCCACAGGACTTCCCGAGGGACACGGTCGAATGCCTTCTCCAAGTCCACAAAGCACATGTAGACTGGTTGGGCAAACTCCCATGCACCCTCATGGACCCTGCCAAGAGTATACAGCTGTTCCTCAGTTCCACGACCAGAACGAAAGCCACACTGCCCCTCCTGAATCCGAGGTTCGACTATCCGGCGTAGCCTCCTCTCCAGCACACCTGAATAGACCTTACCGGGAATGCTGAGGAATGTAATCCCCCTCCAGTTCCCCTTTTTAAAGAGAGGAACCACCACCCCGGTCTGCCAATCTAGAGGTAACGCCCCCGATGTCCGCATGTCAACCAAGACAGCCCCACAGCATCCAGAACCTTAAGGAACTCCGAGCGGACCTCATCCACGGCTTCCCTGAACTCCTCCCATGTCCAAGTTCTTGCCTCTGCGACCACCGAAGCTGCACACCGCTTGGCCTGTCGGTATTTGTCCGTCGCCTCAGGAGCCCCATGAGCCAAAAGGACCCGATAGGACTCTTTTTTCAGCTTGACGGCATCCCGGTTCTAGGATTACCGCCACGACAGGCACCAACCACCTTGCGGCCACAGTTCCAATCAGCCGTGTCGGCAATAGAGGTACAGAACATGGTCCACTCGGACTCAATATCGAGCGCCTCCCTCGTGACATGTTCAAAGTTCTTCTGAGGTGGGAATTGAAACTCCCTCTGGAAGGAGACTCTGATAGACGTTCGCAGCCGACCCTCACAATGTGTTTGGGCCTGCCAGGTCTGTCCGGCATCCTCCTCTGAGCCAACTCACCACCAGGTGGTGATTGGTAGAAAGCTCCGCCCCTCTCTTCACCCGAGTGTCCAAAACATGAGGCCGCAAATCCGATGACACAACTACAAAGTCGATCATGGAACGGCGGTCGAGGGTGTCCTGGTGCCAAGTGCACATATAGACACCCTAATGTTTGAACATTGTGTTTGTTATGGACAATTTGTGACGAGCACAAAAGTCCAATAACAAAACACCGCTCGCTGTTCAGATCTGGGCGGCCATTCTTCCCAATCACGCCTCTCCAGGTTTCACTGTCGTTGCCAATATGAGCGTTGAAGTCCCCGAGCAGAACAAGGGAATGACCTGAGGGAGCACTCTCCAGTACTCACTCAAGGGAATCCAAAAATGGTGGGTACGCTGAACTGCTGTTTGGTGCGTAAGCACAAACAACAGTCAGGACCCTCACTCGAAGGCGTAGGGAAGCTACCCTTTCGTCTACTGGGTTAAAGTCCAACGTACAGGCTTTGAGGCGGGGGGCAACAAGAATTGCCACCCCAGCCCGCCGCCTCTCACTGCGTGCAACGCTAGAGTGGAAGAGAGTCCAGCCCCTCTCGGGAGAACTGGTTCGAGAGCCCTTGCTGTGCGTCGAAGTGAGTCCGACTATATCTAGCCGGAACTTCTCCACCTTGCGCACAAGCTCAGCCCCCCCCCCCCCCCCCAGCGAGGTGACGTTCCACATCCCAAGAGCTAGCTTATGTAGCCGAGGATCGGACCGCCAAGTGCCCTGCCTTCGGCTGCCGCCCAGCTCACATTGCACCCGACCTCTATGGCCCCTCCAATGAGTGGTGAGCCCATTGGAGGGGGGACCCATGTTGCCTCTTCGGGCTGTGCCCGGCCGGGCGCGATGGAGACATGCCCGGCCACCGGGCGCTCGCCATAGTGCCCCACCTCCAGGCCTGGCCCCAGGCCACATTAGTTAGAATAATTCATTACAGATCATAATTAATTACTCACTTTTTTAAGCACTTGACAGCACTAGTTCTAATAATAATAATAGATTTTATTTATCATCCCTCCTCGGTATAACTGGAGCAAACATTTGCGAGAGACGATAACTAGCGCGATAATCGCTAACTAGCTTAAATGCAATGAAGCTGCTGTATTTTGCTGCACGCATTATTAGTAGTTCTCCAGCAATTACGGACCAAAATGAAGGTTTCATCCAATAGGGGTTGTTAATCTTTGAGCACCTAACGATTCGATCCGATTCCTGAGGTCACGATTCAATTCAGAATTGATCTTCAATTCAGCAGAATTCTAAAACCAATTCTCTCAATGTAATATTTGGTATGATAATTATAATGTCACTTTTTCAGAACAGGTTCAAGTAAGAAAATATCCTTCTGGTTGCATGGAGATGGCCTAAAATGTCTTTAAAAATAGATTCCTAAAAAAACATATACAGTATATATATATTTTTTTATGGGTGGGTTTTTAAAAATGTATAAGACTTGCAATTCAGATGTGTATCATTTTTTTGTGCACAACTAATATCTAATATTGTATCACATATGCTAACTTTTTCAGTCATTTCTCTGGACGTGGGGGTGTCTGTCCCACCTGGACTGAATTCATCCCCCTGTAATGTGTCCGTCTAAAAGGGTGAAGACCTCTATTTGGTCCTGGAGAACTTCTCTTAAAGCATGTGATGTTCTTGAACAGGGCTGTGGGATCGTGTACTGTCGGACCAGAGAGGGCTGTGAGACTGTGGCCCACCAGCTTACCAAGCTCGGTGTCCTAGCAAAGCCTTATCATGCTGGTAAGTTTTCCTCCATTGTGGCTTTCTGCACAACGTTGAGTGTTTTTCACATTCAGGTCTCAAGGCCCAAGATCGCACAGAAGCCCAGAATGACTGGATGCAGGGGAAAGTCCTGGTGATTGTGGCCACCATCAGCTTTGGTATGGGTGTAGACAAGGCCAGTGTAAGGTAAGACCGTATGTTTGTGTGTGGTTGTTTTCAGTAAAGATGACGTTTTATAACATTTTCAATAAATCCATCCCATAGGTTTGTTGCTCATTGGAACCTGGCAAAGTCCATGGCCAGCTACTACCAGGAGTCCGGGCGAGCAGGGAGAGACGGACTGCCGTCCCTGTGTCGCATTTACTACTCCCGGAAGGATATGCAGCAAATTAAATTCCTCGTCCATAAGGAGATTGCACGTAAACAGGTCAGTAAAGCAGTAAACAGGTCAGTAAAGCAGAACCACACTAGTGCAGGTCTTAGGGCTGGGCAATATGGCTGAAAACTTTGTCACAATTTAAGTTTTTTATATCGGTCGATAGAGATAGTCATTGATATTTTTTATGTCTTATCAAAATTCAGGAACGGGAGAAAAATATATGAAATGTAAACATTTTGGTTTCAAATGTGACTTCCTCTGATTATATTCCCCTCAGCTATCAAGGCAGAAAGGAAATGTCAACACAAGCATGGAAAACACTCAATGTAAACAAAATAGTAAAATCACATTGAACACTTAGCAATAACTTATTTTAAGGAATATGTAAGAAATTCTTAATACAGTGTAAGAAAATAGTGTAAAGTGTGAAAATGTAAACATAGAGAAACCTGAGAATAATTATTTTCTGCAAGTTTAGTGCCAGGAAGTTACAGCTGTGCTCTAAAGGGTGAGCGCGGCTAAGGTGGTTTGGTATTAACTGTCCAGGTGGGGATGAGCGACCTGAACGCATACTTTTGTCCTTTAACAACGCATACTTTTGTCCTTTAAAAACGCATACTTTTGTCCTTTAAAAACGCAGACTTTTGCAAACTTTTTGCCTAAGCGTAGAGTTCCAAAACTCCGCTTAGCCTATGTGTGTACACGGCTCAAACGAAGACTTGTACTTCTCTGATGACTTCACGGTTGTTCGCTGTCACTTCCCAATCTCAGCAACACTGCCTTGATTATCGTTACTTTTCGGTACTTTTCAAAATGAAGGGGTCCACAAAAAATGTCATTATTGGCTTCATTTTAACTGAAATCTCACAACACATTAAACATGGGTGTTTAATGTACTCAAGCACTTAAAGAACAATTTACAATTGTACATATTACATTTAGCCTGCCATAATCTTGGATTAGGTTAGATGAGAATAAAAAGTTGGATTGACATTTTATTAAATGCTTCATAGATTATAGTTGCCGTTCTTGGTCTGTGCTTTAGGACAAATACAAACAGTAAATACTAAAAACAATACCATGTCTAATAGTAGACAGATAAGACATATAGCAGGTAAAACACACACTATTAAAGATAAAACACAAAATTCAGTCATTTAAATTTTCACTTGCATTAGTTTCCACCATGTGGGCAGTTTTGACTGTGGTAATAATTGGCACCAGCCAACCAGCTGTGTGCGCCTTTATGTGTCCAGTGTTGGCACTGGGAATTTTCAAAATGGGGTCCCAGGGACCCCATCAAGTCATAAAAATGAGGTCCCACAGTACATTTTTAGGGTCCCACTTTTTTGTAACCGTTTTGAAAACAAATTATAAATTATCCTGTTATATCTCACATTCTGTATTGTGTTTTGGAAAAAGGTGGTAATAAACGTTACTTAATTCATTAAAAAAAAAAATACAATACAATTAATTTGGTATGCATATGTAGATATATTCAATTATAAACATTCATTCACTTTCTTCTTTCCTTCATGTATCTAAACTTTACCGCTGCCGGTAGTTTTTTCTATATTTTTATTAAATAATTTGTAGGTGGATTTACTTCAGTATAAAAGTGTAAAAAGTTTTTTGCTTCGGTCATGAAATGATGATAGCTGTGTGCCAGGGCATACATGCATATGAGAAATTGAATTGATTATTCTCACCTATATGTAGATCATCAGTCGTTTAAAAACCGCCACATCTACACTTTCATGGCGAATAATGCCAACAAACTTAGAATTTTACAAGTTAGTTTCAATGTCATTTAATACAGTGGCACTCAATGCCTCTAGCACAGTGGTTCTTAACCTTGTTGGAGGTACCGAACCCCACCAGTTTCATATGCGCATTCACCGAACCCTTCTTTAGTGAAAAATAATTTATTTTTTTCTTTTTCAAATTCAAGAAAAAGTCACATGTTTTTTTACTATATATATATATATAAATTATTATGAAAAAAATTCAAAAGCCCCTTTGGGCCGCTGACGTATGACTTACAGTACATGTGCAGTATTGGCCTAAAAAATGCCTTTTTAAAAATCTATTTTAAAAAAACGTTATTTACAAAAATCTAAATCAGGGGTGTCAAACTCATTTTAGCTCAGGGGCCACATGAAGGAAAATCTGTGTACACGTGGGCCGGGCTATTAAATCATGGCATTAAAACAAAAAAATAAAGACAACTTCAGATTGTTTTCTTTGTCTTACTTTGGCCAAAAATAGAAAAAACACATTCTGAAAATATTATAATAAAAATATACCAAAAAAATACCGGCAGTGGTAAAGTTTAGATCCATGAAAGAAAGAAGAAAGTGAAAATGTTTACAACTGAATAAATTGAATATGCATCATTTTTTAAAATTATTTTTATTTTTTATTTTTAATGAATCAAGTAAAGTTTATGACAACCTTTTTCCAAAACACAATATAGAATGTGAGATATAACAGGATAATGCATACATTTATCATTTGTTTTCAAAACGGTTACAAAAAAGTGGGACCCCAAAAATTTACTGTGGGGCCCCATTTTTATGACTTGATGCGGTCCCTGGGACCCCATTTTGAAAATTCCTAGCACCATCACTGATGGAGTATTAGTGCGTGCAAAACAGCAGCAGGCGGCTGTGGCCTGCGGGCCTGTTCTAATACTAATAAAATATCATCCCAGGGGCCAAAGATAATTCATTGTCCGGCCCGCGGGCCTTGACTTTGACACATAGGAGCTAAATAGATCTAATATAAGACAATAGAGCAACTCCAACCCAATTCCAGCTTTACAGTACTTTTACTTTTTAATTTACCATTGAGAAGGCAAACAAATATAGTACATGCAATACTAAAAAACAAAAACAAAATCGTAGCAAAGTAAAAATAAAAATATCAGTATAAAAAATTGATTCTTAAACCAAAAAAAGTCAGATATTTTTTTTCTTTTCTAAATGGATTCACAAAAATTATGAATTACGATTTGGATGTTGATCGATTTTTTATTTTTTATTTAAACACTCCTAGTATTTTTTTGTCTTTACAATTGTGAATTGCAGGGGGATTATTAAAAAACCCCACCCCTGCAGTACCTGCGTGGACCCCCTAGGGGTCACGAACGAACGCCCTGTTGAGGACCTCTGCTCTAGTGCATCTTCAGCTCAGCATAATTTAAAAGGTGTCCCTGTCTTTTGCTTGCAGGAAAAGCGCAACTCTGCAAAAGAATGCGACAAATCAGCCATTAAAGACCTTGAAGCCATGGTGTCCTTTTGCGAGCAGGAGAGGTAAGTGAATGAATCACACACACAAAAATGTATCCTCTTGTTTATTGTTTTAAAGACAGCATGACAAATACAATAATGCACTTTACGTGTCAAGCAGATGGCACACCTAGCCACTAATGACTTGTTGCATGTATAGCAGAACGTTGTGGTTTCAGGATGATAGCCAACATGTAACTGCAATAAACTTAATTCTTTAAACGACCGGCAGTAAAACATTTACTGTTCTGCAATAAAAGCGCTGTTTTGATTCAAATCACATTCTCATAATCTATTTTCCTAAATATTTAAAGGGTAACTATACTTTGTTTTAATCTTACCTATCATTCACAATCCATATGTAAGACAAAAACACAAATGTTTTTTTATTAATACATTCTAACTCGTAAATAATGTTAGCAAATGTCAGCTAACAATGAAGTCAATGAGAGTTGCTCTATTCTGCCTATAAAGCACTCTAAAAACACATCCAAACTCCTCCATCGTTTTATATACTGTATATATACCCTAAATTCTAGACTATAAGCCGCTACTTTTTTCCTACACTTTGAATCCTGCGGCTTATAAGACAGAGCTGCTTATTGAAGGATTTTTCTTCACTGACATCCATAATAAAAATAATTAAAAAAGACAAAACAAGCAAAAACACTGAGAGGGTGTTTTATTGTTTGTGCTATTGCGCCATCTTTTGGATGAATTCACTCACTGCAGGTGCTGCAGTGTCCTTCTATTTACCGGCAGTGCTTTCAACAGGAAGTAGAGTAACGTTCAATCATCTGGCCATCCATAACGTTTTTACTCGTATGAAGACTTCCCATGTGTGAAGTCTGTAGGAGTGTTTTCATGCATATTTGTACATGCTATTGTAATGTAATGACGCTACCAGCATTAGCATTAGCTAATATGCTAACATATTTACAAGTGTCTCTGTTAGTATTATTAACTTACAATGGCATTCTTTTTGTATTATTCCAGTTTCTCAAATTTCTCAGTAAATTCACCAAAACGTCATCGTGGAGTTAAGTCTGTTTAGCTGATTAAAGAGCTAGCTTCCTCAGCTAGTGGGTCCATGACGATGAATTCTGTTTTGTTTGAACAGCCGTTTTACTGCCGTGTTACAGACACCGTTTGGAAACTATTAAGGTATGTAAATAAAACATTTACAAAATATTTCTGTGTAAATAATTTCAAAACGTACATATCTGCAGATTATTTTACATATTACTGCGGTCCCCACAAAACATAATACGAAACAGTTTAAAAACATTGCAAAACACATTAAAAAAAACAAATCTACAAGATTGTATTACTAGTGTTAAAGGGGAACTGAATTTTTTGGGGGGAAATTTGCCTATTCTTCACAATCATTATGGAAGACAAAAGCTTTTTTGTTTTTTTTGCATTCTAACATGTACTAATCGTCACGTTCTTGGTGGCTAGCAATGCAGCTAATGGGAGCAATCAATTCTACCTCTAAATCACTTTAAAAATACATTCAAAAACAGTCAACAATACTTCATTTATGTTCTGTAACCTGTATAATAACCACACTGTAGCAACATTGTTATTGTAAGAGCGAACACTGAGGAACTCTTTTTCTAGCGTAGTAACACATCGGCATGCTTAGGTACTAACCACGGTAAGAGATAAGCTAGTTTCTACGTCAACACAAAATGTGTCTGACTTTTGTAATGCACAACACTGCGATAAGACACCAATCTGTACTGACTGAAAAACATGAACAATCATATTACAGTATCTTTAAAGTATTATTTCATGGTTTGTTTGTACACAGCTAGCCAAACAGCGTATTTACTGTAGTTGTACTAACACGCATGACGTGCTGCATCATGCATGTTAGTATTAAAGTGACTCACTCGATGGACAGATGTCTGTTTGGTGCGGCTGGCCGGGGACGTTTTTTCCAGTTTATTTGGGTAAGCACTCAATTTATGTCGAAAAAGCTTGGCTTCAAATTCTACATTTATAGTGTCAAAGTCACTTTCACCTCACTTCCGTCTGCTCCAACGTCTCACCCTTCCTTCGTGCTCGCTTCTAGAAGCAGTAGTTCATCCTCCGTATATTCAGCTTCAAAAAGATAAGGTTGTGAATCTCATTTGTCCTAAAATAGTCCTCTTTGTTGTCTGTCACCAATTTTGCCATGATTGGAAAACTCTCGCGTTTGTTTTCGGAAGTAGGAACACACATTTGTTGCCAGAAGTCTGAAGTGCGTTGCTATGGAAACGGAAATCAATGCTTATAATAACTAAATCGCGTATACTTGGTTAATACTCAGGTCACAAGAGGGACAAGCGATAGAAGATGGATGGATGGAGATGTAAATATAATATTGTTGGATGTTTTGGATGGCTTTATTGGTGGAATAATGTACTTCCATTAGCTGCATTGTTAGCCATTTTACGACCTGGAGTGCATATGCAATGTTCCCTCTAATTTTTCTGAGCAAACGCAAAAACTCCCTGAGTATTCAGTGGAACACATGTGAGCAAAATCAGTCGTGCACACTGTTGTCATACCAGCAACACACCTGTCCGAAAACTGACATCATAATAGGCTGTCTTATGATTATATTATTGAGATAATGTTCTAGTATAAGTGATTTGGCCCACTTACAGTGAAAATAACAAAAAAAATGTTTTAAATAAGCGGTGTATTATTGTATGTCTGGGTGGGGGTGGGAGTCCTACTTTGGAAATAATTTGTACCCCTTTCACAGATCACATTTAGTTCCCTCTAAAGCAGGGGTGTCAAACTCAAATACAGAGTGGGCCAAAATTTAAAACTGAACAAAGCTGCGGGCCAAAGTTGAACAAATTAACCTTTTAATAGGGACCCAAACAAGTTTTGCATTAAATATTGAACAAGCAAGGCTTATATAACTTTATTGTGACATGCAAAATCCAGTTTCAAATAATAATAATAATAATTCAAAAATATCAATGGCATATCAAATAAAATTTAAATATTTCTATTTGCAGCCTTCTGAGGTAAATATCAAAATAAACTTTTTCCTCAGGCTAATAATAAATTTGAAAATAAAATAACAATAATGTATGAATCAAACATTCAAGCCTTGAAGTAGCAAGAGAAAGTGCATGAATAAAATGTTAATTATTGCTCAGTTTGCTACACCGATTTGCTTTAACACTGAATATGGAACAAGCAACGCTTATATAACTTAATAGTGCAAAATCAGCTTTCAAAAAAACAAACGAAAAACATCAATGGTATATTAAATACAATTTAAATAAAAAATGTAATGCCTCTTTTTTATTTGCAGCCTTCTGAGGTAAATATCAACATTAACTTTTTCCACAGGCTAATAAATTTGAAAATAAAATAACAATGAATAAATCAACCATTCAGGCCTTTTTACTGCTCAGTTTGCAACACACTGATCTAATCTGATGTGCCCAAGCCAGATACCTGGCATCTTTTCTGGGATGCTAGTTCATTAATGTCGGGGCTCAGGTGGGCGGGGTTTGGTGGTAGCGGGGTTGTATATTGTAGCGTCCCGGAAGAGTTAGTGCTGCAAGGGGTTCTGGGTATTTGTTCTGTTGTGTTTATGTTGTGTTACGGTGCGGATGTTCTCCCGAAATGTGTTTGTCATTCTTGTTTGGTGTGGGTTCAGTGTGGCGCATATTTGTAACAGTGTTAAAGTTGTTTATACGTTCACCCTCAGTGTGACCTGTATGGCTGTTGATCAAGTATGCTTTGCATTCACTTATGTGTGTGTAGAAGCCCCATATATCATGTGACAGGGGCCGGCACACTGTTTGTATGGAGGGAAAGCAGACGTGACGACAGATTGTAGAGGACGCTAAAGGCAGTGCATTTAAGGCACTGCCTAAATATTTTTGTCCGGGTGGAAATTGGGAGAAATTCGGGAGAATGGTTGCCCCGGGAGACTTTCGAGAGGGGCACTGAAAATCTGGAGGGTTGGCAAGTATGAGTATTAGCGGTGAATGCGGTGTTACAGCGGCACCACCACTGTATAATACCGGCGGGCCAGCTCTAATGTTAATTTGATATTGCCTCAAGGGCCAAATGAAATTACACGGTGGGCCAAATTTGGCCCGCAGGCCAGAGTTTGACACCCATGCTCTAAAGCATTCACATATTGCACATTGAGATGTAAGCATGGGATAAAGTGTACATTCCTCATCTTTTTATTAGCACTTCTGTAATCTATAGTAACAACATATCATAATTAATATCCATAAATTAACATTCTTAAAAGAATAAGCACACTTCTGATTGACGAGTCATAATGTAACCACCTGGCATTTACACTTTGTGTGGTGTTGGAGTTGTTCAACTTTTTATGTGGGGACGGCGTGGCGAAGTTGGTGAGTGGCCGTGCCAGCAATCGGAGGGTTGCTGGTTACTGGGGTTCAATCCCCACCTTCTACCATCCTAGTCATGTCCGTTGTGTCCTTGGGCAAGACACTTCACCCTTGCTCCTGATGGGTGCTGGTTAGCGCCTTGCATGACAGCTCCCGCCATCAGTGTGTGAATGTGTGTGAATGGGTGAATGTGGAAATACTGTCAAAGCGCTTTGAGTACCTTGAAGGTAGAAAAGCGCTATACAAGTATAACCCATTATGTGGCTGTAAACATATCACTGGCTAAAAGCCATGAGTGTGTGTGTTGTTGCAAGTGAGAGAGAGAGAGAGAGCGGCTGCTGTTGATATGACAGATTTTGGCCTGGTTTGTACGGCAGACAATGGCCGGTTTAGCTAGACCAGGGGTCGGCAACCCAAAATGTTGAAAGAGCCATATTGGACCAAAAATTTTAAAAAAAATCCATCTGGATCTGTCTTGTATAAGTCTTATAATGAAGGCAACACATGATGTAAGTGTCTATATTAGCCTACTATCAAAATGACTGTGTCACAGGCTGACGCAAATCTGCGTTGACAAAAATGTTGACTGTAATCTACACATTTTTACAACATTGGAAAACATTAGTAAAACAGAGGCTTCTCAGAGGGTGAGATGGCTCCTTGCATAGAATGTCCTAAAGTATAGATGTGTGTGTCCAAGATAAAGGAAACGGCAGGCTGTCTTCTTCTAATGGGTTTATTACAATCTTTGCAACTTGGGTAATGTTTGCTGTGGTCTGGAACAACATGGCACACAAACAACTATCAGAAATGCAGCCAATATTACATACAGATAATGTGTCATGAGACATCCATCCATCCATTTTCTACCGCTTGTCCTTTTTGGGGTCGCGGGGGGTGCTGGAGCCTATTTGTTGTCATGAGACATGCAAATATAAATTAAATACACAGAGGACATAAGTAAAGGAAATTAAATGAGCTAAAATATACTTACAAACGTGGCATGATGATGCAATATGTACATACAGCTAGTCTAGATCAGTGGTCCCCAACCTTTTTTGAACCACAGACCAGTTTAATGTAGGCATTACTTTCAGGGACCGGCTTTACACTTGTGCCAGATAAATACAGCAAAAATAAGAGCATGAAAAATACAACTCACTATAACGCTAAGTTAGTGGGAGCCCTGGGTTTGTTTCTTTGCAATGAGATGCAGATGGAAATCAGCCTTTGGCGACAATCTGTCACATTTATATTGTATATGCTCATTAATGTGCATTGTATAATGTCACAAAGTTATAAAAAATATAACAAATGTAAAATTCCTATGATGAGTTTCTATAAACAAGCTTATTGATGTGTCTCGTGGAACAGGCGAAAGTTAAGTCAGAGAAAATGCAGTCGTTTATAAATTATTAAATTTTTCTCTGCTGTCTGGTAGCAAATGTGTCACGGACCGGTACAGGTCCCCGGACCGGTGGTTGGGGACCACTGGTCTAGATAGCACGTTAGCATCGATTAGCTTGCAATCATGCAGTGACCAAATATGCCTGATTAGCACTCCACACAAGTCAATAACGTCAACGAAGCTCACCTTTGTGCATTCATGCAAAGCATAAAAAGTTTGGTGGACAAAATGAGACAAAGAAGGAGTGGCATAAAACACGTCTTTCTGTGGCAGTGTCGTAGAAAGTTGTACTGTAATCAAACTACGGCAAGTTGAGAGACCGCTGAATTTAGGACAAAACGGCGCTCGCCAAATACTCTCATCAGTAAAGCATGTGTAATATAAACAGTGGGGTTTCTAACAGTTAGGAAGGTTTGTGTCATGTTTGCCCTTCTAAAGAAACCATATTAAAACAAAAATGTGTATGCATTTTTTGAAGAACCTTCTGGGAGCCACTAGGTCAGAGCTAAAAAAAAGTTAAAGTACCACTGATAGTCACACACACACTAGGTGTGGTCAAATTATCCTCTGCATTTGACCGATCCCCTTGTTCCACCCACTGGGAGGTGAGGGGAGCAGTGAGCAGCAGCCGTGGCAGCGCTGGGGAATCATTTTGGTGATTTAACCCCCAATTCCAACCCTTGATGCTGAGGGCCAAGCAGGGAGGTAATGGGTCCCATTTTTATAGAGTTTGGTATGACTCGGCCGGGGTTTGAACTCACGACCTACCGATCTAAGGGCGGACACTCTAACCGCATGTGGCTCTAGAGCCGCTGGTTGCTGACCCCCGAGCTAGACAGAAGTAATAAAGTGATCAACTAGATCCCTGTCCTCCTTAAAGCGTTTTGACAAAAACCTAACAGTGTTGACAAACATTGTTTTTTCTGTTATGGCCACTTACAGTTGCTTTGCAAAACCCTACAGAACAAATAGCTATGTGTTTATTTTGTTTACAGTTCAGATTGGGCAGGCGCGCACCTTAGAGGGAACTTTGAACATACGTGTTGTTTTCTTACATAAGGATTGCAAACGGAAAAAAAAGGGTAGTTCCCCTTTGAAATTGGATTGGTGTCTGGTCCTCTGGTCAAGAACGGTGTTATTGTACATGAGCTCTCCAAAGACTGCCGATATTCCTGAAAATCTGGGTGTTTAGCAGTAAGCAGGACATCCTTGTTAGTGACAGTTGCTTTGTTTTGGAGGGCTGGACACACCCACTTATGAGCCTGACTCCTCGCACAAGTTCTCATCCTGACACTTGGCAGCCTTGGGGAAAAAACCTGTTTAACATTTTGGCACGTAGTTCAAATGCCTTTAAATGTCCGCTCCCTTTCGTCTGGCTTTCCGGCAGCAGCAGCAGCACGCACAAGCCACCACCATCATGATAAGGAACACCGCTGAAGACAGCAAATAAACAATCACAGTAAATAAAATCGGGATTGTTAGTCACAACCAAGAGAGGAGACTCACCGATGAATGTCAAGAGGATGAGGAAAGCTCCCAGCTCGATGGGGCTGGAGTTTGGCAGACTCTGCAGCTTGGCCCAAATCTTGTTTAGGAGACTCACTGCTTGGTCTTTGGGGTCCATCCTTATGAGGCAACAAGGACAACTGCCATACTTTTTTTTGTAGTCAAAGCCAGAGGTTGGTTGTGAGAGAGCAGGGCAGGATATTAACTTGTCTGATAGAGACATGAAGGCATTTGTTTTTATTAAGGAGTTGTGGTTGGAATGCTGCCATATAGAGTGAACTCTCCTGACTTGACTGACTTGTTCATGTCAGTTTTAAAGATACAGTTGTGGTCAAAAGTTTACTTACACTTGTAAAGAACATAATGTCATGGCTGTCTTGAGTTTCCAATCATTTCTACAACTCTTATTTATTTGTGATAGAGTGATTGGAGCACATACTTGTTTGTCACAAAAAACATTCATGAAGTTTGGTTCTTTTATGAATTTATTATGGGTCTACTGGAAATGTGAGCAAATCTGCTGGGTCGAAAGTATACATACAGCAATGTTAATATTTGGTTACATGCCCCTTGGAAAGTCTCACTGCAATAAGGCGCTTTTGGTAGCCATCCACAAGCTTCTGGCAAGCCTCTGCTTGAATTTTTGACCACTCCTCTTGACGAAATTGGTGCAGTTCAGCTAAATTGGTTGGTTTTCTGACATGGACTTGTTTCTTCAGCATTATCCACACGTTTAAGTCAGGACTTTGGGAAGGCCATTTTAAAACCTTAATTGTAACCTGATTTAGCCATTCCTTTACCATTTCCTCGCTCCTAAATATTCCAAAGTCAACTGTCGGCTTTATTATAAGAAAATGGAAGAGTTTGGGAACAACAGCAACTCAGCCACTAAGTGGTAGGCCATGTAAACTGACAGAGAGGGGTCAGCAGATGCTGAAGCGCATAGTGCAAAGACTTTCTGCACAGTCAGTTGCTACAGAGCTCCAAACTTCATGTGACCCTCCATTTAGCCCACGTACAGTACGCAGAGAGCTTCATGGAATGGGTTTCCATGGCCGAGCAGCTGCATCTAAGCCATACATCACCAAGTCTAATGCAAAGCGTCGGATGCAGTGGTGTAAAGCACGTCGACCTTGGACTCTAGAGCAGTGGAGACGTGTTCTCTGGAGTGATGAATCACGTTTTGCCAAGAGAACGATACATTTCGGACTGCATTGTGCCGAGTGTGAAATTTGGTGGAGGAGGAATTATGGTGTGGGGTTGTTTTTCAGGAGTTGGGCTTGGCCCCTTAGTTCCAGTAAAAGTAACTTTGAATGGGAGATTATGTAATGGTTCAACTTTCATGATTGCTAATTTGCTATGATACATTCGCAAAAAGTGTGTGAAAACATGAAAATAATATATATTTAGAACTCAAAATGAACTTATCTTCTGTCACCATGCTCGTTGAGAAGAACGATACCTACATTCATGTCAAAATCTTTAAGTCTCATGACTAGATTTGGCGCTGGTCGCTTATTCGAAAAACGAGGGCTCTGAATACTCGCTAAATATAGCGACAATGTCACTAAGTAGGCTAGACCGGTGTTGCATAGCCTTCCCCAAAACGAAACTAAAACTGAACTGGCTACAAAGGAAACAAAAACAGAATGCTGGACGACAGCAAAGACTTACAGCGTGTGGAGCAGAGAAGGCGTCCACAAACTACATTCAAACATGACATGACAATCAACAATCCACAAAGAAAGATAAAAGCAACTGAAATATTATTGATTGCTAAAACAAAGCAGGTGCGGGGAATTGCGCTCAGGGAAGAAATGAAACTGCTACAGGAAAATACCAACAAAACAGAAAAGCCACCAAAAGACAAGAACTAAAACACTACACACAGGAAAACACCAAAAACTGTAAATAAGTCGTGGGGTGATGTGACAGGTCATGACAAGACCTTTTGAGATGAGAGCTATAGTGATGCACGGTTGGTTATGGTTTAAATTCATATCCAACAATTGCCAGAACAACTTTTTACTGTCAATATCGGCTGCTGAGTTTCATGTTTTACTGTTTTCTGCTGGTTGTGTGCCTTTGCATTTTTTCAATGAAAAAAATGTGCCTTGGCTCAAAAAAGGTTGAAAAACACTGGGCTAGACTGATGGTCCCTTCTGCTCTGTCTTCTTATTCTCTGGCAGACCAGGTGTGTTATAAGGTGTTTTGAGCAAGGGCGAACAGCTCGCACTAAAAAAAAAAAAGAATATGTGAATATGTGTGTAAACACTCACCTGTGTGAGTGTGTGTTGTTGTCACACACTCAGCCTAGCCCAAACTGTGACCACCCAGGACTGAGCAGACAAGTTGACAGCATGGCATTTCCCAACTGAAGGAGTTATACTCGTTGGAGTGATCAGTTCATCATCCAGAGGTCCTATGCCTGAGATCAGAGATCATAGGGACAGAATTCTTCAGGTCGAGATTAAATTTTGTGAGTAAAAACACTCACAAAAAACAAATCCAGCATGTTGAATTTGTGGTTGTTTAAGTTAAGAGGAGAGTACATACAGTAGTTGGTCTCCTTCCAAAGATGTTTTCTGCTTTTCACTAGCCTGAGTCGTTCTTGTGTGCCTCTCTCGTCTTTCTCCACATCCTTTATGCAAACACTTTCTCTGTTTTTTTGTGGCTCAGTCAGCCACGTCGTTCACTCCCGCAAGGTAGTCCACATGTTTGTCAAAGTGGCTCCAGACGCTGCCTTTGTTTGGGTGTGTTATGCAATACAGGATCTGACGGGTGTGGTGTTTTTTTATTTTTTCATTGAGAGAATAATCAAAACAAGACGTTTAAGTTTGGAACGTGGAGGAAGACTGCAGCACAGTTTGCTAGAAATGAATACAGTGGACTCTCGGTGTACAAATCCCTCTATCTGCAAACTTTTAGATCGCGCCAAATTTGCTTCTGTGTACGAACGCTTCTTTTGTTCATTTTGTGTCCCGCTGGCAGCCATGTTTTGCTTGCTTGTGTTGAAGAGATTTAGAAAGCCGGCTTCATACAACAGCAAGTTTTTAATTGTGACAAACAAGAACGGATTTTTCTGGAAAAAGATGCTAAAGTTGACCTATTTCACAGCGGAGGAGAAGACTGCCTCATGTTTAGCGGCACCTCTTCCAAGAGCATATACACAAACGGCCCCTGCTTCAATGGATGTCAATGTACTGTAATGGGATTTTACTTTTTCAAATGTTTATTATTGTAGCAATATGTTTGTTAAAGTTAGGGGGTTTTGTGATTTCTAATCGTTTGTGAGGGCACCAAAGAGACTTCTGTGTGTGTGCGCGTGTTGGCAGAAGAGCGCATATAGGACAGTTCACTTTGTCGTTGTTGTTGTTTTTACTTGTCAGTAATGACAGTTCATTAATCACCTTCTTGTTATGTCTGTTTCACATACAATTCAGTATCACACTTTATATTGTGTACAAACGTTACCTAATGTGTTGGACTTTTGTCTCGGCTGGTAGCCATTATTTATTTTTACATTGTTTCTTACGGAGAAATTTGCTTCACTATACAAACTTTTTTAATTTATGAACCCTGTTCAAGAACCATTTGAGTTTGTATATCGAGGTTTCACTGAAGTACCTGTAGTTACTTATCATTTCACATGTATACATGTAATAGATAGTTGTGTACGATTGGTGTGAATATACACTATATATATGTATTTATATATATATATGTGTGTATATGTTTATATATGTATGTATATATTTATATGTGTATATATGTATGTGTATGCAATGCTCAAATTTAACCACAGCAAAAGCCGCGACCGCCCTCGTCATTTGCCGTAAGCCCTAAAAAATTTACCAACATTTGCGGCAAGAACATGCCGTGACCGCCCTTGACTTTTTACTTGTTAATGGACGAGGAATGAAACAGTAAACGGTACGATGATAATTTGCGATAAATTTCCAGACGGTTAGTAATACCGTCTAATTTTTTAATTACCGAAAAACTGTCAATTATTAATGCATTTTAGGCAACACGAATTCAGACGCATGCGCACTAGCGTCGTTTGGCTTGATAATGCAGATGGAAATTAGCTATTTAGCTATAATCTGGTACAGAACATATCTGTCTTTGAGCTTAATGTTTCTGTACATTGTCCCTTCAAATAAAGACTAAACAAACAAATAATCATGGCGGACTAAGGACACGGGCTTGGCTCAGGAGATTTCCCCTCGGAGTAAACGGAGCCAAGCGCTTGGGTTAACGTAATTTCCCTTCGCTTCCCGCCGTGTGTTTAAGAGCGCGCTGCTGTGTTTAGATGGAGACAGGTGTGGACAATATTGGAGACAGACGCACTTGTCCCCACACTAAAATTATACAGCGAAGGAGAAAACTATTTGATGTTTTGCAGCAGGCGATGTGTCGTGAACGTTGTCACAACTTGTTTATAAAGTCTTTACTTTGTTGACTGGGATGTTCACCCCTCTATTTAACTGCAAACTGTATCAGTGTTCAAATAACATCAATACTAGCTAAAATGTTTTGTCATCTCATCGAACTGAACGCAGGCTGTAAAGATTATGTGTTAGATGTGAGAGGTGTCACTCTTTATTTTTGTTGGCCAAACTGTTGTACTGAACCAAGAGAAGAACAATGTTTATTAGACTTCATCTTCAGTAGCCAAACTGCTTTGTGTTTTATTTCAATATCAAAAAGTAAACACAAGGTTGTTTTTTTTACATTACTTGTGTTTTTTCATGTCACAAAGGTATTACTTCAAAAAACATTCATGTGACACAGCATTTTGTTAATGTGTTATTGTGTATAGTTAATTCCTATTTGACATATTTCTGCTCAAGCTCTATATAAATGTACATAACTTAAAAAAATTAATAAATAATTAAAACAAATAATTCTTACTATCAAAATGTGAAAATAGAGATAAAGGCATCATGAAATGACAAAAAGCTGACAAGTTTATATTAATAATTAATTTTAAAAAAACAGTTGTGTGTGTATATGTGTGTGTATATATATATATATATATATATATATATATATATATATATATATATATATATATATATATATATATATATATATATATATATATATATATATATATATATATATATATATATATATATATATATATATATATATATATATATATATATATATATATATATATATATATATATATATATATATATATATATGTGTGTGTGTGTATATATATATACACGTAAATAGGGACTCACAGTACAATTATCCATCCATCCATCCATTTTCTACCGCTTGTCTCTTTCGGGGTCGCGTGGGTTGCTGGAGCCTATCTCAGCTGAATTCGGGCGGGGTACACCCTGGTCAAGTCGCCACCTCATCACAGGGCCAACACAGATAGACAGACAACATTCACACTCGCATTCACACACTATGGACCATTTAGTGTTACCAATCAACCTATCCCCAGGTGCATGTCTTTGGGCACAACATAAAATTATGTTGTGCTAAAATGTACTAAATTTAAAATGAACGTTTCTTAACTAAACTGCCAATAAAATTAAAGTACATATTAAAATACAGCTTCACCACTTAAGTCGTTATTTTTGCGCTCAAGAAACATCTCTATGACTTTAGCTCCAGACTTTTTCTGTTTGTTTGATATTGTCATTAGTGCCACAAATGTTGGAAAAGTGTATTACAACTTTATGCAGCTGAGAAACAGATATTTTTTGGACACCCCCTAGGGGGCGCTCTATGGTTAAGAAACACTGGTATAGTATAGAGAGTGGATTAAAAACAAAAGCTCTTACACATAGTGGACAGTCATTTACGCCTTACACATCAAAGAAGGCTATCCATTTTTGTGTGTGTTTTGTACATGTTTCTGTCCTGTAGTGATTGTAGTTGTGTACAAAAGTTACACAACAGCTAACAGATCAATACTGCACCTGTGTTCACACATGTTATTGTCAGACAGACCTTGCTACAACCTGCCAGTATGCTCTCTGTCGCCCTATCAGTTGCCGCCATGCCTCCATTTCCAAGTTTTTCGGGGACAAGCCACCCAACTGTTCAGGCGCTTGCGACTGCTGTTCCAACCCCAAAGTTGTGCGGGCCCAGCTGGAGAGGGTGTCCAGCCTCAACACTGGGATCAGAGCTCACAGCAAAGAGTCCCATGGCCCCTTTGGTTTCAACCAGGACTTTTATGAAGGAGGAAAAAAGGGATATGGCTTTGAGAGGCAAGCTAGCGAGCTTTATGTACGGGAAGTATGCAACAATTGAATGGACTGAAGTGTGACATTGCATCTCGTAGGTTTGACGAAGGGGAAGACAATGTTGAAGACGATGCCAAGAGGAAACAGGAGTTCTCCGACCTCTTCAAGAACCAGATGATGCTTAGGAAGGTAGATTGTGATCCATGGCTCTGGACTTTTTCTGGCCCTAAACAAGATTTTGTTTTTGGTTTTTAATATTACTTATTATCATGGACCCATTCACATGCTGCAAAGCAGTGAATTCATTTTAACCTAAAAACCATGGATTTTAATACTTGCCGCCATCTTGTAAGTGTGCTAACTTTTACCATGTTAACATGCTAAAATTTTATGATAACTTTTCAGTTATTTTTCTTTTAGTTGAACCTAAAAAGCATGGCTTTTGATTCTTGACACCATCTTAGAAGTATGCTAACTTATCCTATGATAGCATGCAAACGTTTTATGCTAGCATTTTAGCTATTTTTATTTGTTTAAACCTAACAATTATGGCTTTCAGAAAATGTTCCGCCGTCTTAAAACTATGTTAACTTCACTTATGTTAGCAAGCAAGGTTAATCAAATTTTATTTGTTTAAACCTAAAAATCATTGATTTAGATTTTTGGTGCTATTTTAAAAGTATGCTTACTTTTCCTATGTTCGCATGGTACATTTTATGCTAGTGTTTTAGCTAATCTTATTCATTTGAATCTAAAAATCATCGATTTTTTTAATACTTGGCGCCATCTTAGAAGTACGCTAACCTTTCCTATCTTATCATGATAGCATTAGCATAAAACGTTAGCATGCTAATGTTATCATGCTAATGTTTTATGCTAGCATTTTAGCTCATTTGGATCATTTTAACCTAAAATGAATGGATATGGAGACTGGTCTCCAGCTTGCGAGTATGCGAACTGTTGCTATTATAATATGCTAACAGCATTTTATGCTAGCTGTTTAGCTTCAATCAACCCTGGGCCACAAAGGTTCACAGCACAGATAATAGTCAGTCAAAGCTTTCCGCAAGAATTTAGACTCCTAAGGGCCACTATCCAACCGTAAACGTCACCGCCCCACATACACACACTTGGTATGTTTATATGCAATCCCTGCTTGGCACTCAGCAACAAAGGGTTGGAGTTGGGGGTTAAATCACCAAAATGATTCCCGGGCGCGGCGCCGCTGCTGCCCACTGCTCCCCAAGGGGATGGGACAAATGCAGAGGACAAATTTCACCACATCTAGTGTGTGTGTGACAATCATTGGTACTTTAATCTTTTAATCTTTAATAAAAAACGAATTATTGATTTAAATTGGTTGAAAAAAATGTTTTTGTTTTTAATATAAAACCATATTCAGGGTTTTGGACCTTTTTTAAAGATGAGATCAACATATCAAGATGATGTTACTGTAAACCAGTTCCCTCTTGCATGTATCAATCCATCTTTGGATCCAGCGTTCTACACACATGCCAGTCTTCCCAAAGTGATAACCAGGACACACAGTAGATGGCACACTCCATAATCAGAAAGCCCACAATAGTTATGTATTTGGTTCATCAATAATTTTTTCATCAAACGTTCAAACCAGCACCGTCATTTGGCCTTTTTTTTTTTTTTATTTTAATTTTTTAATTTATTTATTTTTTACAAAAGAGTGCCAACAAATGTATAATAAAGTAGCCAGAATGTGCAGTATTAGTCACTTAAATATGATTATAAACATGTCTAGTTTCCTTTTACTTCATTGTGTAGGTCAGAGATGAATCATGCAATCATTCTTGTAAGACCTCGAATAAGCGGAAAAAGATGGATGGATGATACTTATGTATGTGTTAATTAAAGAGGCTGTTTGCGACCTTTAAATGGATGTGTTGAGAATAGAGATGTCCGATAATATCAGACTGCCGATATTATCGGCCGATAAATGCTTTAAAATGTAATATCGGAAATTATCGGTATCAGTTTCAAAAAGTAAAATTTACGACTTTTTAAAACGCAGCTGTGTACACGGACGTAGGGAGAAGTACAGAGCGCCAATAAACCTTAAAGGCACTGCTTTTGCTTGCAGGCCCAATCATATAATAGCTACGGCTTTTCACACACACAAGTGAATACTTGGTCAACAGCCATACAGGTCACACTGAGGGTGGCTGTATAAACAACTTTAACACTGTTACAAATATGCGCTACATTGTGAACGAACCCACACCAAACAAGAATGACAAACGCATTTCGGGAGAACATACGCACCGTAACACAACATAAACACAACAGAACAAATACCTAGAACCCCTTGCAGCACTAACACTTCCGGGACGCTACAATATACACCCCCCGCTACTCCCACCTCAACCCCGCCCACCTCAACCTCCTCATACTCTCTCAGGGAGAGCATTTCCATAATTCTAAGCTGCTGTTTTGAGGCATGTTAAAAAAAATAATGCACTTTGTGACTTCAAAAATAATAAATATGGCATTGCCATGTTGGCATTTTTTTTCCATAACTTGAGTTGATTTATTTTGGAAAACCTTGTTACATTGTTTAATGCATACAGCAGGGCATCACAACAAAATTAGGCATAATAATGTGTTAATGCCACGACTGTATATATCGGTATCGGTAATTAAGAGTTGGACAATATCGGAATATCGGATATCTGCAAAAAAGCCATTATTGGACAGCTCTAGTTGAGAGCGCTAACTTTTCAGTAATTTTAAGCGTTATAACCCGCCCTCTTACAGCTGTTAATACGTGATGACGTAAACTACCCCTGTATGTAAGGCTGCAGCTAACGATTATTTTTCTATCGATTAATCTATAGATTCTTTTTTTTCCGATTAATCGGTTAATCTATAGATTTTTTTCGATTAATCTATAGATTATTTTTCCTTTTACCGATTATTTTTTTATTCAAAATGAAGATGAAAAAATAAATGTAGGCCCCTTTTTTCAAAAGGCATGGCTTTTATTTACAAAAAAAAAGAAGTATGGCCACTCAGTCAACATTGACAACAACATGACTAAATATTCTGTAACAATGTAAACATTTAAAACTTTTAACATTTAACAAAATTAAAAGTAGCTTATTTGCTTTTTAATGTGCAAATATAAAAGTCAACATCCAGTGCAAATCTTAATATTCTGCAATAGTATAAGCATTTCAAAAGTAAAAGTATTGCTTATTTTGCTTTAAAATGTGCAAAAATAAAGATAAACATCCAATACAAAAAAGTGCAAAACGAAATATTCTGTAACAACAGTGTAAACATTTCAACAAAAGTGAAAGTATTGCTTATTTGCTAAAATGTGCAAAAATAAAGATAAACATCCAATACAAAAAAGTGCCAATCTAAATATTCTGGAGCACTGTAAACATTAAGTATTGCTTTTAAAATGTGCAAAATAAACATCCAGTCCAACACAGTACACAATAACCAATTCTACTCATTCCAGTGAGTGACTAACAGTTGTAATGAAGAAAGGTTAGCATGTGTACATGCTCTGCTTCTTTTCTTGTTTACAATATTCCCAGCAGCTGAAAATAGGCGCTCAAAAGGGGTCGATGTGGCTGGAACTGAGAGGTAATTAGCCTTCACCTCAAGCCAGGACTGCGAGTGAGCTGAGCTGCTGTTTATATTTCTAGAAGGTCAACGGGCTCATAGTGATGTTACTAGTAGTTGACTGGGAGGTGTTTATTATCATTTGGGGAGAGTCCGCTGCCTGATGCTCACCTGCTAAACACCTATCTGCTCCACGCTGAAGCGCTGACTACATGCGCTCTGAATACACACTGCTGATTGGCTGATAATGCTTCATGTGTACCAATCAGATGGTTGTGTGGGTGGGACAATGCTTTGTGTGTACCAATCAGATGGTTGTGTGGGTGGGACAATGCTTTGTGTGTACCAATCAGATGGTTGTGTGGGTGGGACAATGCTGCATGCTGAGACAGAGGCAGAGGAGCGAAGCAGCTTGTTAAGACTTTAGCAGCTAAAGTTAGCTTTAGCTCAGAAACTCGTTCGGTACACCCCCGTACCGAACCGAAAGCCCCGTACCGAAACGGTTCAATACAAAACACGTACCGTTACACCCCTAGCAGATACAAATGACACATTCATGTTTTTGTGTAATGATGACAACGTATGCTCGCGCGGACGATTGACTAGTTGATGGTTGATGGTTTTCTTTTCAAATGTTCGTTCATAGCCGTTGTGCTGCTATGATAGGCCATTTCCGCTCGACACAGTGTGCATACAACAACATTATTAGGCCGTTTATTGAAATACTCCCACACTTTTGACCACTTTTGGCATGCTTTTCCCCCCTCGCTCGCACCGCTTGCATCGTCTGCTTTGCGCTTCGCCATGACGGTAGTGTGACGTAAATATGCGACGCGTCGACGCACAAAAACGGCGTTGACATATTTACGTAACCGATGACGTCGACTATGTCGACGCATCGTTTCAGCCTTCCCTGTATGTAGCAGGTTTACATTCTTTAGCTTTTTGTGTTGTTAGCAAACGATAGCAGTTTAGCTTTTAACATTAACTATCATTGATTGTACATTCTATCAATACAACAACAAGGCTGCAGTTTGTTCGTTGTTTCTTCTCTTGGACTGTTTATGTATGTGCACGCTCCCTGTCTACGTGTGTACGAGACAACAGCTTGAACGCCAGACACATTTCTCAGTCCGACGAGCAATTTTCATTTGATATAATTAATAATTGTGAAAAAATAGACTTAAAAAAAGTTCAGTTAAACCACTTATGGTAACTTAAACTAGCCGGTGGTCTTGTTCTATTTTTTGAGTTTAAAACAGTTTTACTTTGGGCTAGTTGCAAACAGCCCTTTTTAACTGTAACCCATTTGGTATTGGATATGCGTCATTTTGTAATAATGATTATGGAATATATTTATTTAAGGCTGCAATGATTAATATAATAAATCAATAATTTGCTTCATTAATTCGAAAAAAGCTTTGTTTTACATTCTGTTGCTTTGATTAATCGGTCAATAAGTGCAACTAATAAAATCCGGACCGCATAAAAGAAGGTAAAAAAAAAAGTTGAATAGAAGGTAAAAGGAGGTAAAAGTTCAATTGAAGGTAAATAAAGGTAAAATAAGTAGATAAAAGGTAAAAGAGGATTAAAAAAATAAAAAGATAATTAAAAGGTAAAATAAGGTAAACAGAAAGCAAAGGAAAGTAAATAGAATTTAAATTAAGGTAATTAGAAAGGTAAAATAAGGTACATAAAAGGCAGAATAATTAAATAACAGGTAACAGAAGGTAAAATAAGGTCAAATAATTAAATAAAAAGTAGAAGAGAGTCAATAAAAAGGTAAAATAAGGTACATATAGGGTAAATAGAAAGTAAAAAAAGGTAGATAGAATATAAAACAAATTAAATAGAAGGTAAATAAAAGGTAAAATAAATAATACAGAATGTAAATAGTATAGAGACAATAAGTTAAATATAAGGTAAATACAAAGTAAAATAAGTACCATAGAAGGTAAATGGAAGGTAAAAGAAGAGTAAAAAACATGTAAAAGATATAATGAAGATAAAATAAGTTAAATAAAAGGTCAAATAAGGTATAAGGAATGTAAATAGAAGGTAAAATAATAGATGATAAATAAAAGGTAGGAGAAAGAATAATGAAGTGTCATGGAGACATTTTTAAGTGCAAGAATTATGACTAAAGTGGTGAAGCTGTATTTTAATTTACAGTTGAATTTTATTGACAATTTATTTAAGAAACTAATTCAATGTTAATGGAGTTTATTTTAAAACAAAATATTTGTATTAACATGTATTTTTCCTCAGTAGTCCCTTCATATGCAGTCTGTTTGGTTCGGACTTATCGTTCTAATCAGCCTGACCTAAGTCTAAGGTTTATGTGTTCAATACATAATAATCTTTGTGATTAACACATGCTTTCGTATCATTTTACAAGGTTGTAAACTGTAAGTAGGTTGGATATAATTATTGAATACCATTAAAATCAAGAGTGATAATATTTGAGTGGGTCCTGGGCCCATCTTTAGTGGAAAAATTGAGCCCCGGGGTCAAAAAGGTTGAAAACCCCTGTTATTGTCACAGAATGATGGGCACATGGAGCAGTAACTCATGAACGGGAATGCCTCTGTGATTCAGACATATTTATTTTCGTGTCTTTGTGTCCTTCTGCAGGGACTTGCCACCCAGACGGACAACTTCATTCCTCCAGGTGAAATTCATATACTGCAATTATTTTTATGATTAGCGGGGTCTCATCCGCGCTGTTGGCCTCATCTTGCTGTGTAGACGCCAACTGCCCACTCAGAGAGGCGAGCTGTCAGAGGATCCCCAGGCTCACCGTGAAGGTACAGTGCTGGAGTTTGAACGCCACAAACACATTCCTTATGGCGGCGGCATTCATTAGCACCTCTCTTGGAATTCTGTGACTCACGTGTCAGGAGAGTGCTGGAAACAGACGGTGCAGGTCGGAGTAAATTGTAAACATTGCTTTAAGTGCACTGTGGTGAAGATACACTGAAGATTTACGAACTTAATTGATTTTTGAACAGTGTTTGTAAATCGAAGAGTTCACATAGTGAAGCAAGTTTCTCCATAAGAAACAAATTAAATAGAAATAATTGGTTCCAGCCTCGACAAAATTCCATATTTTAGTTAAGGTTTGTACACAATATAAAGTGCTATACAGTACTGCGTATCACACAAACATAGCAAGGAGGTGATGGATCAACTTTCTATTTAATAACAAGCCTAGACAACAACAATGGCCAGCTGAACTGTCCTGTATGTGCTGCTCTGCCAACACGCGCACCCACACAGAAGTCCCTTTGGTGCCCTCGCGAACAATCAGAAATCACAATAGTCCTTTAAAAGTTCAAGTTAAAGTCCCAACGATAGTCACACACACACACTAGGTGTGGTGAAATTATCCTCTGCATTTGACCCATCCTCATGTTCACCCCGTGGAAGGTGAGGGGAGCAGTGAGCAGCACCAATGGCCACGCTCGAGAATCATTTTTGGTGATTCAACCCCCAATTCCTACCCTTGATGCTGAGTGCCAAGTAGGGAGGCAATGGGTCCCATTTTTATAGTCTTTGGTATGACTCGGCCGGGGTTTGAACTCACGACCTTCCAGTCTCAGGGCGGACACTCTAGCCACTGAGCAGGTTACTTTAACGACCATGTTGCTACAATAAAAAAACATTTAAAAAAGTAAAATCCATTGGAGGAGCTGACGAGAAAGAGGCAAACAGAGGGGGAAATGGCAATTCTGTTGCCTCAATCAATTGTTTGAGTGTAATTAATAAAAATTCATAAAAACCGTACCGCATAAAAGAAGTTAAAACAAGTTGAATAGTCGGTAAAAGATGATAAAAGAAGGTAAATTGAAGATAAACGTAGGTAAAATAGGTAAGTAAAACTTAAAAGAAGATTACATTTTTTTTTTTTAAAGTTAAAGAAGGTAAACAAAAGGTAAAAGAAGGTAAGTAGAAAGTAAGCAAAAGGTAAACGAAGGAATACAGAAGGTAAAATAAGCATATAAAAGATCAAATAAGGTACATAACAGATGAAATAACTAAATAGAAGGTAAAACAAACTAAATAGAAGGCAACAGAAGTAAATGACTCCACAGTGATTCCCTCCTTCTTTCCATGCTGGTCTGTTTTCTTTTGAGTTAGCGTGTTTGGTCATATTGTCAATATCTAAAAAACTTGTCAACTGATGAAAAAATACAGAAAAGACACACACGCTGAGCACTGAGTAGTGACTAGTGGTGTACGGCACAGTAAATGATGTGGAGGGCTGCGCCTTTCCAAAAATACTGTGCCCTGGGAAGACACAAAGTGATTGAATAAAGTGTTCGTACACAGAGACATGGTTTGCACATAAGGCATATATGGCTGCATCTAAAAGTTTGTAAATTTTATTATCCATCCATCCATTTTCTACCGCTTGTCCCATTACAAGTCGCGGGGGTGCTGGAGCCTATCTCAGCTGCATTGGGGCAGAAGGCGGGGTACACCCTGGACAAGTCGCCATCTCATCGCAGGGCCAACACAGATATACATACAACATTCACACTCACATTCACACTATACAAACCTAAAAAAAACATAACTTTCACACAGTGCAATTCTAATGTCATGCAGGAAAATTTTTTTATGTTTTACTCTACTTGAAAGCACATTTAATTTTCCATAAAAATGTTTATCCAAAGTACTGTCTTGGTGCATTTGGGAGTTAAATTTCTCCTCCCTCATCCTTGTGCTGACGTGTGCACTGACCAGATCACTGTCTGTTTAACAACCCACGCCTATTTAATCCCTATTTTACCTCCAGAGCAAATGAATATTTGCTCTACACTTGCAATGTGACAAAGGACTTTGTATTTCAGACCAGAGAGCACTGCCTATCCCTCCTGCAGGAGGTATTATATGGCCACCAGAGGGCAGACGACGCGTTCAGGTAAATATACACATACACACAAAGATCTCCATTTGTTTCCTGATTTTTCTTTCAATCGAGTATTATTTGACAGTCCAACCCTGAATTATTCTGCTTCTCTTCCCAGCTGTCTTCTCACCTCAGCTGTGGATATTGAACATGAGGTGTTCAAGAGCAGCAAGTCTTCCAACTTGTACAAAGCAGCCATATTAAAAAAGGTTCTGCCCTTGTGTTGTACTGTTTAAAATCAGGTTGATAAGGGACTCAACTAATTTTTTTTGCCCCTCAAGGTGTCCGAGATGAAGAAAGCGCCTGCTGTGACAGAGCAGGTGAAGAGCTGCAGTGGAGGCGAAGCCATGCGGAAACATGAAGAGGAGGCGTCCTCCTCTTCGTCCTTATCCGAGGAGCTGCATGGGTTTAAATCTGCATCCGAGGTCTACTCGGTAAGTCAGCGTAATGAAAACTGCTCATTTTGTAGTAAAACGTTGGTGTCCCAATTTGATAGTAAAGAGTTAGTAAAAGTTTAAAAGACTCATAGCAGCCAGATTAAAATGAATCAGGCAATAATTTCCCTAGTTTTATGAGTAATGGGTAGATAATTAACTGTTGTTGGAACGCCCCCTTTTCAATGCCAGACCCAATATATCGCCCCCTCATCTACAGAACTGGAGCCCATTTCCCCGCACAGACAGTGTAGATAAAGACATATAAAAGTATCATTTTGGTTGCTTAATTGCATGTTTTTGTCGCCGTGTTCCATGATTACCTCAAAACGGATATTGCTAACAATATGAGCAAAATTAAATGTAAAATAATCTTTTCCTGACAAAATGTGTTTTGGAATTGTTCAGAGAAAGCTAAGTATTTATTTGAGGTCTCAAATAACATCAGTTTACAGAGAAGCAAGTCTACACTGCTAATAAAGAAGGAAGAGAGAGAGACAAAAGAAAACTTCCACGCCTTTATATCTGCCTTGGGAATGTAAAACGAGAGGAGGAGTTTGGGGTGAAGTGGCCCGCTTTTCGGGAGGGAGGAAGGAAAATGACCAAAATACATGACCACAGAACTTTCCTCCAGAAGGTCTTATCTTTGTTCATGTCAGATGAAACAAAAATTGAGCTGTTTGGCCACAATACCCAGCAATATGTTTGGAGGAGAAAAGGTGAGGCCTTTAATCCCAGGAACACCATTCCTACCGTCAAGCATGGTGGTGGTAGTATTATGCTCTGGGTCTGTTTTGCTGCCAATGGAACTGGTGCTTTACAGAGAGTAAATCGGACAATGAAAAAGGAGGATTACCTCCAAATTCTTCAGGACAACCTAAAATCATCAGCCCGGAGGTTGGGTCTTGGGCACAGTTGGTTGTTCCAACAGGACAATGACCCCATACACACGTCAAAAGTGGTAAAGGAATGGCTAAATCAGGCTAAAATTAAGGTTTTAGAATGGCTTCCCAAAGTCCCGACTTAAACGTGTGGACAATGCTAAAGAAACAAGTCCATGTCAGAAAACCAACAAATGTAGCTGAACTGCACCAATTTTGTCAAGAGGAGTGGTCAAAAATTCAACCAGAAGCTTGTGGATGGCTACCAAAAGTGCCTTATTGCAGTGAAACTTGCCAAGGGACATGTAACCAAATATTAACATTGCTGTATGTATACTTTTGACCCAGCAGATTTGGTCACATTTTAAGTAGGCCCATAATAAATTCATAAAAGAACCAAACTTCATGAATGTTTTTTGTGACCAACAAGAATGTGCTCCAATCACTCCATCACAAAAAAATAAGAGTTGTAGAAATTATTGGAAACTCAAGACAGCCATGACAATATGTTCTTTACAATTGTATGTAAACTTTTGATCGCGACTGTATATGTACGTGCTTTGCCTTGCCGTACACAGGCCAAAGAGGTTGTGTTTTCACCAGGGTCTCTCTGTTAGCAACACAACTCAAAAAGTTATCGACTGACTTTGTTGAAAATTTCAGCAAATGTCCGAAAAAACAATAATTTTTCTCCCCTTTTACGACCCCCCACTCACGCTGCAAAGTGAATTCTAGGAGATGTAGTTTACTTTTCCATCCATCCATCCCATCCATTTTCTACCGCTTGTCCCTTTTGGGGTCGCGGGGGGGTGCTGGAGCCTATCTCAGCTGCATTTGGGCGGAAGGCGGGGTACACCCTGGACAAGTCGCCACCTCATCGCAGGGCCAACACAGATAGGCAGACAACATTCACACTCACATTCACACACTAGGGACCATTTAGTGTTGCCAATCAACCTATCCCCAGGTGCATGTCTTTGAAGGTGGGAGAAAGCCGGAGTACCCGGAGGGAACCCACGCAATCACGGGGAGAGCATGCAAACTCCACACAGAAAGATCCCGAGCCCGGGATTGAACTCGGGACTACTCAGGACCTTCGTATTGTGAGGCACATGCACTAACCCCTGTGCCACCGTGCTGCCAGTTTACTTTTCAGACCGGCCAATTCAAAAGTGCCAGAAAAAAAAACTACACTGACCAAGTTTACATTTGTTAGCATCACACGTCATCACGGCATTATTGTAATGATTAACAATACCGTTACACCCCTGGTTAATACCAAAATAATAATAACTCAGATTTGTTTTCAAATGCATGTAAACATTTTTTTAGCCTTATTAAAGAAAATATATGCGTCATAGCAGATTGTTCAAACTATATGATGGCGTCATATTCAACACGCCCTCACCACCACAGGTATATTTCCAGTCTGGGAGAAACCCTGGAATCGTGGTAATGATGCAGGCATTTTGGAGCGAAAAGTGGCCGTTCTAAAATGTGCTGAAACTTGTTAGAAAACAAACCTAAAATCACTACTGTTCCTGTTTTGAGAGGAATTTTACCTGTAGACATACATTTTAGGTCCAGATCTATGAAAAAAGTGCCAATGTTGTCAGAATTAGAGGTGCACTTTAACATTGGTTGCCAGATAGAGAGCAACAAAACTTATCCAACCAGCACTAGCAATATCAACAATATCTTACTCATTATTCCTGCAGATGAAGCGTAAGAGAGTGGGAGCAGGCCACAGGGGCTCGTCGCACTCCCACCTGGCTGCCAAGGATCTGCTGAAGCCCTCCATGGAGGACAGTACGTCTGATAAGGGAGCGCCTTGTAGCACCACAGGTGGCGTTAAAGAGGAGCTAAAAGGAAAATGGAAAGATAACCCTGTGCCTATGACATCATCGATGCAAGCTGTAGCCGCCACCTCCTTGTCCTCCTCGAGTAGCCCCGTTAAGGGAGGCCGAGCTGTGAGCAAGAAGCAGCAGAAGCTGGCAGAAGCTGCAAAAGGTTCTCGCAGCATCTCGCAATATTTTAGGACACAGACGACGACGGAGGTGCTTTCCTCCCCTACGGATGATATGAGTCCAGAGGAAAACATGAACCAAGGGCAGGAGTCGCCTAGCATCTTGGAGGCTGTAGGTGGCGCTGTGGAGCCAGTCGTTCAAGAAGACGTCATTGTGATAAATAGTGAAGACGAAGAAGAGATGCTTCAAGACACTGAACTGAACAATCTGCTGTCCACCACAGAGTAAGTCATGTTTCGACAGGTTAAATCATTTTATGGTCAGCACAAATTCATCCAGGGATGGTTAAAAAAAAAAAAACAAGCAAAACATTTTATTATCGAGCTCAGACTGGGAAATGTGCAAAACATCGCAAAAGTAAGCCGTGACAATTCTCGCGCGAGGACTGAGTCAGTGCCCAAAGATGTTGTAAAAGATGCACACTCTTCATTTCTATCGTTTTTTGTTTTTTTAAGTAGATATAATCAGTGTTGCTACGTATGTAAGGAAAAGTTTGGAATTGGATTTTATATATTTCCACATCTAGTATGGCTAATTTAGGCCAAAAATACATAGAATATGCTTAACCCCCGCCCCCGTTTTACTTGCCTGATTCTAAAGGGTTAAAGGAACAAGGCAGGCGTCGCACCTCACAGATTTATTATAATTTGTAATTTCCGCACTTTGAATCCAGATGTGTTTCATAATATTTGTCGTGCCATCTTTTTTAATTTTTATTTTTTTTAATTTTTTTTTTAAGTTAAGCTAAACTTTTGAGTGCTACTAAAACATTGTTCATGGCTGTTAGTCATGAGACCTGCTGCGTCTTCTTCTTGGGCAACAGCTACTTCTTCGATGGTGGTGTTGTTTTCTTCTTGGTTGGTAGTGGCTATTACTTCTTCGTTTGAGGCGGCTATTTCTTCTTTGTTGGTAGTGGCTATTTCTTCTTCGTTGGTGGTGGCTATTTCTTCTTCGTTGGTGGTGGCTTTTTCTTCTTCGTTGGGGTCGGCTTTTTCTTCGTTGGAGTCTGCTTTTTCTTCTTCGTTGGTGGTGGCTTTTTCTTCTTCGTTGGAGTTGGCTTTTTTTCTTCATTGGTGGTGGCTATTTCTTCTTCGTTGGGGTCAGCTTTTTCTTCTTCGTTGAAGTCGGCTTTTTCTTCTTCGTTGGTGGTGGCTATTCTTCGTTGGGGTCGGCTTTTTCTTCTTCGTTGAAGTCGGCTTTTTCTTCTTCGTTGGTGGTGGCTATTTTTCTTCGTTGGGTCGGCTTTTTCTTCTTCGTTGGTGGTGGCTATTTCTTCGTTGGGGTCAGCTTTTTCTTCTTCATTGTTCAGCAACGACTTCTTCGTTTGTGGTGGCTATTTCTTCTTTGTTTGGCAGCTATTTCTTCTTGGTTGGCGGAGGCTATTTTTTCTTTGATAATGGCGGCTATTTCTTCCTTGTTGGGGTCGGCTTTTTCTTCTTCGTTGGAGTCGGCTTTTTCTTCTTCGTTGTTCAGCAACGACTTCTTCGTTTGTGGTGGCTATTTCTTCTTTGCTTGGCAGCTATTTCTTCTTGGTTGGCGAAGGCAATTTTTTCTTTGATAATGGCAGCTATTTCTTCCTTGTTGGCAGTGGCTATTTCTTATTTGTTGGTGGCAGCTATTTCTTTTTTGTTGTTGGTGACTATACTTTGGCGGCGGCTATTTGTTTTTTATTGGTGGTGGGTATTTCTTCTTTGGTGGTTGCAATTTATTTTTTGTTGTTCGACGGCTGTTTCTTCTTTGATGGTGGTTGCAATTTATTGTTTTGTTGTTTGACAACAATTTTCCTTTATTGGCAGCGACTATTTCTTCTATTTGGTCATTGAGACTAGAAATTGAAATGAACAAACATTTGAACGATTCCAGGAGAATCGAAATGTTAGTTTCGGTTCCAATCGATGCTGATGCCCAACCCTAGTGAGGAAACTCCGACTTATGTGCTCTCGGGCAAATTTCACTACAAAATCCACCCTGACGGTACTTTAAATAAAACTGTTAGCAAAACAAATAAAATGATCTGCATTATGTGTAAGATATATATATATTTTTAAAGTTAAATATAATTATGCATGCGATTAATCGTGATTAATCAGATTTTAAAATGTAATCGTTAGACAGCACTAATAATGAGCTGAAATTCTTATTTAACAGAAAGTATTGCAATACACAAAATATGAATTGAATCCAGATTTTAGGGTTATGTTGGTTCTTTAGTTGCAATCTGTTTTTTACTCATTGATCCCAGCTGTTTTTGTTTACCTTGCAGAGTGGACACAACTCAGGAAGGCCGCAGTGTATCCGTAACACAAGAGGTGCGTCTCTCTGTGTAAAAAGATGTGTGTGTCGCTAGGTGACTAACCAGCATCACCACTTCCCATGTAGGCGTGCGTGTTGGAAGCCCAACAAGAGCAGCTTCCGCCAGCCAAAAGAGGTCGCTCGGCGGAGAGTAAGGGGAGCGGCCGGAGAGTGACCTTTGACCCCACCGTGCAGCAGAGGGTCCTGCAGGCGGGTCCAATAACGACTGTGACGCTGAAGGAGGCTGCTGACGTGGTGGTCCGCTACCTGGATCCGTTTTACACTCAGGGGAAGTTCGCTAACAAGGTGCGAGAGGAGTCACGTCTCTTTTGCTTCTCAGTTAATGTCCATATCAACATAGATATTTTCAAATATATGTTATTAATGGCCTGGGGGTAGCCATAAATTGTACTCCAGTAAGAGCACCGTTACTTCAGAGCCAGGGGTGTCTAAAACTTGCTTTCATTGAGGGCCACGTCGCAGTTATGGCAGCCGCTTGTACTCGTGGATAATTCACGAGTATGAATATAAAGGGATTCCCTTCATGATATTGTTATAATTGCCTTAATATCTTTTTTACATGCACTAAAAAAAAAAATGTAGTTTTTGCAATAAAAAAAATAGGCAGCTCAGTCGCCACAATTTTACCATAAAATGTTTTTTACAGCATATTACTGTAAGTGGAAAAACGATACTATATATATTTTTACAGTAAAATTCTGGCAACTGAATTGCCTGTTTTTTACTGTAAAATGTAGTGTCATTTTGATAGATAACTTGCTTGGATATCATAAGTCAAGCAGATATTTATTATTATTTTTATTTTAACTAACAAAAAGTTTGAAATGCATGATAGTACTATATTTGTTGCTTTATTAGATAATATTAAAGTTTAAAAGATATGCAATTGCATGCAATACATGTATTTTTTTTTTGTCAAAATGGAAATAACATCTCAAATACTTTCTTGACGCATAATATTTTGCATCATTATTTTCAAGACTATTGGCCCCGGCACATCTAGACCCCAGTTCTTGAGTTTGACACCTGTACTTTAGAATAATATGACTCAAGTAAAAAATAGTCTTTCAAATAATTGAGTGTGAGTAAGTATTCAGTGAAAAAAGTACTACGTTCCGGTGAGTAACTTTTGATTTATTTATTAGATTTTTTAAAATGTTATTTGCAGTACAAGCGTAGTTGGTGTGTGTGTCGGTGAGACAGACATAATGACACTATTACAGCGTGTACTACAAAAGATGCATATTTTACAGTCACTTATGACGTTATAACAGGGCTAATGTTAGCATATGCTAGCTAAAACATAAATAAACATTTCCAACTTTTCTCTAGTTGGAAGTGGATTTTATGTTGGCTGAAATGTCAATATTTCTACTGACACAGTTGATTATATAAATGTTATTTTTCATACTTTGTAAGTAAATATTGAAGAGTTATGACGTCATGTCACTTTTTACGGTGTAAAACAAAGTCATGTGACACAAGTCTTACTAACCAGACAAATTAATATGTCTTTGCAAACAGTTATTAATAGACATATATGAATATAGTAATCTGAATAAAAGTCAATGTAATTAAGTAAAAGTTGTGTTTCTTCTTCATAAAAATACTTGAGTAAAAGTAAAAAGTATGTTGCATTAAAACTACTCTGACAAGTTACTTAAGTAAATGTAATGGAGTAAATGAAACCAGCGCTCATAAGTAAATAACTTCCTGTTCTGTTCTTAAATAAGGATTACAAACCGTAATCTGATGTCAAACATTTCTAATGGGTAGTGCTGTCAAATGATTGAATTGTTAAAAATCAGATTAATCGCACTTTTGCATAGATTAATCGCGAATTATTCATCGTACATTACAAAACCCAAAACAAGTGAAGTTGGCACGTTGTGTAAATCAGTGGTCCCTAACCACCGGGCCCCGGCCCTGTACCGGTCCGTGAATCGATTGGTACCGGGCCACAAGAAATTTTAAAAAAAAACATTTTATTTTTTTTATTTTTTTTTCTTAAAACAACATAAAAAACACAAGATACACTTACAATTAGTGCACCAACCCAAAAAAATACAATGATTTGCTAATCCTTTTCAACCTATATTAAATTGGTAGAAGATATTTTATGTTCGAACTGGCAAACTTTGTTATTTTTTGCAAATATTAACTTATTTGGATGTTAATATTTCAGTTATAGTGAATTATTTTGAGTTATAGTATAGGTGGAATAGTGTGGCGACTTGTCCAGGGTGTACCCCACCTTCCGCCCGATTGTAGCTGAGATAGGCTCCAGCGACCCCGAAGGGAATAAGCGGTAGAAAATGGATCGATGGATGGATGGAACTTATTTGGAATTTGATGCCTGCAATATGTTTAAAAAAAGCTGGCACAAGTGGCAAAAAAGACTGAGAACGTTGCGGAATGCTCATCAAACTCTTATTTGGAACATCCCACAGGTGAGCAGGCTCATTGGGAACAGGTGGGTGCAATGATTGGGTATAAAAGCAGCTTCCATAAAATGCTAAGTCATTCACAAACGATGCCGCCGGCTTTGAGCACGAGCTCATCTAAGATTGACTGATGCAAAGTGTAAAAATGTTCTGTGGTCTGACGAGTCCACATTTCAAATTATTTCTGGAAACTGTGGACGTTGTGTCCTCTGGACCAAAGAGGAAAAGAACCATCCGGACTGTTCTAGGCACAAAGTTGAAAAGCCAGCATCTGTGATGGTATGGGGGTGTATTAGTGCCCAAGGCATGGGTAACTTACACATCTGTGAAGGCACCAATAATGCTGAAAGGTACATACAGGTTTTGGAGCAACATATGTTGCCATCCAAGCAATGTTATCATGGACGCCCCTGCTTATTTCAGCAAGACAATGCCAAGCCACGTGTTACAACAGCATGGCTTCATAGTAAAAGAGTGCGGGTACTAGACTGGCCTGCCTGTAGTCCAGACCTGTCTTACATTGAAAATGTGTGGCGCATTATGAAGCCTAAAATACCACAACGGAGACCCTGGACTGTTGAACAACTTAAGCTGTACATCAAGCAAGAATTCCACCTGAAAAGCTTCTGTCTCCTCAGTTCTCAAACGTTTACTGAGTGTTGTTACAAGGAAAGGCCATGTAACACAGTGGTAAAAATGCCCCTGTGCCAACTTTTTTGCAACGTGTTGCTGCCATTAAATTCTAAGTTAATGATTATTTGCACACAAAAAAATAAGTTTTTCAGTGTGAACATTAAATATCTTGTCTTTGCAGTCTATTTAATTGAATATAAGTTGAAAAGGATTTGCAAATCATTGTATTCTGTTTTTATTTACCATTTACACAACATGCCAACTTCACTGGTTTTGGGTTTTGTACTTGCACACAAAATGTTATCTTTGCACTGACGTATGCATTTACCTGATCACTGGCCCTTTAAAAACCTTTCAAGTAACCATCGGCGGCCAAGCTAAAGAAGCATTTGCGATAAGTAATGCGATTAATCTGCGTTTCTACATGATTAATTAACAAGAGCAGGACATCCATTAAACATACAGGAAAAGTGCTCAAAGTGAACCAGTCTATGTCGATATATGCTAAGCACAAAACATCCACGTTAGCTTTGTGTATTAGGTGACAAAGAAAATTATTGTAGTCTAATAATGAGGGCTGTCAAAAATAACAATTTAACTCATATGATTAATCATGAAAAATATTGCATTATTCATGTATATGCGCAGATTAATCACAGTCACAATTTATTTTGCTTCTTTACCTTCTGTCAATTCTTGGTTGGTTGGTTTGTTGAAGTTTATTTCGAACATGTATGGGGTTTCAACATGATACATCGCATATTTTTAATTTCTCTTTACACGACTTGTCCGAGAAGGAGTCGGAAAAAGCAAAGCTTATTCAATCCTACCCGCGTTTCACTTCGTAGCAGTTACTCACACATATGTTCACTTCCTGTTTTCAATTTGTAGTACAATGATGTCTCCTAAAAAAATAGTTAAGTCAGTTATGATTCACCTATTGCGATGAATAATATCCTATTTTCAATAAGTATAATTTTCCTTATACTTTATAAACACTTTTGAGTTTTATCAACCTCATAGTACATTGTTTGACTTTTTAGACTTAGACTTCCTTTTTATTGTCATTCAAATTTGAACTTTACAGTACAGATAAGAACGGAATTTTGTTGCATTAGCTCATGGTAGTACAGAATAAAAGAGCAATAAGGTGCAGATATAAATCAATAGATTACTGTACAGATAAATATATTGCACTTTTGCATATGCATCCACGTTTATGGATGTATGCTATATTGTCTTTATATTCCAGCGAGTTAATCCTTTTTGGGGGGGAATTGAGGGGATTATTATGATGCGTTCAAGAGTCTTATGGCCTGAGGGAAGAAGCTGTTACAGAACCTGGAGGTTCTGTTACGGAGGCTGCGGAACCTCTTTCTAGAGTCCAGCAGTGAAAACCGTCCTTGGAGGCGTTGGGAGGAGTCTCTGCAGATATTCTGAGCCTTGGTCAGGCAGCGGCTTTTTGCGATCTCCTGGATAGGAGGAAGAGGAGTTCTGATGATCTTTTCCGCTGTCCTCACCACTCTTTCCCAAATCCATTCTATAATTTAATTCCACATACTAATATGATAAAGGTCTTAAGTGTTGCACGTGCAAACAAATGTTTTAAATTAGATTTTTTATTTTCTTTTGTTGAGAAGAATTGTTGTATATTTATTAGCAGTATTGATTGTTTGCAAATACAGTTAGTCAGGGAATGTTCATATTTTTGATTCAATAAATAATAATATTCTAACAATTAAATTGCATTTTGTTTTAATTGGAAATAATTAATTGAAGTCATGCAAGCAAGTTTCTACCACTAGTGATGCTGATGAATAATCACGATTAATCCAAATTCAAAAGTATGATTAATCTGATTTAAAAAAAATTATTATTTGACAGCATTACTAATAACATCTGGGTAGTACCGTAATTTCCGGACTATAAGCCGCTACTTTTTCCCCTGGTTCTGGTCCCTGCGGCTTATACAGGGGTGCGGCTTATTTACGGCCTGTTCTTCTCCGACACCGACGAAGAGGATTTCGGTGGTTTTAGTACACAGGAGGAAGACGATGACACAATGATTAAAGACTGACTTTTCATATACTGGTAGGCTGGTTATTTTGATAACGTACAGGCGAGCACTTTGTATTACTTTGCACCGTTGTATTATTTGTACTCTGCACGAATGCTGTTCGCCATGTCAAAGATGTGAAAGTTTGATTGAATGATTGAAAGATTTATTGTTAATAAATGGGACGCTTTGCATTCCCAAACAGTCATCTCTGTTCCGACAATCCCCTCCGTGGTAGCAGGAACCCTATATACTACGGTAATTACACATCAAAACCCTGCGGCTTATAGTCGGGTGCGGCTTATATATGGAGCAATCTGTATTTTCCCCTAAATTTAGCTGGTGCGGCTTATAGTCAGGTGCGGCTTATAGTCCGGAAATTACGGTAATTAAAAAATTTTTGACAGGCCTACTTACAACTCAAATCAAAAAGTTTGATTGTGTTTTTAATGACAAAAGGCTAACATAGAAAAATACAAGTTTTTTAAAATTACACTGTTTGTGTGGCCATGTTGGGAAATTTAAAATGAATTCATCTCATGCTCCGGCTCTTTGTTATTAGGACCTGTTCAAGTCCTTCGCCCGCTATCTGTCCCATCTGCTGGCAGAGGGGAGGAGCCTGGCCAAGGGTCAAGGTAAGACGAGGACCACCCGACTTGCGCTCACGTTTGACTCCTCACTCTTGTGTCCGTTGGCCCGCAGTCAAAGCAGAGGCCAAGGCGCTGATTAAGCAGTTCTTCTGCAACGTCAAACGCTGCGAGAGCGAGGCGGACTGGAAGCACCTGAAACGACCCGGTTACTGTGAAAGCACCACCAGTCGGCGATGACCTGGAGAGGACATGAAGATTTTAGGGCTTCTTCTTTGTCAGTGCCTAAGCTTGTCTTGTTGCTGTAAGCTCAGGTGTCTCAGACACACACACACACACACACACCTAGACACTTTCACACAATAGCAGCGTGCTCACACCAAGTCATTGTACCGTGATGGTACATCCTCCTAGCCCCTCCCCTAACACCTGTGTGAAGCTGGCCCTTCTTGTCATTGCAATATTAAAATACTACTTCTGTTCGTTTGTGCAACATTTGTTTGTGCCATTGTCATTTTCATTTGTGAAGTTTCTAAGTAAGTCTAAAAATATATTTTCTAACTAGTGATGTCACACAGCACCCCCCCCCCCAAGGAAAACGTTTGTGCTGTTATGGTTTTCATGCTAACGTTCATCTTTATTCACATGCAGCTACCCTCCACCTTGTCCAAATCGTTCTAAACTTGTCTCAAACATTTGTGCTACGTTTGTGCTGTCAAGAAAAATGTTTGTGTGACAGTCTTGCACCTTTGTGCTGTAAAAAACATTTATGATATTATAGTTTTCATGTTACTACAATTATTTGATTATTCCCGACAGCCCCCACCCCCATTTCCTGCCCAAATCTTCCATACTTGTCCCAAACATTTGTGTAGTTTGGGCTAAAGTTGTGCTCGTTTGCACTGTAAAAAAACAATTTGTGGTATTACGGTTTAATGTTATTAACATTTCATTATTATTCACATGCAGCCCCCCATCTTTTCCAAATCTCTACAAACGTGTCCTAAACATTTGTGCTACATTTGTGCTGTCAAGAAAAATAGTTTGTGCTACAGTTGTGCTTGTTTGCGCTGAAAAAAAACCAAAACATTTGTGCAATTATAGTTTTAATGTTATTAACGTTTTAATATTAATCATACCCAGAATCCCCCAACCCTACACACCTTGTCCAAATCTCATTAAACTTCTTGCCCCAACCATTTTGCTACATTTGTGCGGTCAAGAAAAATCTAAACATTTGTGCTATTATGGTTTTAATGTTAACACTCATTATTATTCACAAGCAGCCCCCCACCTCGTCTAAATCGCTCAAAACATGTACCAAATGTTTGTAGTACGTATGTGCTTTCAAAGAAAACATTTGTGCTACAGTTGTGCTTGTTTGTGCTGTAAAAAATATTTGTGCTATTATGGTTTTTATGTTACTACCATTTTGTTATTATTCCAATGCAGCCCCTCGACCCTCTTTTTTGTTAAAATGTCTTACAAATCACAAATTCCAATTTGTGCTACATTTGTGCTGTCAAGAAAAAAAGTGCTACAGTTGCACTCTTTTGCACTGTAAAAAAACAAACATCTGCTATTATGGTTTCATGTCAACATGCAAGCCCCTCGCCTTGTCCAAATCCCTCCAAACATGTCCCAAATGTTTGTGCTACATTTGTGCAGTTGCAGAAAACATTTTGTGAAGTCAATGAAACATTTTTGCTACAGTCGTGACCATTTGTGCTGTAAAAAAAAAAACGTGATATTATGGTTTTAATGTTTTTACCATGTTTTAATTATTTACACGCCACCTTGTCCAAATTTCTCCATAATTGTTCCCAAACTATTTTCCCAAAAAATAGTCTGTGCTACAGTTGTGGTTGTTTGCGCTGTAAAAAAAAAAAAAAAAATTCTGCTACGTATTATGGTTTTCATGTTATTACCATTTTTCAATTATTCACACCAACCCCACAACTTTTCTTGTCCAAACATATATCATTTTCAAAAAAGCCAATTTGTGCTACAGTTGTGCTCGTTTACGCTGTAAAAAACAAACATTTTTGCTAATATGGTTTTCGTGTTAATGTTTAATATTATTTACATGCAATCCCCCCACCACCCACCTGTCCAAGTCTCTTTAAACTTGTCCCAAACATTTGTGCTACATTTGTGCTGTCAAGAAAAAAAGTCTGTGCTACACTTGTGCTTGTTTGCGCTGTAAAAAAAAAAACATTTGTGCTACGTATTATGGTTTTCATGTTACCATTTTTCGATTATTCACATCAACCCCGCACCTTTTCTTGTCCAAATCTCTTAACAATCTCACAAATCACAATTTGTGCTACATTTGTGCTTGTTTGCGCTATAAAAGACAACAACATTTGTGCTACGTATTATGGTTTTCAACTTATTACCATTTTTCAATTATTCACACTAACCCCACACCTTCTCCAAATCTCTAACAATCTCACAAATCCCAATTTGTGCTACATTTGTGCTATAGTTGTGCTCGTTTGAGCTGTAAAAAAACAAACAATATTGCTAACAGGGTTTTTGTATTAATGATTATTATTATTTACATGCAATCCTCCCACCACACACCTGTCCAAATCTCTTTAAACTTGTCCCAAATATTTGTGCTACATTTGTACAGTCAGGAAAAACATTTGTGCTGTCAAGAAAAATAGTTTGTGCTACAGTTGTGCTTGTTTGCACTGGAAAACTACCAACCATTTGTGCTATTATGGTTTTAATGTTATTGTTCATTATTATACAAATGCAAGCCCCTCGCCTTATTTAAATCCCTCCAAATATGTCCCAAATGTTTGTGCTACATTTGTGCAGTCAAGGAAAATATTTGTGCTACAGTTGTGCACGTTTGTGCTGTAAAAAAAACATTTGTGATATTACGGTTTTCATATTTTCACCATGTTTTAATTATTCACACGCAGCTCCCCACACCCCACCTTGTCCAAATCTCTCCGAACTTGTCCCAAACACTTGTGCTACATTTGTGCTGTCAAGAAAAATACTTTGTGCTACAGTTGTTCTCGTTTGCCCAAAAAAACCAAACCAACGTCTGGGACATGTTTGGAAGGATTTGGATAAGGTGAGGAGCTTTCAGGTGAATAATAATGAACATTAACATTAAAACCATAACAGCACACATTTTTGTTTTTTTGTAGCACACACTATTTTTCATTTGTAATGGTTTTAATGTTTACATATAGGCTCCAGCACCCCCCGCTACCCGAGAGGGACAAGCGGTAGAAAATGGATGTATGGATGTTATTAAAGTTTGTTATTATTCACATGCAGCCCCCCACCTTTTCCAAATCTCTCCAAATGTGTCCCAAACGTTTGTGCTACATTTGTGCTGTAAAAAAAACACAGTTTTCATGTTATTACCATTTTTTGATTATTCACATCAACCCAACACCCTTTCTTGTCCAAACATCACACAATCACAATTTGTGCTACAGTTGTTCCCGTTTGTGCCTTAAAAACACACATTTGTGCTATTAGGGTTTTCGTGTTAACGTTCATTATTATTCACATGCACCCTCCCACCACCCACCTTGTCCAAATATTTTTAGACTTGTCCCAAAACATTTGTGCAGTCAAGAAAAACATTTGTGCCACAGTTGTGCTCTTTTGCGCTGGGAAAAAAAACAACATTTGTGTTATTATGGTTTTAATGTTACTAACGTTCATTATTCCTCACATGCAGAGAGAAGAGATTTGGACAAGGTGGGGTGCTCCACATTTTCCAAATTTGTCCCAAACGTTTGTGCTACATTTGTGCTGTAAAAAAAACATTTGTGCTACGTATTGTGGTTTTAATGTTACCATTTTTTGATTATTCACATCAACCCAACACCCTTTCTTGTCCAAATTCCCCACAATCTGACAAATCCCAAATTTGTGCTACAGTTGTTCCCGTTTGCGCTTTAAAACAAACATTTGTGCTATTAGGGTTTTCGTGTTAATGTTCAATAATATTTACCTGCATCTCCCCACCACCCACCTTGTCCAAATCCCTTTAAACTTGTCCAAAACATCTGTGTTGTCAAGAAAAACATTTGTGCTGCAGTTGTGCTGTAAAAAAAACCTTTGTGCTAGGTATTAGGGTTTTCATGTTACCATTTTTTTATTATTCACATCAACCCAACACCCTTTCTTGTCCAAATTTCGCCCAATCTCCCAAATCCCAATTTGTGCTACACTTGTGCTACAGTTGTTCCCGTTTGCGCTTTAAAACAAACATTTGTGCTATTAGGGTTTTCTTGTTAACGTTCAATAATATTTACCTGCATCTCCCCACCACCCACCTTGTCCAAATCCCTTTAAACCTGTCCCACATATGTGTTGTCAAGAAAAACATTTGTGCTACAGTTATGCTCTTTTGCGCTGGAAAAAAACAAAAAAACATTTGCGCTATTATGGTTTTAATGTTACTAACGTTTATTATTACTCACATGCAGCCCCCCGCCTTGTCCAAATCTCTCCAAATGTGTCCCAAACGTTTGTGCTACATTTGTGCTGTAAAAAAACAGTTGTGCTACGTATTATGGTTTTCATGTTATTACCATTTTTTTATTAGTCACATCAACCCAATACCCTTTCTTGTCCAAATTTCTCACAATCTGACAAATCTCAATTTGTGCTACTGTTGTTCCTGTTTGCGCTGTAAAACAAACATTTGTGCTATTCTGGTTTTAATGTTACTAACGTTCAATATTATTCACATGCATCCCTCCACGTTGTTTAAATCTCACCAAATTCTTGCCCCAAACATTTGTGCCGTCAAGAAAAACCTTTGTGCTACAGTTGTGCTTGTGTGCAATGTAAAAGAAAACATTTGTGCTATAATGGTTTTCATGTTACTCTCATTTTTTATTTCTAGCACGTAGCCCGCCGCACCACACCTTCTCCAAATCTCCCCATAATTGTCCTAAACATTTGTGCTGTCAAGCAAAATAGTTAGTGCGATTGTTCTTGTTTGCACTGTAAAACAACACTTGTGCTATTAGGGTCTATATGTTATTACCATTTTATTACTATTTATACACAGCCCGTCTCCACACAAGCACCTTGTCCAAATCTCCCCAAAGTTGTCCCAAACATGTGTGCCACATTTGTGCGTCAAAAAAAATGTTTGTGCTACAGTTTTGCTCGTTTGCAATGTAAAACATAAAACATTTGTGCTATTACGGTTTCAATGTCAACATATTATTATTCTCACACGTGCAAATCTCTCCAAACTTGTCCCGAACATTTGTGCTGTCTAAAAATATTTGTGATATCAATATTTCAGTATCAATCTGCACGTTACTATGTGTGTGAATATAATTAAATATAGTAACATTGTAACCATAAAAGCACAAATATTGTTCTTGATTTGGACAAGGTAAGGGGCCTGCATGTGAATATGTATATAATGTTAATAATACCATTAAAATCTTATTAGCACAAACGTTAAGGAAAAGGTGGGGGGGCTGTGTGTAAATAATAAAATGTTAACATTAAAACCATAATAGCACAATGTTTTTGGTTTGTGCTGTCAAACAAAACATTTGTGCTATTATGGTTTGAATGTTATTAACGTTTTATTACTCACACCCACAGTAACGTGCATATTGATACTGAAATATTAATACCACAAATGGTTTAATGTTAACGTTAAAACCGTAATAGCGCAAATGTTTTTATACATCACAAATATAGCACAAATGTTTTATTTCAACATTAAAACCATAACCGCACACATTTTTTGGAGAGCACAAATGTTTTTGAGAGCACAAATGTAGCACAAATGTTTCTTATACAGCACACAATGTTTTTTTTAATACAACACAAAAAAATTTTTTATGTTATTGACATTAAAACTATAATAGCACAAATGTTTTGGAGAGCACAAATGTGGCACAAATGTTTTATGTTAACATTACAACCATAACCGCTCAAATGTTTTTGAGAACACAAATGTTTTTGTTAACATTACAACATAATAGCACAATGTTTTTATGTTAACGTTAAAACCACAATAACGCAAATGGTTTTATACAGCACAATTATAGCACACGTTTTTTTTATTTCATCATTAAGACCATAACTGCACAAATGTTTTTGAGAGCACAAATGTAGCACAATTGTTTTTTTTATACAGAACGCAATGTTTTTTAATACAACACAAAAAAATGGTGAATGTTATTGACATTAAAACAATAGCACAAATGTTTTATTTCAACATTAAGACCATAACTGCTCAAATGTTTTTGAGAGCACAAATGTAGCACAAATGTTTTTTATACAACACAAATGTTTTTTTTTACTTTACCATTAAAACAATAGCGCAAATGTTTTTGAGGGAACAAATGTTTTTTTATACAGAACGCAATGTTTTTTAATACAACACAAACATTTTTTCAATGTCATTGACATTAAAACAATAGCACAACTGTTTTATTTCAACATTAAGACGAAAACTGCACAAATGTTTTGAGAGCACAAATGTAGCACAAATGTTTTATATACAACACAATTTTTTTTTTAACTTTACCATTAAAAAAATAGCGCTAAAATGTTTTTGAGAGCACAAATGTAGCACAAATGTTTTTTTATACAGAAAGCAATGTTTTTTTAATACAACACAAATATTTTTTAAACGTTAGTCACATTAAAACAATAGCACAAATGTTTTTATACTGTACAAATGTAGCACAAATGTTTTGTTAACAATAAAACCATAACCGCACAAATGTTTTTGAGAGCACAAATGTAGCACAAATGTTTTTTTATACAGAAAGCAATGTTTTTGTAATGCAACACAAACATTGTTTCAACATTAGTGACATTAAAACAATAGCACAAATGTTTTTATACTGTACAAATGTAGCACAAATGTTTTGTTAACAATAAAACCATAACCGCACAAATGTTTTTGAGAGCACAAATGTTTTTTTATGCAGCACAAATGTTTTTTTTTTACTTCAACATTAATACAATAATAGCGCAAATGTTTTTTTATACAGCACAAATGTTATTTTTTTTATGTTAATGACATTTAAACAATAATAGCACAAATGTAGCTAAACATTTTCAGGCTTGGTGAGATTGCACAAGGTGCAGCGAGTGACCTCACTGGTCAGAAAATATAATTTAGAACGGGCTGAAAACCCTTTAGTAGCACAAACAAAAGAATGTACGGGACAAACGGAAGGCTGTGTTTTTTAAATATTTGCAACGACAAGGTTCTGCTGGCTGGTGCCCACACTAAGTATTGACGCTAATACCCGCATGATTACTTCTATTTGGCTGTATTACTGCATTTCCTCTGCCTTTGTGGATTATTTTTTGTCTTATTTCAAGTCATTCTAATGATTTCTATTGTGGAAGGTGGCGCAGTCTGTCACTACGTGGGACGGGAGTGCACACAAATGTAGCGCATGTGAGCGATTTGACTTTTGTACTATTTTGAGTCTTATTTCATTCCTTATATAAAAGGTGCTGGTTATCATTAAGACGGTGCAATTGGCCTCGTGTGAGTACGCCATAAAAAACTGTCAACTGTCTTTTTTTGCTTTCCCATCAAATGACTGTGATCAGTTTAGGTTTGCATTCATACCGGAATAAACAAGTGGATGAAATACACAATAATGTGAATAATGCAACGTTTAATGATATAGTATTACGTTTTCCAATAGCTCTCTTTTTTGTATTGCTGCTATGTTTGTCTTTGACTGAAAAACAGAGGCAATTTAAATTATTTTGATACAATTTTTGCAGAAATAAATGCAGTTCCTTTAGTAATATGTTGTCAGACCGGCCTGTGGAGGAAAGCCATAGAGCACCCCCAACCCCTGAGCACCTCAATGTTGTTTTTTTCAATAAAGAATGTACAGAAACGGAACAAAGCAAGCACAGCGAGGCATGTAACATGATTTGTGTCGATTAATTAGTGCTAATAATGTCCTCAGATGGACAATTAAACACCCCCCTGTGTGTTTGTGTCTTGGGTACTTGGAGTGCTGAGCAGCTAACGGTGACGTCACCTCCAGCCGTGCTGCCTTCACAGGCTCCGCGTATTTTTTCAGCTATATTTTTACCTGTTTTGATCATTTACACATATTTAGTAATGGGGGATACTGAATAAGAATGATGTATTGTGTTTTTTTATTGTGCACCCAAGTGTGACGTGTTCCCAGATTTGTAAGCAACCGTGACGCAAGGAATTTAATGGTAATGGTATTTTTAAGGCGTGACCGATTTGACTATACTTTGACTATTGGATAGAATGACTCGGTTAATTTCGAGTTTTATTGAACGCACCACAGTGATATAAGCACAATTAAAGAAAATGTATATTCGGTATGGCTACCGTATTTATTTTTACTGTACATTACTTTTTAATGTACATTAAGTAAATGCACATGATAAATTAACACATAATTCACGATTTTGCATTACTGGTAACATTTAAATGTTTGCATTCCTATATTTTAAAGTGCGTTTCCCAGCCGTAGACCCTTGTTCGGCATTTTCCGAGCTTCTTTGAACGCCCCAGCAGCACCGCGCATGATGCTCATCAAAGGCTGATGGCAGCGACACGGCAATCTTCTTTTCCAACACCACGACGTCCTTCTCGTCTATTAACTGAACTCAAAACGCTCGCCGTCACAACGGTTGATGGTTTGAGTCCAATTTATTAGTCTCAAAGGCCTTTTCCCCCCCACCCTCGGGGTGGTTTTAGCGTCGCTACGGGTTTTGTGTCTTGTCACTTCCGGGGGTGCTTGGGAGTGAATTATTGTTATCATTCATATTTTGTTATTATTGTTGTTGTTAAAACACCATCTCGCCGGAGGACAAAGTAGTTGAAACTTGATGCTTCGTGGTGGCAAGATGGAGGAGTTTGTCACGGAGGAAGAGGAGCCTTGGTACGACCAACGTGACTTGGAGCAAGGTGAGGCTTCTTCATCCATCTTTGTGTTATCCATGGAAGTCCATGCTATTATTTTATCTTCCTGTTCAATATCGACCTTCTTCTTCCTTCTGCTGTCAATTATTTCCATCTTCATCAAGTGATGCCAAAATATATTCTTACTGGCCTTCATTTCCTGCTCCATCAATCTGTAGTCCATTTAATAAAACTAGGGGTGTAACGATTCATTTTAATAACGATTCAAATCGAATTGTGGTTGCCCATACGATTCAGGGACGATATACAGTCGTGGTCAAAAGTTTACATACACTTGTAAAGAACATAATGTCATGGCTGTCTTGAGTTTCCAATCATTTCTACAACTCTTATTTTTTTGTGATAGAGCGATTGGAGCACATACTAGTTTGTCATAAAAAAACATTCATGAAGTTTGGTTCTTTTATAAATTTATTATGGGTCTACTGAAAATGTGACCAAATCTGCTGGGTCCAAAGTATACTTTGGACCCAGCAGATTATTTATATTAACATTGCTGTATGTATGTATACATACAGCAATGTTAATATTTGGATACATGTCCCTTGGCAAGTTTCACTGCAATAAAGGCCTACTGAAATTAGATTTTCTTATTTAAACGGGGATAGCAGGTCCATTCTATGTGTCATACTTGATCATTTCGCGATATTGCCATATTTTTGCTGGAAGGATTTAGTAGAGAACATCGACGATAAAGTTCGCAACTTTTGGTCACTGATAAAAAAGCCTTGCCTGTACCGGAAGTAGCGTCACATCACAGGTTGTGGAGCTGCTCACATCTGCACATTGTTTACAATCATGGCCACCAGCAGCGAGAGCGATTCGGACCGAAAAAGCGACGATTACCCCATTCATTTGAGCGAGGATGAAAGATTTGTGGATGAGGAAAGTGAGAGTGAAGGATTAGAGCATACTTGCCAACCTTGAGACCTCCGATACCGGGAGGTGGGGGGGGGGGGGGGGGGGGGCGCGGTCGGGGTGGGGCGGGGGCGTGGTTAATAGGGGAGTATATTTACAGCTAGAATTCACCAACTCAAGTATTTCATATATATATATATATATATATATATATATATATATATGTATGTGTATGTGTATGAAATACTTGACTTTCAGTGAATTCTAGCTATATATGTATATATATATTTATTTTATTATACTTATAAATAAAATAAATACTTGAATTTCAGTGTTCCGGGGGCTACCCAGTAGATGGCAGTATTGTCCTGTTTAACTTCTCCTCCGTTCATGACTCGGCCACCGTGTTCAATGAAGAAGTCTGTTTTTCAAAATGTACAGGCAACATAATTACATACCCCTTCCCCTTCGAACTGTCCTGGATGAACTGAAATTCTTGTTTCCATTCGTTTTGGAACTTGCAAGCGTATTTCTTCATCTTGCTCGTCGATGGCGTCTCTATGTCTGTAACTTCCTCGTTCTTCTGCTTTGTCTCCTTGTGTGCGCAGTTGTGCACTCTACTCTCTAAAAGCCGTAGATGTTATGACGTCATTGGGCAGGCAAGCTGTTTATATTGTGGGAAAGCGGACGTGAGAACAGGCTGTCCCCACTCAGGTCCGCATTGAGCTGGAGGGGGTGGCCTCCAGCTTCGGCTGAATACCGGGAGTTTGTCGGGAGAAAATTTCTGCCGGGAGTTTATCGGGAGAGGCGCTGAATACCGGGAGTCTCCCGCTAAAAACGGGAGGGTTGGCAAGTATGGATTAGAGGGCAGTGGAAGCGATTCAGATAGGGAAGATCTGTGAGAGGCGGGTTGGACCTGATATTCAGCTGGGAATGACTAAAACAGTAAATAAACACAAGACATATATATACTCTATTAGCCACAACACAACCAGGCTTATATTTAATATGCCACAAATTAATCCGCGTAACAAACACTTCCCCCCTCCCGTCCATATAACCCGCCAAAACAAATCAAACACCCGCACAACACACTCAATCCCACAGCCCAAAGTACCGTTCACCTCCGCAAAGTTCATACAGCACATATATTTCCCCAAAGTTACATACGTGACATGCACATAGCGGCACGCACGTACGGGCAAGCGATCAAATGTTTGGAAGCCGCAGCTGCGTACTCACGGTACCGCGTATCCAATTCAAAGTCCTCCTGGTAAGAGTCTCTGTTGCCCCAGTTCAGCCGGCCGCTAATACACCGCTTCCCACCTACAGCTTTCTTCTTTACTGTCTTCATTGTTCATTAAACAAATTGCAAAAGATTCACCAACACACATGTCCAGAATACTGCGGAATTTTGCGATGAAAACAGACGACTTAATAGCTGGCCACAATGGTGTCCCAAAATGTCCTCTACAATCCGTGACATCACGTGCAAACGTCATCATACCGAGACGTTTTCAGCGGGAAATTTAAAATTGCACTTTACTAATCTAACCCGGCCGTATTGGCATGTGTTGCAATGTTAAGATTTCATCATTGATATATAAACTATCAGACTGCGTGGCCGGTAGTAGTGGGTTTCAGTAGGCCTTTAAGGCGCTTTTGGTGGCCATCCACAAGCTTCTGGCAAGCTTCTGCTTGAATTTTTGACCACTCCTCTTGACAAAATTGGTGCAGTTCAGCTAAATGTGTTGGTTTTCTGACATGGATTTGTTTCTTCAGCATTGTCCACACGTTTAAGTCACGACTTTGGGAAGGCCATTCTAAAACCTTAATTCTAGCCTGATTTAGCCATTTGTTTACCACTTTTGACGTGTTTGGGGTCATTGTTCTGTTGGAACATCCAACTGCGCCCAAGACCCAACCTCCGGGCTGATGATTTTAGGTTGTCCTGAAGAATTTTCATGTACTCTCTGTAAAGCACCAGTTCCATTGGCAGCAAAACAGGCCCAGGGCATAATACTACCACCACCATGCTTGACGGTAGGTATGGTGTTCCTGGGATTAAAGGCCTCACTTTTTCTCCTCCAAACATATTGCTGGGTATTGTGGCCAAACAGCTCAATTTGTGTTTCATCTGACCACAGAACTTTCCTCCAGAAGGTCTTATCTTTGTCCATGTGATGTCAGATGAAACAAAAATTTAGATGTTTGGCCATAATACATGTGTACACATATTTAATGGCTCTTGTTTTTCCATCAACTTTTAAGTGCAGCTTAAGGTATTTTAGGCATGTGCTTACGAATGACAAAGATGATGAATTTGTTGATAAATATTTATTATAGTGTAACTTTGCTGCTCATTCAGCTGTTACTATTAAAATGACTAATGAAATGGCCATTTAAAAGTAAGGTTTGCATGTTCTCCCCGTGACTGCGTGGGTTCCCTCAGGGTACTCCGGCTTCCTCTCACCTCCAAAGACATGCACCTGGGGATAGGTTGATTGGCAACACTAAATGGTCCCTAGTGTGTGAATGTTGTCTATCTGTGTTGGCCCTGTGATGAGGTGGTGACTTGTCCAGGGTTTACCCCGCCTTCCACCCGAATGCAGCTGAGATAGGCTCCAGCACCCCTCGCGACCCCGAAAGGGACAAGCGGTAGAAAATGGATGGATGGAAAGGCAAAGTGCTAGTAAAAAAACATGTATGTTTTTGTATAAAAAAAAGCAGTTAAAATAGCAATAAAAACCAACAAAACACCAAATCTAACTAACTCAAAAAGAAAAAAAAGCTGCACCCTGTTATATTATTTATTGATTAACTCTTGGCATTTTAGCACTCTATCGGACTCTGTGTAGAATTGTATCATTGATTAATTCTAAATATGTTAACCATCTAACAGATTGTATGTTTAATCTTACGATACCTCCGCATTGGTGCCTAATGTCTTGTCTCTGTGGGTGTCTGTAGCGTTTGTTGTTGGCTCTTTTTGTTTTTATTGCATTGCAAATTGACGCTGCTTTAGAAAGTACTTGAATTGATGTAGACAGAGTTTAGCTGGCTGACTTTGGCTAAATGATTATTTTTCACACAACTTTGTCTTTGCTAGCTAAGCACAAGCTAACACTCTTACCGAGGTTGAAACCGGATCCTCCCTTCGCGTATCACAGATGTATAAATGATGTATGAATGAGTATGGATACAAACAAACAAGTAAACAGCAATTAATGGCCAATGCATTCACATCCTATTTGAATAACTTGTGACCAATTAACAAGAGGAACGTTTTCTGCTCACCTTTTCAACATTTAAGCAGTTTAAAAAAAAAAAAAGAACAGTAACCAACATTTTAAGAGAAGATATAGTATCTGTTCTCCACCCAGCCGACTCCGATGAAGGACAGCGTTCCAGGTGTGCATAATCATGTATGACCCCTCATCCCTGTTGATGGCGTTGGCCCCTCACTTCCTCATTTCCAGAACTTCTTTCATCCATCGATTTATGTTTCTTTCTTTATCATCAAATCACTTCTCTTTGTGTTCCGGAAGGCGGTGTGTCGCCGTAACTTGCTCACCTGTCACTTCTGTTGTGTCGGTCGCATCTTTTATGGCTTAAAGTTGTGTTGCGGTTTTACAAAACCCAAAACCAGTGAAGTTGGCACGTTGTGTAAATGGTAAATAAATACAGAATACAATGATTTGCTAATTCTTTTCAACCTATATTCAATTGAATAGACTGCAAAGACAAGATACTTAGTTTGAACTGGAAAACTTTATTTTTTGCAAATATCAGCTCATTTGGAATTTGATGTCTGCAACATGTTTCAAAAAAGGTGGCACAAGTGGCAAAAACAGACTGAGCAAATTGAAGTATGCTCATCAAACACTTATTTGGAACATCCCACAGGTGAACAGGCTAATTGGGAACAGGTGGGTGCCATGATTGCGTATAAAAGCAGCTTCCATGAAATGCTCAGTCATTCACAAACAAGGATGGGGCGAGGATCGCCACATTGTGAAAAAATGCGTGAGAAAATTGTCGAGCAGTTTAAGAACAACATTTCTCAACCAGCTATTGCAAGGGATTTAGGGATTTCACCATCTACGGTCTGTAATATCATCAAAAGTTTCAGAGAATCTGGAGAAATCGCTGCACGTAAGCAATGATATTACGGACCTTGGATCCCTCAGGCGTTACTGCATCAAAAAGGGACATCAGTGTGTAAAGGATAACACCACATGGGCTCAGGAACACTTAAGAAAATCAATGTCAGTAACTACACTTCGTCGCTACATCTCTAAGTGCAAGTTAAAACTCTACTATGCAAAGTACACTACCGTTCAAAAGTTTGGGGTCACCCAAACAATTTTGTGGAATAGCCTTCATTTCTAAGAACAAGAATAGACTGTCGAGTTTCAGATGAAAGTTCTCTTTTTCTGGCCATTTTGAGCGTTTAATTGACCCCACAAATGTGATGCTCCAGAAACTCAATCTACTCAAAGGAAGTTTTGTAGCTTCTGTAACGAGCTAAACTGTTTTCAGATGTGTGAACATGATTGCACAAGGGTTTTCTAATCATCAATTAGCCTTCTGAGCCAATGAGCAAACACATTGTACCATTAGAACACTGGAGTGATAGTTTCTGGAAATGGGCCTCTATACACCTATGTAGATATTGCACCAAAAACCAGACATTTGCAGCTAGAATAGTCATTTACCACATTAGCAATGTATAGAGTGTATTTCTTTAAAGTTAAGACTAGTTTAAAGTTATCTTCATTGAAAAGTACAGTGTTTTCCTTAAAAAATAAGGACATTTCAATGTGACCCCAAACTTTTGAACGGTAGTGTAAAAGTTAAAAAAGTTTAAGTACCAACAATTGTCACACACACACTAGGTGTGGTGAAATTAATCTCTGCATTCGACCCATCCCCTTGTTCATCCCCTGGGAGGTGGAGGGAGCAGCAGCGGTGGCCGTGCCCAGGAATCATTTTTGGTGATTTAACCCCCAATTCCAACCCTTGATGCTGAGTGCCAAGCAGGGAGGTAATGGGTCCCATTTTTATAGTCTTTGGTTTGACTCTGCCGGGGTTTGAACTCACGGCCTACCGATCAAGGCGGACACTCTAACCACGCCATGTATCAAAAACACCCAGAAACGCCGCCGGCTTCGCTAGGCCCGAGCTCATCTAAGATAGACTCAAATCTCTTCTACTTGTGTTCCGGTAGTCGGTGCGTCGCCGTAACTTCCTCCGCTGTCACTTCCGTTGTGGCTTAAAGTTGTGTTGCGGTTTTATATTATTGTGTTGTGTCGTTTGTCTTCGTTGTGGCTTTTGCAATCGAGCTGTAGCTGAAAGTTGTTGTGTTGTAATTTATGATATTGTCTTGCCGCGTTTACGTTTCTTTTGACCTTTCTCAACCACCATTTTTGTTGTGATGACGCCGCAGACGGTAAAATCTTTATCAAAAGTGCTAAACTTTTTTAAAAGTCTGCCGTTCTTAAAGGCCTACTGAAACCCACTACTACCGACCACGCAGTCTGATAGTTTATATATCAATGATGAAATCTTAACATTGCAACACATCAATCAATCAATCAATCAATCAATCAATCAATGTTTATTTATATAGCCCTAAATCACAAGTGTCTCAAAGGGCTGTACAAGCCACAACGACATCCTCGGTACAGAGCCCACATACGGTCAAGGAAAACTCACCCCAGTGGGACGTCAATGTGAATGACTATGAGAAACCTTGGAGAGGACCGCATATGTGGGTAACCCCCCCCCTAGGGGAGACCGAAAGCAATGGATGTCGAGTGGGTCTGACATAATATTGTGAAAGTCCAACACATCAGCGAAAGTCCAGTCCATAGTGGGGCCAGCAGGAACCATCCCGAGCGGAGACGGGTCAGCAGCGTAGAGATGTCCCCATCCGATGAACAGGCTAGCGGTCACACATGCCAATACGGCCGGGTTAACTTACAGTATAAAGTGCAATTTTAAATTTCCCGCGAAACTTCCGGTTGAAAACGTCTATGTATGATGACGTTTGCGCGTGACATCAATGGTTGAAACAGAAGTATTCGGACACATTGTATCTCAATACAAACAGCCCAGAGCAAGTGCTCAAGTCAATGTTTCCTGTCGGACCTTTTAAGCGACGGACACAGTGTTCTAGACAAGAAGCAACAATGATAGAAATCCACACGTGTAAGATTCTTCGCGAAACTTGGTCAAACATTTGGAAGTAGATATTGTGCATAAAGATATTTAATTTGTTTTGTATTGAAATGACTGATTTTGTGATGTATTTTGTATTTGTGGTCGTGTTGTTTTGTCTGAGAGTAACCGCCGATCAAAGCTCGTTTGATACATGTAGCGCTAAATTTGACAAGTAGAGGGCGATTATTTGTGATAAGTCACATACATTGTGTACAATGTTTGATGTACTATAGATTAGGGTTGTTTACGGTATACCGGTGCTGGTATAGTATCGCAGTACTAATGAATCCAAAACATTACTACACTCTGTTTGAAAAGTACCGGTTCCCGGGCATGACGGCGCGTCATCACCCCATGACATTGCTGGTTTTAGGAGCATACGAGCATATTCGGCAGCGCGCAATCACAGAGTACTTACAAGCAGACACAATGTGTAGACCGAAAAGGGAGAATGGTCGCATTTTGGCTTAAAAACTAAAGGTGAAGTTATAACACTGAAACGCCCTCAGGAAGAGGTGCTTTAAGACATGGCTAGCTAGCTAGCGGCGAACGTCCATTCGCAGTCGGCAGTGCTTTAGCTACTTCTAAATCACTAATCCTCGCCTCCATGGCGACAAATAAAGTAAGTTTCTTACAAGTATCATCCCTGCAGGACGAGGAATAGCTAAACATGCTTCACTACACACCGTAGGAGGATACAATAGCTAACCGCTAACCGCAAGCTAGCACCCTGAATGTATGCCATGGGTGGATCTACACCTGACATCCACTGTAATGATACCAAGTACAACAGAGTATCTAGTCGATATTACTATGATTACAACTATATTTCTTTATCGTCACAAAATCTTTTTTCCTTTTTTTTAAACTGCATATGTTTATAAAGTCAGGATATATGTCCCTGGACACATAAGGACTTTGAATATGAACAATGTATGATCTTGTAACTACTTGGTATCGGATTGATATCATCCAAAACTAATGTACAGTATCAAACAGAAGAATAAGTGATTATAACATTTTAACAGAAGTGTAGATAGAACATTTTCAAAGAGAAAGTAAGCAGATATTAACAGTAAATGAACGAGTAGATTAATAATCCATTTTTGCAGCTTGTCCTTTATAGTTTTGACAAAATAGAATGATAAATGACACAATATGTTACTGCATACGTCAGCAGACTAATTAGGAGGCTTTGTTTGCTTACTTACTACTAAAAGACAAGTTGTCTTGTATGTTTACTATTTTATTTAAGGAAAAACTTGCAAAAGAAACATATGTTTAATGTACCCTAAGATTTTTTTGTTAAAATAAAGCCAATAATGCAATTGTTTGTGGTCCCCTTTATTTAGAAAAGTATCAAAGTACCAAAAAGTATCAAAATACATTTTGGTATGGGTACCACAATATTGGTATCGGGACAACACTACAGTGCAGTGTGAAAGCCCATGTGTTTACTTTGTAATGAAGTAAACTAAGTCTCAAAGGAATGTAGCCTGCGGAGGCACTTCCTGACAAAACATCCACATTTCGATGTCCGGCCCCAAAGCCCTCGGACTCTTGAAACTGGGGCCCTCTTCATGATGACGTTGAACAGCCCTGTCGTAGATTATAGTTTAAACGTTTTTCAAGCTGTCTGACATCATTTCTTCCTGGATGTTACAGAAAGTATGAGAATGTGTGAGCTGCTGCCTGCTCTTCTGTGCTTATATAATAAGCGCTGCAGGGGGAATAAAAAGGGAACTCTTCACATGCAGGACGTAATAATCATGTTTTCAATACTGGTATCATATGTGTATGTATTGTATCTGCTGATGTAGTTCTGTTGTAGATGTAAAAAAACAAGAAAAAACGATAAAACAGAGGCCGATATATGTCAAAATGTCGAAAACCAGCGCCGATAATCGGGTCAATCTGTAGTTGTAACTAAGCACACACACTTTGGTCTTGTTGAAAAGGTGCGAGTGTGTGCGTGCTGGCGACTCTCTCTTAACACACGGATGCATTTCAACCAGCGTGAATGTGCTGAGTGTGTCTCTTTGCAGAGCTGGCCTCAGCAGCAACACTTCTCCTGATGACCTCATCATTTGTACATGAGGAGTCAGGTGGATTCTGTCCACTATGTGTGTGTATATATGTATATATATACAGTATGTGTGTATGCCGCATCTTAAAGTCTGAAAATCATTAAGCCCTGCCGGCTTGATCTGATTAAGGAACACCAGACCAGCCCAGACCTCTTCAGCCTTGCAGCTAATACCAACTTGTCCTCCAGCGTGAATGTGACCCAGAATGCATTGCAGTGCAGTTACGCAACGAGGTCATTCTCATCTCTCGTGTGCAGAGATGACGTAGCGCGGCGGATAAACGTGAGCGACAGAAAGACAATAAATGTTCTTTGCGGAGTAGTGTGAGGCGACGTGGGAGGTGCTCTCTCGCCAGTTCATTTACACTTCAGCCACTCAGGCCTTCTTCTTCTACTGTTCCAGTGCGAATGTGTCAATCGTATTTCACAAGTGAAGTGAATTATATTTATATAGCGCTTTTTCTCTAGTGACTCAAAGCGCTTTACATAGTGAAACCATATAACTAAGTTACATTTAAACCAGTGTGGGTGGCACTGGGAGCAGGTGGGTGAAGTGTCTTGCCCAAGGACACAACGGCAGTGACTAGGATGGCGGAAGCGGGGACCGAACCTGGAACCCTCAAGTAGCTGGCACGGCCACTCTACCAACCGAGCTCTACCGTCCCAAGCTGCAGTCATGTCCACTAATATAACAAACTATTACTTTCCCTCTGCCTGCTCTACTTGTGTACTGTCCATGTGTGCTAGGGCTCGGCAATATTATTATTAACTTAAATAAGCAGCTCCACACTGTGTATGGAGACTCATAGTGATCTGCTAGCTGCTTGTCAACTGGGGCACTAAAAATGGATACAGTGTCAGTCAGAGGGGATCTGTGTTTGTGATCGGCATTCATTGGCAAAGGCGGTCACATACTTTTGTACCGATACTGATCAGTGGCCATCGATCAGCACATCCCTAGTGAGAACTCGTCCAGTCCCAGATTTGTTGCGTTCATCTTGCCTTTACTCCACACAGGATCAAGATGGAGGAAAGCCTCATTAACCTGCTAACTTTTTAAGCACTTTTTGCAAATTTTGCACGCCAACACTTTGCAGTCATATAACTGATGACACATGTTAAAACAGTGCTTCTAAAAAAAATTGTTACGCCCACCCTAGGAAGAAGAAAATATGATTCCCCACCACCACCACCACTACAAGTAGTATAATTGTGTGAATGCTCCAAAGCATTACACCAAAATCTACACCACAATTCATCTATTTATTAAACTTCTTCTTCTTCTCCAGATTATGGCACGCTCTACCTTCCACATTTTCACCCGATTCAAACTGTTCAGCCTATTCGGGAATCACAGGCTTTCCCAGAATTCCAAGTTTTCCGGGACATTTTTCCCATTCAAAATGAATTGACCATTTTTTTAAACTTCCACCATTTCCACATTTTTCAACACGTCAACCGTTCCACCGTCAAAACATTCCTCTTAATCAGGACAAAAACCGAAGTTGTTTTTTAAAATGGAAAAATACCCGGTTTTCCCGAAATTCCAAGAATTCCTTCAATCAATCAATCAATCAATGTTTATTTATATAGCCCTAAATCACAAGTGTCTCAAAGGGCTGTACAAGCCACAACGACATCCTCGGTACAGAGCCCACATACGGGCAAGGAAAACTCACCCCAGTGGGACGTCAATGTGAATGACTATGAGAAACCTTGGAGAGGACCGCATATGTGGGTAAACCCCCCACCCCCCCCCCCCCCCTCTAAGGGAGACCGAAAGCAATGGATGTCGAGTGGGTCTGACATAATATTGTGAAAGTCCAACACATCAGCGAAAGTCCAGTCCATGGTGGGGCCAGCAGGAACCATCCCGAGCGGAGACGGGTCAGCAGCGTAGAGATGTCCCCATCCGATGAACAGGCTAGCGGTCCACCCCGGAGCAGAGTAGAAAAGAAAAGAAAAGAAACGGCAGATCAACTGGTCTAAAAAGGGAGTCTATTTAAAGGCTAGAGTATACAAATGAGTTTTAAGATGAGACTTAAATGCTTCTACTGAGGTAGCATCTCTAACTTTTACCGGGAGGGCATTCCATAGTATTGGAGCCCGAATAGAAAACGCTCTATAGCCCGCAGACTTTTTTTGGGCTCTGGGAATCACTAATAAGCCGGAGTTCTTTGAACGCAGATTTCTTGCCGGGACATATGGTACAATACAATCGGCAAGATAGGCAGGAGCTAGACCGTGTAGTATTTTATACGTAAGTAGTAAAACCTTAAAGTCGCATCTTAGGTGCACAGGAAGCCAGTGCAAGTGAGCCAGTATAGGCGTAATATGATCAAACTTTCTTGTTTTTGTCAAAAGTCTAGCAGCCGCATTTTGTACCATCTGTAATCTTTTAATGCTAGACATAGGGAGGCCCGAAAATAAAACGTTACAGTAATCGAGACGAGATGTAACGAACGCATGGATAATGATCTCAGCATCGCTTGTGGACAAAATGGAACAAATTTTAGCGATATTACGGAGATGAAAGAAGGCCGTTTTAGTAACACTCTTAATGTGTGACTCAAACGAGAGAGTTGGGTCGAAGATAATACCCAGATTCTTTACCGAGTCGCCTTGTTTAATTGTTTGGTTGTCAAATGTTAAGGTGGTATTATTAAATAGATGTCGGTGTTGAGCAGGACCGATAATCAGCATTTCCGTTTTCTTAGCGTTGAGTTGCAAAAAGTTAGCGGACATCCATTGTTTAATTTCATTAAGACACGCCTCCAGCTGACTACAATCCGGCGTGTTGGTCAACTTTAGGGGCATGTAGAGTTGGGTGTCATCAGCATAACAGTGAAAGCTAACACCATATTTGCGTATGATGTCACCTAGCGGCAGCATGTAAATACTAAAGAGTGCAGGGCCAAGAACCGAACCCTGGGGAACTCCGCACGTTACCTTAACATAGTCCGAGGTGACATTGTTATGGGAGACACACTGCATCCTGTCAGTAAGATAAGAGTTAAACCAAGACAAGGCTAAGTCTGACATCCCAATACGCGTTTTGATACGCTCTAATAAAATATTATGATCAACAGTATCGAAAGCGGCGCTAAGATCAAGAAGCAGCAACATAGATGACGCATCAGAATCCATCGTTAGCAATAGATCATTAGTCATTTTTGCGAGGGCTGTCTCCGTAGAGTGATTTGCCCTGAAACCGGATTGAAAAGGTTCACAGAGATTGTTAGACGCTAAGTGTTCATTTAGCTGCTGTGCGACAATTTTTTCGAGAATTTTCGAGATAAACGGAAGGTGGGACACCGGCCGGTAGTTCACCATGAGGTCAGGATCGAGGTTAGGTCTTTTGAGCAGAGGATGAATAACCGCTTTTTTGAATGCTAGGGGAACAGTGCCAGAGGAAAGTGATAAGTTTATAATATTTAACACTGATGGACCTAATAAAACAAAAAGCTCCTTGATAAGTTTCCCAGGAATTGGGTCAAGTAAACATGTTGTTTGTTTTGTCCCATTTACACATTTTAACAATTCCTCCAATGTTATTTCATTAAAGAGAGAGAAACTATTTTGGAGGGCAGTGTCCGTCGTATATACAGTCGTATCTGTGTTAATAGAACCCAGTTGTAGCTGAGAAGCACTGTCTTTAATCTCTTTTCTAATGACTTCAATTTTCTTATTAAAGAAATTCATAAAGTCATCTGCTGAGTGGGTGGAGCTACTGGGAGGAGTCCCTTGTTGGGTTAGTGATGCTACTGTACTAAACAAAAATTTAGGATCATTTTTGTTGAGGTGGATGAGATTTGAGTAATATTTAGCTTTAGCTGAGGTAAGCATGCGTTTATAAGTTATTAAACTATCACTCCATGCTTGATGGAAAACCTCAAGTTTAGTCGCACGCCATTTGCGTTCCAGCTTTCTACATGATAATTTCTGGGCTTTAGTTTCTTCTGTAAACCATGGGGTACGCCTTTTAGGGGCCCTTTTTAGCTTTAGCGATGCTACACTATCAATGGTGTCGCGCAGGGCGTCGTTAATATAATTTCTCAATTCAACATGTTACTACTTCAAAATTTCTCGACCGATTTGAAAAATTCCAACACCAACCATTTCAACTCATTCACTACATTTAAGTTTTTTACCATTTTCAAAAAAATTCCTGCTTTTCCCGAAACTCCAAAGTTTTGGGGAAATTCCCATTGAAATCAATGGGGCATTCTTCAAAGTTCCGTAACTCCCACATTTTTCATCTGATTCAAACTGTTCCAACTTCAAAATATTTAGCCTGTATGTGCTCCCTTTCAAAAATTCTAAAAAAAATCCAGGATTTCAATTCAACTTTAGCATTGGAGCGTCACATGCAATTCCTTCAGGAATTGCCTCATCTAGTTTGTCTATAAAATTGTTATAATTATACCTCTGCAAAACATTGTAAGCTTATTAACAATAAAGTAAACAACACACTGGTCTTTCCTCGTCTCCCACCGTGGTTACAGTAAAGCCAAGTGCTTCATCATATTCTGGTACAGCAAAAAAAAGTATGTTTCCTGAGGTCATATGCACCTCTATTATCTACTATTTGAGAAGGACTGGGTTAACATGTGTCAAGTACCAAGTTAAGTGACTCTGAAGTGTACGGCGGAAAAATTGGCTAAAATTATTAGCATGATAATATTGGCATGTTAGCTTGCACAGGTTAGCATGCTAACAGTTAATTTTAGCATGCTAACAGTTAATAGATGTCAAGTACCAAAGTATATGGCTCTGGGGTAAACGGTTACCAAACTAACAAAAAAAGTTAGCATGTTAATGTTTGCATGTTACAGTTAGCAAGCTAACACTTAGCAAACACTTAACATGTAGCAAAACAAGTGGGCATGCAAATAGTAAGTATACTGTTTGTCAAGTACCAAGTTGTATGACTCTGGGGTTAACGGTTGTAAAATTTGCAAAAAAAAAGTTAGCGTGTTAATATTGGCATGCTAGCATGCTTATGTTAATATGTTAACAGTTAGCATATGTCCAGTGCCAAGTTATATGACTCTGGGGTAAACAGTTGCAAAATTAACAAAAAAAGTTGGGTATGTTATTCGTTAAGATTAGCATGCTGACAATTATAGGATGTCAAAAACTAAGTTATATAACTCGGGTAAACAGTGGCAAAATCAGTAAAAAAATTTATTTAAAAAATTGCCATGTCAATATTAGCACGGTAACAGGTAGCATATGTCAAGTAACAATTTATGACTTTGGGGTAAACAGTTGCAAAATTTGCCCAGAAAAAAAAGTTATCATTCTAACAGTAAGTACATTTCAAATACCACATTATGTGACTTGGGTAAACAGTTGTAAAATTAACAAAAAAGATTAGCATGCTAACAGTTAGCAAATGTTAAGTACCAAGTTAAATGGCTCGGATAAAGGGCTGCAAAATTAGCAAAAAAAAGTTGGCATGTCAATATTAGCATGATAACAGTTAGCATATATCAATTACCAAATTAAATAACTCTGGGGTAAATGGTTGCACATTTTACAAAAAAGATGTTAGCATGCTAACAGTAAGTATATGTCAAATGCCAAGTTATATGGCTCTGGGGTAAGCATGCTAATTTTAGCGGGCTAACATTCTAAGGTTATCATGCTAACATTCTAAGGTTATCATGCTAACAATAAGTATATGTCAAGTACTAAGTTATGACTCAAAATTTGCAAAAAATAAATAAAAGTTAGCTCATGCTACATTTGTGCCTCACACCTTTGTAAGTGTGTTTTGTCTCCTGGCTGCATCTTTTCCCTCATTGTTGATCTTTAGAATGGCTTTGTGCTCTCCCACCAGACTTGCACCTGGCAGCTGAGCTGGGTAAAACTCTCCTGGAGCGCAACAAGGAGCTGGAGGACTCCCTGCAGCAGATGTACGTCAACAATGAGGAGCAAGTGCAGGAGATCGAGGTACACGCACATCTAGGAGCAAATAAGCAGCCTAACAAAGTTAACAAAAACTACACAAAGTCGTACGGTTCGGGAAAGCAAACACCATTTTTTAAAAGGATAATATTTGGAGCATGTGATTGGACCGTCATGCAGCGTTCAGGCTAAATGAGGACTGGTCTTCCTCGTGCAGTACCTGTCCAAGCAGCTGGAGATGTTGCGGGACATGAACGAGCAGCACGCCAAAGTCTACGAGCAGCTGGACGTGACCGCCAGAGAGTTGGAGATCACTAATGAGAAGCTGGTGCTGGAGAGCAAGGCCTCGCAGCAGAAAATAGACAGGTGAGCTTCTTGCATCATCATCATCATCATTATTAGTATTATTATTAAGGTTCCATATTATTTTTATATACTTCCACAATAACGTATTATAAGGGTGTGGCACAAGATCTCCACAGTTAAAAAAGTGCTTTTAGTGAACATACTGTATCGTAAACACTGATTTATGTGTCTGTAGCTTTAATGCTAATGAACTGTAGCTTTAATGCTAATGAACTGTAGTTTTAATGCTAATGAGCTTTATCTTAAATGCTAATGAGCTGTGTTTGTCCACGCCAGCGTTGCCAGATGTATCATAATTATTGTTTGTAATATCATTTCACCCTCTTTCTATTGGCAAACACTATAGGTGTCCTAAATTGATATTGATATCGGCTATCGGTATATTAGCAATAAAAAACAAGTAATGGATGATATTAGCTCGCATGTTAAATGTGCGGTACAAGCAGTACTGCAGTGTGTTAACTTTTGTGTGATATCATGTGCGATACAAGCAGTCCTGCAGCGTGTTTACTTGTGTGGGATATCATGTGCGATACAAGCAGTCCTGCAGCGTGTTTACTTGTGTGATACAAGCAGTCCTGTAGCGTGTTTACGTGTGTGATATCATGTGCGATACAAGCAGTCCTGCAGAGTGTTTACTTGTTATATCATGTGCGATACAAGCAGTCCTGCAGCGTGTTTACTTGTGTGTGATACAAGCAGTCCTGCAGAGTGTTTACTTGTGTGGGATATCATGTGCGATACAAGCAGTCCTGCAGCGTGTTTATTTGTGTGGGATATAATGTGCGATACAAGCAGTCCTGCAGAGTGTTTACTTGTTATATCATGTGCGATACAAGCCGTCCTGCAGCGTGTTTACTTGTGTGTGATATCATGTGTGATACATGCAGTCTGCAGAGTGTTTACTTGTGTGGGATATCATGTGCGATACAAGCAGTCCTGCAGCGTGTTTATTTGTGTGGGATATCATGTGCGATACAAGCAGGCCTGCAGAGTGTTTACTTGTGTGTGATATCATGTGTGATACAAGCAGTCCTGCAGAGTGTTTACTTGTGTGGGATACCATGTTCGATACAAGCAGTCCTGCAGCGTGTTTACTTGTGTGTGATATCATGTTTGATACAAGCAGTCCTGCAGAGTGTTTACTTGTGTGTGATATCATGTTCGATACAAGCAGTCCTGCAGAGTGTTTACTTGTGTGTGATATCATGTGTGATACATGCAGTCTGCAGAGTGTTTACTTGTGTGGGATATCATGTGCGATACAAGCAGTCCTGCAGCGTGTTTATTTGTGTGTGATATCATGTGTGATACAAGCAGTCCTGCAGAGTGTTTACTTGTGTGGGATACCATGTTCGATACAAGCAGTCCTGCAGCGTGTTTACTTGTGTGTGATATCATGTTCGATACAAGCAGTCCTGCAGAGTGTTTACTTGTGTGTGATATCATGTTCGATACAAGCAGTCCTGCAGAGTGTTTACTTGTGTGTGATATCATGTGTGATACAAGCAGTCCTGCAGAGTGTTTACTTGTGTGTGATATCATGTTCAATACAAGAAGTCCTGCAGAGTGTTTACTTGTGTGTGATATCATGTTCGATACAAGCAATCCTGCAGAGTGTTTACTTGTGTGTGATATCATGTTCGATACAAGCAGTCCTGCAGCGTGTTTTACTTGTGTGTGATATCATGTTCGATACAAGCAGTCCTGCAGAGTGTTTACTTGTGTGTGATATCATGTTCGATACAAGCAGTCCTGCAGAGTGTTTACTTGTGTGGGATATCATGTTCGATACAAGCAGTCCTGCAGTGTTTACTTGTGTGTGATATCATGTTCGATACAAGCAGTCCTGCAGAGTGTTTACTTGTGTGTGATATCATGTGTGATACAAGCAGTCCTGCAGAGTGTTTACTTGTGTGTGATATCATGTTCAATACAAGAAGTCCTGCAGAGTGTTTACTTGTGTGTGATATCATGTTCGATACAAGCAGTCCTGCAGAGTGTTTACTTGTGTGTGATATCATGTTCGATACAAGCAGTCCTGCAGCGTGTTTACTTGTGTGTGATATCATGTTCGATACAAGCAGTCCTGCAGAGTGTTTACTTGTGTGTGATATCATGTTCGATACAAGCAGTCCTGCAGCGTGTTTACTTGTGTGTGATATCATGTTCGATACAAGCAGTCCTGCAGCGTGTTTACTTGTGTGTGATATCATGTTCGATACAAGCAGTCCTGCAGCGTGTTTACTTGTGTGTGATATCATGTTCGATACAAGCAGTCCTGCAGCGTGTTTACTTGTGTGTGATATCATGTTCGATACAAGCAGTCCTGCAGAGTGTTTACTTGTGCATAGCTGGACAGACAGTTGACATCTAAAGGTCCTCTGATAAGCACATAATTTCTTCTCTATTTTAGTAACGTCATTTACAAAAAGTAAACATGCTAGGCTGTAGGCTACTAGGAGCTAGCAGCTACACAACAGCTAAGCACACAATTGCACCCAAGCTAGACATACGTAATAATCATTGAACAATATTGCAGGTAAAAAAAATCACATTGGTCAATATAAACAAGTATCAAATAATAATGGTTGCTTATTACTTACACTTACAAAGTCTCCAAGGCAAAGTAACCTGTAACAAACATGTCACCACCATTCTTCCAAAAGCGCATTGGTGAGGTCACACACTGATGTTGGTCGAGAAGGCCTGGCTCTGTCTTCGTTCTAATTCATCCCAAAGGTGTTCTATCGGGTTCAGGTCAGGACTCTGTGCAGGCCAGTCAAGTTCATCCACACCAGCCTCTGTCATCCATGTCTTTATGGACCTTGTGGTGCACAGTCATGTTGGAGGAGGAAGGGGCCGCTCCAAACTGTTCCCACAAGGTTGGGAGCATGGAATTGTCCAAAATGTTTTGGTATCCTGGAGCATTCAAAGTTCCTTTCACTGGAACTAAGGGGCCAAGACCAACTCTTGAAAAACAACCCCACACCATAATTTCTCCTCCACCAAATGTCACACTCGGCACAACGCAGTCCGAAATGTAGCGTTCTCCTGGCAACCTCCAAACCCAGACTCGATTGCCAGATGGAAAAGCGTGATTCATCAGTCCAGAGAATCAATCAATCAATCAATGTTTATTTATATAGCCCTAAATCACAAGTGTCTCAAAGAGAAGGCGTCTCTACTGCTCTAGAGTCCAGTGGTGACGTGCTTTACACCACTGCATCCCACGCTTTGCATTGGACTTAATGATGTATGGCTTAGATACAGCTGCTCGGCCATGGAAACCCATTCCATGAAGCTCTCTGCGTACTGTACGTGGGCTAATTGGAAGCTCACATGAAGTTTGGAGCTCTGTAGCAACTGACTGTGCAGAAAGTCTTTGCACTATGTGCTTCAGCATCCGCTGACCCCTCAGTTTACGTGGCCTACCACTTGGTGGCTGAGTTGCTGTTGTTCCCAAACTCTTCCATTTTCTTATAATAAAGCCGACAGTTGACTTTGGAATATTTAGGAGCGAGGAAATTTCACAACTGGATTTGTTGCACAGGTGGCATCCTATGACACGCTGGAAATCACTGAGAGCGGCCCATTCTTTCACAAATGTTTATAGAAACAGTCTGCATGCCTAAGTGTTTCATTTTATACACCTGTGGCCGGGCCAAGTGATTAGGACACCTGATTCTCATCATTTGGATGGGTGGCCAAATACTTTTGGCTATATAGTTTATGTATCATACTTTTCTTCAAAATACAATCATTTTTGGTACGATAATTTGGCATATCCCATCTGGCAACACTGCTGTGTTTGACAGTGTTGTGATGTCACACACTGTAACAACACTAGCATAGCTGCATCATGCTAGGTTAGAAACATCTCAGCAGTACATACACTTTCATTGGTTGACCTAGTACAGTATTTGGTACTTATCATATTAGCATACCCATAATCCACCATTTCCCCCTGAGAACTCTCATGATCAGCAACTTGACGTGAGTCTTTGTTCTAAGCTGCTGCTTGAGGCGCTAATCCTTGCGGATCTGCGATTGTCATTACTGTACCTGAAATCACCATGACGTGTGTGTGTGTGTGTGTGTGTGTGTGTGTGTGTGTGTGTGTGTGTGTGTGTGTGTGTGTGTGTGTGTGTGTGTGTGTGTGTGTGTGTGTGTGTGTGTGTGTGTGTGTGTGTGTGTGTGTGTGTGTGTGTGTGTGTGTGTGTGTGTGTGTGTGTGTGTGTGTGTGTGTGTGTGTGTGTGTGTGTGTGTGTGTGTGTGTAGGTTGACGGGCACCATGGAGACGTTGCAGGGTCAGGTGGACAGTCTGACCACACGAATGGAGGAGCTGAGAACTTTGGAGGAGCTGAGGGTCCTCAGAGAGCGCAAAGAACGACGCAAGACAGTCCACTCCTTTCCTTGCCTTAAAGAACTGTGCACTGCACCAAGGTGAAACTTTTACTACACTTTTGAAAAACTTTAGTACACTTTTACTATACTTACTACACTTTTAAAATACTTTAGTACATGTTTACTACTTTTATTACATTTTTACTCCACTTTTATAACACTTTAATACACTTTTAGAACACTTTAATACACTTTTAGAACACTTTAATACACTTTTACTCCACTTTTATAACATTTTTATTACACTTTTACTACACTTTTACAACACTTTAGTACACTTTTACAACACTTTAGTACACTTTTACTACACTTTTAGAACACTAATATACTTTTACTACACTTACTACACTTTTACTACACTTTTAGAACACTTTTAGAACACTTTAATACACTTTTACTCCAATTTTATAACATTTCTACTACAGTTTTACAACACTTTAGTAAACTTTTACTACACTTTTAGAACACTAATACACTTTTACTACACTTTTACAACACCTTAAGAACACTTTAATACACTTTTACTACACTTTTAGAACACCTTAATACACTTTCACTACACTTTTAGAACACTTTAGTAAACTCATACTACACTTTTAGAACACTTTTACTACACTTTTACAGCACTTTAGTACACTTAGGACACTTCAGTACACTTTTACTACACTTTTAGAACACTTTACTACACTTTTACTACACTTCTAGAACACTTGTACTACACTTAAGTACACTTTTAGAACACTAGTAAACGCATACTACACTTGTACTACACTTTTAGAACACTTTAATACACTTTTACTACACTTGTACCACACTTGTACTACACTTTTAGAACACTTTAATACACTTTTACTACACTTGTACCACACTTGTACTACACTTTTAGAGCACTTTAGTTCACTTAATTTTGTATTACACTTTAACTACATTTTTAGAATACTTCAGTACACATTTACTACACTTGTACTGCACATTTTTACTACACTTTTAGTATACTTTTACTACACTTGTACCACACTTAAGTACATTTGTACTACACTTGTACTACACTTGTACTGCACTTTTACTACACTTTTAGAAAAGTTTAGTAAACTCATACTACACTTTACACTTTAGTACACATTTACTACACTTTTAGAACACTTAAGTACACTTTTACTATACTTTTAGTACACTTTTACTACACTTGTACCACACTTTTAGAACACTTAAGTACACTTTTCCTACACTTGTACTGCACTTTTACTACACTTTTAAAAGATTAGTACAATTACTACCCTTTTAAAACACTGTAGTACACTTTTACTACACTTATTACATTTTTACTACACTTTTAAAACACTTTAGTTCACTCAATATGTTTTTACTACACTTTTAAAACACTTTAGTACACTTTTAGGACACTTCAGTACACTTTTATTACACTTTTACTACACTTTTAGAACACTTTACTACACTTTTAGAACACTTGTACTACACTTTAGTAAACTCATACTACACTTTTAGAAAACTTTAGTTCACTTTTACTACACTTTTAGAACACATCAGTACACTTTTACTACACTTTTAGAACACTTGTACTACACTTAAGTACACTTTTAGAACACTTTAGTAAACTCATACCACACTTTTACTACACTTTTAGTACACATTTACTACACTTGTACTACACTTTAGTACACTTGTACTACACTTTTGGAACACTTAAGTACAGTTTAGTACACTTTTACTACACTTTTAGAATACTTATTACACTTTTACTACACTTGTACTACACTTTTAGAACACTTTAGTACACTTTTAGAACGCTTTAGTACACTTGTACTACACTTTTGGAACACTTAAGTACAGTTTAGTACACTTTTACTACACTTGTATTACACTTTTAGAATACTTATTACACTTTTACTACACTTGTACTACACTTTTAGAACACTTTAGTACACTTGTACTACACTTTTGGAAGACTTAAGTACAGTTTAGTACACTTTTACTACACTTGTATTACACTTTTAGAATACTTTAGTACACTTTTACTGCACTTGTACTGCACTTTTAGAACACTTTAGTACATTTGTAGGACACGTTAGGAGACTTAATAAATTTTTTCTACACTTGTACCACTCTTAATATATTTTTACTACACTTTAACTACTCTTTTACTTATGGGTGTAACGGTACGTGTATTTGTATTGAACAGTTTCGGTACGGGGGTTTCGGTTCGGTTCGGTTCGGAGGTGTACCGAACGAGCTTCCACACAAACATTAAGTAGCCAAAAGCTAAAGTCTTAACAAGCTGCTCCGCGTCTCTGTCAGTACTCTACACAACACCCAGCATTGTCCCACCCACACAACCATCTGATTGGTTACACACGGAGCGGTAACAGCCAATCAGCAGTGCGTATTCAGAGCGCATGGAATCAGTGCTCCAGCGTCGAGCAGATAGGTGTTTAGCAGGTGAGCATCAGGCAGCGGACTCTCTCCAAAGTATAACAAACACCTCCCAGTCAACTACTGGTAACATCACTATGAGCCCGTTGACCTTCTAGAAACCTAAACGGCAGCTCAGCACGCTCGCAGTCCTGGCTTGAGGTGAAGGCTAATTAGCTTTTAGCGTAACGTTGGCTCATGTTGCCGTGTGCGTGCGTGCGTGCGTGCGTGCGTGCGTGCGTGCGTGCGTGCGTGCGTGCGTGCGTGTGTGTTACGGACAGCAAAGCCCTGTCTGTCTGTTATTTCACTTGACCTTTTTCTGTGTTGATTGAGCTGTGTTGAAGCAGCAAAAAAGGACATGATGCTAAATGAAGAGTTTCTGTCTCTGATAGTTGATATAATAATGTAAGTGCATCATTAAGCCTACATGAACTCCATGGTGTTCAGGGATGAATAGTCTCTCCTATTGCTGTTGTACTATTTTTTCAACTATAGTTACATTAATCATTAGTAATGTAGCAGCCTAGTTTTGAATGGCAGGGTCCCTGCTAGCTCATGTTGATACAAATATAACATTTACATAATAAAAATCAACTACAGGCTTCCCAAATGCTGTAATAAATTAAGCATGATGAGTTGACTTGAAACTGTTTAGTGTTGCACTTTTTATATGTAGAGGAAAAGTTTTGTCATTTTATTTAATCTGAGAAACAACTAGAGGCAGTTTAATGTTGATTAACGTGGGCAGAATTATTATAGTCTTCCCAATGTTAAAAGGATAAAGCCATTGTTTACACATTTGGTAAATAAATAACCAAAAAATGTATATTTTGTTGTTTTCTTACTGTACTGAAAATGAACCGAACCGTGACCTCTAAACCGAGGTATGTACCGGACCGATATTTTTGTGTACCGTTACACCTCTACTTTTACTATAATTTTACTATACTTGTACTACACTTTTAAAACACTTTAGTACACTTTTAATACTTTTTTACGACACGTTTACTGCACTTTTACTACACTTTTAGAACACTTCACTTTTAGAACACTTTCGTACACTTTTAGGACACTTCAGCACACTTTTACTACACTTTTAAAACACTTTAGTACACTTTTAATACTTTTTTACTACACGTTTACTGCACTTTTACTACATTTAGAACACTTTAGTACACTTTTAGGACACTTCAGCACACTTTTAGAACACTTGTACTACACTTTTAGAACACTTTAGTACACTTTTAATACTTTTTAACTACACGTTTACTGCACTTTTACTTCACTTTTAGAACACTTTAGTACACTTCAATACACTTACTACACTTTTAAACATCTTGTACTACACTTAAGTACACTTTTAGAACACTTTAGTAAACTCATACTAGACTTTTACTACACTTTAGAACACTTCAGTACACTTTTACTACACTTGTGCTACACTTTAGTACACATTCACTACACCTTTAGAACACTTTTACTACACTTGTATCACACTTGTACTACACTTTTAGAACACTTAAGTACACTTTAACTACATTTTTAGAACACATTAGTACACTTTAGTACATTTAATACGCTTTAGTACACTTTTACAACACTTACTACACTTTTAGAACATTTTACTACATATGGAACACTTTAGTATGCTTTTAGAACACTTTAGTACACTTTTACCAAACTTAGAACCCTTTTACTTGTACTACACTTTTAGAACACTTTAGTAAATGAATATAAATGGGTTATACTTGTATAGCGCTTTTCTACCTTCAAGGTACTCAAAGCGCTTTGACAATATTTCCACATTCACCCATTCACACACACATTCACACACTGATGGCGGGAGCTGCCATGCAAGGCGCTAACCAGCAGCCATCAGGAGCAAGGGTGAAGTGTCTTGCCCAAGGACACAACGGACATGACTAGGATGGTAGAAGGTGGGGATTGAACCCCAGTAACCAGCAACCCTCCGATTGCTGGCACGGCCACTCTACCAACTTCGCCATACACTTTTAGAACACTTTATCTACAATTTTAGAAAACTTTAGTACACTTTTACTACACTTAATATATTTCTACTACACTTTTATTACACTTACATGTTTTACTCTTTGTACACTTATTACTCTTTTATTACACTTTTACTACCTTTTTATTACACATTTAGTCCACTTTGATTATGCTTTTAAACCCTTTTAGTACATTTTGAGTCCACTTTCCTGACTCGTATCACACGTTGATGTCACTTTATATATTTAGCATATTTTATAATAACTTGTATTACACCTTTAGTCCACTTTTATTTAACTATTTAGCTTTTATTCCCTTTTTTCAGTTGTACAACATTTTGAGTCCACTTTTATTGGGCTTCTATTTCACTTTCATTTAGCTTTTATTCCACTTTTATTTCCAGAAGAGTTCATTTTCATCCCACGTGCCACACGGAGCAACACGATGCGTCACCATGGCTCACAGACCCAGCAGATTTTGATCTTTCTTCTTTGTTTTTGTGAAGCTACGAGGACGGCTTCCTCCTGGCCAACCCGGGCAGCGTGGATTTGGTCGAGCGACAGCCGGCAGAGGAGGAGAACGAGCGTCTGAGAGGCGTGGCCTCGTCTCTGCGCGCCGCCGTGTCCGCCGAGCGCTCCAAGCGGGAAGGAGCGGAGCGCGAGTGCGCCGCCGTGCTGCAGGAGTTCGTACGCCTGGAGGAGCGTCTCCTGGGCGCCGAGGGCTGCCAGTTGCGAGTTCGGGAGCTGGAGGCGGAGCTCCGGGAGATGCAGCTGCTGAGGAAGTCCAGGGTGAGTCTGACGGAGGACGGCATGGAGTCGCTGCTCGGCAACGGGCCGGAGACGGACACGCCCGACGAGGACAGCGCGGCGGCTTCGGAGGCGGCGGGCGATGCAGGTGAGGCGGGAGCGCCCGTGAGGAAAAGCTGCAGCGACACGGCTCTGAACGCCATCAGCATCCGCGACCCCCCGGGCAGGCGGCAGGCGGGACGCAAGCGAGGAATGTCCATCCTGAGCGAGGTGGACGAGCAGTACCATGCCCTGCTGGAGAAGTACGAGGAGCTGCTGGGCAAGTGTCGGCGCCACCAAGACGACCTTTGTCACGCCGAGGTGCAGACCTCCCGACCCGTGTCCAGGGACCCCTCCATCAAGGACTACGGCCTGGCCGTGGCGGAGGAGGCGCGGGCCCCGCCCACTCCCCCTCACACCCCCTCCACGCCGGAAGCCCTGGAGGGCATCAGCAGGCAGGTGGAGCAGGTGGACCAGCGCCTGGGGCAGAACACGCCCGAGTACAAGACCCTCTTCAAGGAGATCTTCTCCCGCCTGCAGAAGACCAAGAGCGACGTCAACGCCGGCAAGAGCAGGAAGAGCCACAAGTGACCTTTGAACCCTGCTTCAAGGGGCCATTTTCAGACGTAATCAAGTCGTCTTGCTTCAAGCCGAGATGCAGATTATTACTCTCAAACATGCAGGAGTGTCTGGAAAGGTGATTTAACCCTCAGGGGACAAAAAAAGGTGGGTTTTTTGTCCTTAAAGTAAATTTTTGCTGTGTTTTGGTGTTAATTATTCATAATTCAAAGAGGGTTATTTCATGTAAAATAAAAATCTATTAATATTATAAGGATAACAAAAATATTTTGGATTTTTTTTTTGCTCAGATCTCTCAAACAAAAGAAAAACAAAATTAAAATGTATTTACATAAAAATACCAAAGAAAATCCCCAACTTGTAATGATTAATTTTAAGCTTTTAAAGGTATTGATCAAATGTTAGTTTTCAGTAATTATTAGTTTTAAATGATGTACTATTATGTTAGCATACATCGTTTTACTAATTTAAACATGCAACATTATTGATCAAAATGTTTTTTTAGAAGATCAAAGTAAATTAAACATATTACATGTGATACTTTTAGAGAGTGCTGTTTTTCTTTGAGAAATCTGAACAAAAAGGCCAAAAAAAGTATATATATATTTGATGTCCTTTAAAAGCCTAAATAATTTTGTCCTGTTTGGCTTGATAATTAAAATATCCCCAGAGGGTTAAATAATCTTTTAATCCTCCACCTGCTCCTTAATCACGCTGCAACATTTAACCTCTTATGAATTGCCAAACTACTGTGTGCTGAAGCCCGTTTTCCCCCAGCATGCATTGCAGGACGACTGAACACACTGACGGAAGAAAGAATGCATTATTGTTATGAAAGAGGATTTGAACACTTTATTTGTGAATGACATGTACCCAAACCAGACAAAAAGATGGAAATAGATCTGCTGCCCTTGGAAGAAAAACACTAAGAGAATAACAATCACTTGCTGATGTTCAGGAAAAGGAGGCGCAGTCAATGCTTGGAATGACCATATAAGGAATATGCAACAGGAAGTCTAATGGTTGTCCAGTTCCAGTGAGTTTGAAGGCTACACAGCAGCTGCCAAAACACGCAGATTTGTTAACCTTTGGGAGGAAAAGGTGACCTGAATGCCAAATCATTTAGCAAGAAATGAGCAGCAAGAAGAGTGTCAGCGCGCACACACACACACACACACACACACACACACAAAGGCAGAGGAGGTGATCCTAAAAACAACAAATTAAATCATAACTTTTTGGATGACTGACGCCAAAACAAAATTGGACTTTTGTGCAGTTATTTTTTCCATTCTCAATTTGCAGGTTTAATACTTTGAAGAAAACATGAAAGAAAAAAGAAGGAATGGTGAGGAAGAGGAAGAAGGTCAATCCTTCCAGTCCTTCTTGATGCTGAGGCTCCACTCCCAGGACAGATGGTCGTGTTTGTCGTCGTCTGTGAACTTGGACTTGATGTTGTAAGTGCCGCGCGCCAACATGCCTTTAGGCGCCTCTTCTGCGCTGGTCAGGAACTCGTACTCCTCGCTGGGCTTGGGGCCGTAGCTGCCCACCATGTAGTCCGACTTGTCCACTGCAGGAGGTCAAAGATCATGGAAGGTTGGCATCTACGAGCTAGCTTATCTGTGTTAGCGTATCGTTGTTACCATTTGTGAGTTAACTTATCTTTAACATGTGTGAGTTGGCTTGCATTTTTTAGCATCTGGCAGTTAGCTAATCTCTGTTAGAGACTGAGCGTTAGCTTGCATTTGTGAGTCAGCCAATCTTTGTTGGCGTCTGCGAATTAGCTGCCCTTTGTTAGCATGTGAGTTAGCGTACCTTTGACACCTTTCCTGAAAGACTGCTGGATGTACTTCAGACCCGACACGATCTCTTTGTTGACCTGCAAAGAGGACATGTCAGCACAAAGATGGCCGACTTCCATTGTCACTCTCTCACCTTGAAGTTGACTTTTATTTTGTACTCCACACCCTCTTTCAACACAAAGGGATTCTTCTTGAAGTTCTCCAGATCTCCTGTCCAAGAAGAAGACAACTGGCACATGAATTCAGATCAAATAATAATAAATGTTGATGGAGAAAACAAGTGAGGAAATATTCAATAATAAAGTAATAATAATAAAGCAGCCAGTGATAACAAACATGCAGTACACGTTGTGACCACCAGGTGGCAATCTAGCTCATGTTGGTGTATAAGGTTGATGGGAGGGGCCTATCACCAGGTGTGTTTGGAGGTAAGAGGAAGCGGAGGGAGCCCACGCATCACAGGGAGAACATGCACAGAAAGACCCAGAGCCCGTAAAAATGTATTTTACACATTTATACAAAATATTCACATTAATACATATATATACACACACACATTCATATATACGTGTGTGTATATATATATAGATATACATACATATATACTCAAATATATATATATATTCATATAGATATATATATTTCATAATACATATATATAAATGTATATATATATGAATATATATATATTCATTCATATAAATATATATATTTATATGAAATATATATATATATTTCATATAAATATTTATTTATATGAATGAATATATACCGTATATATTCATTCATATAAATATATATTTATATGAAATATATATTTATATGATATATATATATATTTTATATCAATATATATATCTATCATATAAATATATATATTTAGAAGAAATGTATATATATATATTTCATATACATATATATATATATAATATATATATTATATAATATATATATATATATAATATATATATATAATATAATATATATAATATATATATATATAATATATATATAATATATATATATAATATATATATATATTATATATATATATAATTATATATATATATATATGTGTTTATATGAATGAATATATATATATCTATCATATAAATATATATATTTAGAAGAAATTTATATGTATATATTTCATATAAATATATATATATATATATTTCATATAAATATATATATATATATTTCATATATATTATATATATATTATATAAATATATATATTTCATATATATATATATATATTATATATATATTATATATATATTATATATATATATTATATATATATAATATATATATATAATATATATTATTTTAATATATATTATTTTAATATATATATATATATATATAATATATATATATATATAAAATATATATATATATATATATAATATATATATATATATATATAATATATAATATATATATATATATATATATGTGTGTGTGTGTATACAATGAAACCATTACCCACACATTGTAATGGTTTCATTGTTACTTGTCATTATCAGGCCGATATTTGATATCAATATGGGATCAGGACACTCTTAGTAGCCTGTATAATTTGGCAGTTATTTGTTGTTCATCATGGAAAATATTCAATTAAGTATCAAAAAAACAATCAGCTGTTATATTAGATATATTAATGATTTTCATAAAAACAATACTAAATAATTTACTCTTTCGCAGCAGAAAATGATATGATATTGCTTTATCTTAGGAGAAACTAACTTAGATTCAAAAACATTTTTTTGTATTTCTTTTGGCATTTTTTTTAACACTTAAACACCATGACCTTATTTTTGTTATTTAGTGTTTCTATTTCAATCAAGCACACATTGTGAACTTTGTAGTGTTTCATTTATTTAATCCCCTGCAAGTAAATGTGGACTGTTCTAATACTTTCTCATACTTTAATGTGAGGGTCTTGTAGTTCCAACTGCAGCCACTAGATGGCATTGTTACTCTAATAGTCATCTGGGACATGAAAGTGACGGAAGGTGGTCAAAACGAACCACAGACTTGGTTAAGTCCGAACAAAAACAAACATCACAGCACTTGCAGGTGAGTGTGAGTATAATTATGGTTTTTAGATTAGTTTTGTTGATAAATAAGGCTTAAAAAATATGAGATAATGTCACATTTCCTGTGATGTAATACTAAAAGCTCAGTTTGATGCAAGCTAAATGATAAATCCTCCAAGTGTGATTAAAATATGTAGTTTATGAACGTAATTAACACCTGATGTTAAATATTTTGCCTTTCAAACATGCTGTAGATTCCTTATTCCAAATATGTTGGAATAGTAATGTTGTTTCAAGTAAAATGATATCATAAGGTGTACTATGTAGGGATGGCTACCAAATCCCAAACTTTTTTGGCACTGAACGAATCCCGCCGGTCCTACCGGTACCAATATTTGAAATTGGTACCGTGTCTGTTTAAATCTGAACAGTACCCATCCCTAGTACTACGTGAACATATCTATTAGATATACATTGGATTTGGTGGAATTGCACTGTAAAGTTTCAGGGACGTGTACAATATTTATGTCATAATCTTTGCTGAATGTTATTAAAATACAAAAACAAAAGTGAACTTATCATTGAACTTATGCATATATATTTTGGTGCAAGTCCTTCTGGTAAATATTGTGAGGTTTTGGACGTGTGCTGCTCATAATGAAGAAAAGAAAAGTACTCACCCTGCAGGTCCAGCACCAGAGGGCCGGGTGCTGAGTCACAGACCAGAGTCATGCGGGTCACTTGGATGTTTGGAGCGTTAGGATCTAAAACAGGAGACAAAGTCACAGCTCACATTTAGTTTAGTGATTCATGGTGGAGATCAACCGATATGGGTTTTTTCAGGGCCGAAAACAATACTGTTTATTAGTAGTCAAGGAGGCCGATAACCAATATTTGGAGTCAATATTTATTTTCAGTAGAAGTTATTTAAACATGAATAGTATGTCAGTCAACAGCTGGACAAGGCTGGAAAATGTTTGTTTGTTTGTTGTTTTTCTAAACATGATACATTGCAGTGTTTATGTTGGGGATAATTTAGCACCAAAAAACATCATGCCATGGAAATACAATGTTAACACTTTTGTGCAAATAAGTACAGTTGCACTTGTTTTTTCAAATGTGTTTATTCTGTGAAGGAATGAGTTAAATGTTTAAAATGACTGGTTAATAGTGCTATTATGAAGTGCAATGTCAGCACTATTTTTTTTCTTGCAATTTCAAATGCACTTGTTTTAATAAATAAATACAGCGTTTTAAAAGAATACACAATCTGTGTAAATATATAAGTCTGTGGTTAAAAGGACTTGAAAGGACTCGAAACTCAAAATGCAGGACTTGGGACTTGACTTGAGACTTTCCAGTCTTGAATCGGGACTTGAGGGCAAAGACTTGAGACTTACTTATGACTTGAAAAACAATGACTTGGTCCCACCTCTGATATATATATACAGTATACATACACATACATACATACATATATATATTAGGACTGTGAATCTTTGGACACCACATGATTTAATAACATTGGGTGCCAGTTCTATGATTAACTACATTCCTTTAGAAACAGTTCTGAATTATTTGGTTGTATTACTTACTTACTGTATCTGTACAGCAAATGTGGGCATCTACATCAACAATATGATTTGCCTGGCTAGAAAAAACGGATAATAAAAAAAATTATATAAAAAAGTGTTATATATATATATATATATATATATATATATATATATATATATATATATATATATATATATATATATATATATATATATATATATATATATATATATATATATATATATATATATATAAATACATATATAAATACATATATAAATATATATATATATATATATATATATATATTTACATATATATATGATATATTGGCCCTGTGATGAGGTGGCGACTTGTCCAGGGTGTACTCCGCCTTCCGCCCGACTTTTTTGCCCCACTGTATATATATATATATATATATATATATATATATATATATATATATATATATATATATAGTTTTGGAATGAATGAATGGCGATTTTCTTTTGTAACGATTCTTAATCGATTAAAAAAAATCTAAAATCTTTTTTTTTTTTAAATATATATATATATATATATATATATATATATATGCACACACACATACAGTATATATACAGTATATATACTTATATACACACACACATATACATTATATATAAACACATTTTTTATATATATATATATATACACACATATACACACACACACACATATACATTATATATATATATATATATATATATATATATATATATATATATATATATATATATATATATATATATATATAACACACACATATATACATACATACACACACACACAAACACACACACATACTTTATGCAATTTATATAGATATACATATACTGTACATATACACACAAACACACACACACACACATTTTGATTATGAAGTATATTTTGTAGTATTTATAGACAACTAACTTTGTTGGTCTTTTATGACATAATATTAGGTTTTTTTTTAACATTGATGGGGCTGTAAAACGTCCAAAGTACTTAAGTGTGACCCGTAACTCAAACAAGTACAGTACAGATTCTCTTCCAATAACCACAACCGCAATAACCCCTAAATACAGGATATTGTATATTCATATTGGTGTTTTTGTTTGTTCTTGTGATGAAGTCACTTCCAGTAATTGTCATGCAACACAACAATGCAAGGAGGAATAATACAACCATTTCCTGACCACATGCAGTATTTGGCTGCGCAGGAGATGAATGGATTATTATAATTTAGGGATGTACAGTAACAAGACTGTAGCTGCCTGCTAAGTGATCAAATAAATAAAAGACATCCTTGATTTAATCTCCTGCCTTCTAAAAACAAAGAATGTTCAGACACTTTGAACCCAGTCGCCATGGACCTGCGTCTCAAAGACATCTACTTATTCATATCTCCACCAGACAGTGTTGGTGGAATATTATTTTGTTAATCTACTCTTTTCTGTAAGACAATTCATGTTAGCCTCCTGTTCAAATGTACAAAGCATTTATTATTTTCTTGTTTTACTACTTAATGCCACAACTGACACAACCTGCCACCCCCATGCTAACCCAGCTAACACGTAATGTTAAAAGAATATTAGCTAATGGTTCTCCCTTAGTTAGTCAGAACCAAACCTAGAACTAACGTTTAGAGAACATTAGAATTAATGCTACATTTTACCGTAGTCAGACCAGTGTGGTCTGTAAATGACGCAAGGCGCTCGTCCCCACCAAGACCGCTAACACCACACCACACCACCTTAGCCGCGCTTACCCTTTAGAGCACAGCTGTAACTTCCTGGCACTAAACCTGCAGAAAATAGTTCTTCTCAGGTTTCTCTAACACTTTATTAAACATTTCTTACATATTCCGAATTTTTCATCTTCATTTTAAGAGATTATTGTTAAATGTTCAATGTGATTTTACAATTTTGTGTTTTCCATGCTTGAGGGGATTATAATTAGAAGAAGGTTACATTTTAAATACAAATCTTTACATGTTATAATTTTTTTCTCCTGGTCCTTAAATTTCCATAAGTCAGAAAAAAATATAAAATTATCCATATCGATCGATATAAAACACAGCCCTACAGTCCATATTATTTCATTTAACATACGTAAATAATTGATATTGAAACATTTGTCCATTAGATTCAGAATCGTCCACGTCATAATCGTGATGCAGATTGGAGAATCGATCATTTTTCCTCCACTGTCCTCTGTCCTGTTTTCAAGATGGAAGCTGTTGTTAACTGAGAAATGACAACTGGTGCTACAGTAAAAACAGCAAATAATCTTTCTATCAACAAGTAGAGTAGACAGTGAGGATGCTCAATGAAAGTTTGGTGCTGTCAAGTGTGAGGTTGGCAGCAGGTCCTGGCAGGTACATAATGTGTAATCTCTCACCTGCACACACAGGGGTCTTGCCAAGTAACGCCTCCTTGTACTTGCGCAGGCTATCGTCATCCTTGTCCATCTCCTGGATCTCCATCAAGCTCTTCTGGGCCGGCGGCTTGTAGTTGACCGCGCAGTCCGCCTCCTCGTTGGCTGTGGCGATGGCGGCCAGCTGCTCGGGTGTGGGGTCTGGCTCTGCCATGGCTCGCTAGTCGGGAGTGGCACAGACGGGACAGCTAATGAGCACTGACCACAGGACATACACCACTTCCTTTTTTTCCGTAATAAGATTTGTCCTGCACAGATGGTTATTAAACATCTGGATCTAAATGTAACCCTCAGGCTTGTTGACTAGGTACGTTTGTAGACACTCGTGAATAGGAATGGGCGCAATAATCCATAAACTAATTGTCAATTGTATTGAATTATTGTTCATAATCAATGATTGCAAAGATAGAGCGCAGAAATAGATTCGGCACTAACTGGGCTTCTTAACACATCTCATACACACATGGTCTGCCAGAGAATAAGAAGACATAGCAGGAGAAATTAGTAGTGCCAGTTTAGCGAGTATTTGCAGCATTCTACAGCAGGGGTCTCAAAGCAAAAGCTCATGAGCTACTGCTGCATTAAAAAAGTGACAAGTAACATTTTTTGAGACTGACATGAAAGCACGGATCACTCTTCTCAACGAGCAACAGGTGCTGCGGTTGATTGCTCTTGATTGTTCAGTGACAGGAAAATATTAGTAATTTATTTTTTGCTTTTCTTGTATCTTTACATCTACCACAAAGTTATCCCTCTACCTGACAGTGTCCATTACGATTACATGCACACGCATCACGGCCAATTATGCAAATTAGACAATGATGCCTTGTAGCTCACACCACCACAAATAGATTGCAGTCCTGCGAGAACAGGCCAACCAAATTTGCATGAAATCCAACTCTACCAATAATCTATATAGGGATGTAACGATAGGAACATTTCAAATCATAGTTATTGATATGTGGTATCTGAGCCAAGGATGTTGTTGTGGCTTGTGCAGCCCTTTGACACACTTGTGATTAAGGCCTGTATAAATAAACTTTGATTGATTTATTGTCACCAAATTTTCAGCCGAATGTAGCTGAGATAGGCTCCAGCGACCCCCTGCGACCCCAAAATGGACAAGCGATAGAAAATGGATGGATGGATGGATCATGGTATTGTTAAATGTGCTCAAAACACCTATAATTTTACATACAAAGTTTAATTTAAACAATTAAATAAATAGCCACACAATATACTTTCTTGGCAATGCTGGTTTTCACTTACAGTAACATAATTTAAACATAAATAAAAATTTAAATATGTTATATAATAATATTGTCCTGGCTACTTAAGAGCCATATTATGTGTGTCACGCTAAGTTACTTCCTGCTTAGAGTATGGCAGAGAGCACATCCTGTAGGTTCAATGTGCACAATTACATATAGTTGCTCAAACAGTATTGTGTTTATAAGTTAAAGTTAAAGTACCAATGATTGTCACACACACACTAGGTGTGGTGAAATTTGCATTTGACCCATCTCCTTGTTCACCCAGTGGGAGGTGAGGGGAGCAGTGGGCAGCAGCGGTGGCCGCACCCGGGAATCATTTTTGGTGATTTATCTTATAAAATATAAAAGCTAAAATGTCTCTTAAAGCTCTGCCCCTTTAATTAGTGCATACTAAATAATTTAACTTAAGCCTACTACTACAACCATATTTACCAGCAACATAAAGTGAAACAGAGGCAGAGGTGTCCTGCCACAGTCAGTAACAAATAAACAGAAAACAGTAGTGGTCAAATAGAAATAAGGCAACAAGAGAAGTATCCTACACTTCTCTTTTGTAAAGTAAATCTGAACAGCCTATATGGGCATCTACATCAACTATATGATTTGCCTGAGAAGCTGGACAGGACAAAAAAAGAAAAAAAAAAATGTTTTTTTTTTTCATTTGTGGCGGACAAAATGAATGTGTGGGAAACTCTGATATTACTAACCTTGGGAAGCTTTATCGTGGTTTATCATTGTTCTATTTAACATTACTTCCCTACCTCTAAGTCAGTGTTTTTCAACCTTTTTTGAGGCAAGGCACATTTTTTTCATTGAAAAAATCCCGAGGCACACCACGAGCAGAAAACATAAAAAAATTAAACTCAGCAGCCGATATTAACAGTAAAAAGTTGTTCTCGCTAGTGTTGGATATAAATTCAAACCATAACCAACCATGCATCACTATAGCTCGTCTCAAAGTGTACTGTCATGATCTTATTTTGAGTTTTTTGCTGTTTTCTTGTGTGTAGTGTTTTAGTTCTTGTCTTGCGCTCCTATTTTGTTGTTGATTGTCATGTCATGTACGGATGTACTTTGTGGACGCCGTCTGCTGCTCCACACACTGTAAGTCTTTGCTGTCGTCCAGCATTCTGTTTTTGTTTACTTTGCAACCAGTTCAGTTTTAGTTTCGTTTTGCCTAGCTTCAATGCCTTTTCTTAGCGGCACTCGCCTTTTAAGCATTAGATACCTTTTTACCTGCACACTGCCTCACGCTGTCATCTGCATATTGTGATCACGACAAACCATGTTTTTCAAAGCATCTAGCTACCTGCTGCCACCTACTGATATGGAAGAGTATTACACAGTTACTCTGCCGCGCTCTAGACAGCACAGACACTCAACAACCGCACATTATTTGCGGATTATATTTACTGGTTTGCAAAAAATATTTTTAACCCAATTAGGTAAAATTACATCTCCCACGGCACACCAGACTGTATCTCACGGCACAGTGGTTGAAAAACACTGCTCTAAGTAATGTTGCAATTGTCCATGCTAACAAAGCAAGCCTGCCTGATAGAAAACCCTCAAAAGTAAGCCTCCATTTTCATGCTAGCTCAATGCTAATTTCAATTGGATATGCCATATACATGCTACAGATTAGCATTGACGACTTTCCATGGCCATTTCAACCTTTTCAAATGTGTTAATGAAAACTAGGCCGAGTCGGATAATAAAGCACACACATTCAGTGGCTATAAATTAGCCAGCAGCTTTTAAATTGATGACATTTTTTCATAAATTGTTATTTATACTGGAATTACGCTGCTCATTAGACTGTTCCAAAAATTGTAATAACTAATAAATGTTTGTCTATTTAATAGTAAGGACAGGAAAAGTGCAAAACCAACACTTTACACGTTTTCACCTGGTATGTTGATGCGAGTGGCGGGGCTGACTTGTGTCCCTTCGGAGAAACACGAGTGATGATGTCACGACTATGTTGACAAATTTTTTGTCGGCGACAAATTTTATTGTAGACAATGTCTAACTACTCCCAACTAAGATGCACAGTTGGTGTGTGATGCATACAATACTTACAGTATAAACATTTTTGGACTCAACAAAAGAGAATACTGGCACATTCAATGTAATGCGAAAAGACGACACAGTAACACAACTAGGACAAACTGAAATGATTGCATACTTGCAAATGAGACTAAGAAGTGTAAGAAAACAAGCTAGAACAACTGGACAGTACAATTATCATCAACTCAGTGTTAAATGTTACATTAAAAAAATATTTTTATTATTAAATACGTGTATTTATTACCACATGAACACAATGTGTATTGTTAGGTACTGATATCGATTCCCAGGCACCGTGAACTGGTATCATATTGGTTCAAATGTGAAAGAATCCATCCCTACCTGTGAGAAACATTTAATTCACACAATAATTGTTGATTTAGGGCATATCTAGACAAAGCATGCAATGGGTTTGTGTCAATTATAGAGAATGCCTTGTGATTAATGTCATCCTATGACTTGGCTACATTACAAGAGTGAATGAGTGCCTGCATTAAATGTCTCAAACTTGGGTACAGGCTCCCATGGGTGTCAGAGTCAAGGCCCGCGGGCCGGATCTCTTTGACCCCTGGGACGATATTTGATTAGTATTAGAACCGTACCGCAGGCCACAGCCGCCTGCTGCTGTTTTGCACGCACCAATACTCCATTAGTGTTGGCGCTAGGAATTTTCAAAATGGGGTCCCAGGGAACCCGTCAAGTCATAAAAATGGGGTCCCACAGTACATTTTTAGGGCCCCACTTTTTTTTTTACCGTTTTGAAAACAAATGATAAATGTAGGCATTATCCTGTTATATCTCACATTCTATATTGTGTTTTGGAAAAAGGTTGTCATAGACGTTACTTAATTCATTAAAAAAAAAAGTAATACAAAAGAAAACATATTTTTATGCATATGTAAATGTATTTAGTTATAAAACATTCATTCACTTTCTCCTTTCCTTCATGGAACTAAACTTTACAGCTGCCGGTATTTTTTTCTGTATTTTTATTGTAATCTTTTCAGGACAAAGTAAGACAAAGAAAACAATCTGAAGTTGTCTTAATTTTTTTGTTTTAATGCCATGATTTTAATAGTCCAGGCCCGCGTGTACACAGATTTTGCTCCATGCGGCCCTTGAGCTAAAATGAGTTTGACACCCCTGATCTAGTGGTATGCCAAAAAATCACTTAATTAAATATTTAAACACAGTGCTACTGATTAAACTGTTTAATGCTACAGTGGCCAAAAATATTTAATATATTTGTCAAATAAAACCTCTGCCTTGTTTTAATGAATATTTAGGCCTACAACGCTACTGAATTTTAAAGGCCTACTGAAACCCACTACTACCGACCACGCAGTCTGATAGTTTATATATCAATGATGAAATCTTAACATTGCAACACATGCCAATACGGCCGGGTTAACTTATAAAGTGCAATTTTAACAGCTCTGTTTTCATCGCAAAATTCCACAGTATTCTGGACATCTGTGTTGGTGAATCTTTTGCAATTTGTTTAATGAACAATGGAGACTGCAAAGAAGAAAGCTGTAGGTGGGGTCAGTGTATTAGCGGATGGCTGCAGCAACACAACCAGGAGGACTTTGTGTTGGATAGGAGACGCGCTATCCGACGCTAGCCGCCGACCGCATCGATGATCGGGTGAAGTCCTTCGTCGCGCCGTCGATCGCTGGAACGCAGGTGAGCACGGGTGTTGATGAGCAGATGAGGGCTGGCGTAGGTGGATAGCTAATGTTTTTAGCATAGCTCTGTGAGGTCCCGTAGCTAAGTTAGCTTCAATGGCGTCGTTAGCAACAGCATTGTTAAGCTTCGCCAGGCTGGAAAGCATTAACCATGTAGTTACAGGTCCAGGGTTTAATAGTATTGTTGATCTTCTGTCTATCCTTCAAGTCAGGGGCTTATTTCTTTTGTTTCTATCTGCAGTTAAGCCCGATGCTATCACGTTAGCTCCGTAGCTAAAGTGCTTCACCGATGTATTGTCGTGGAGATAAAAGTCACTGTGGATGTCCATTTCGCGTTCTCGACTCTCATTTTCAAGAGGATATACTATCCGAGGTGGTTTGAAATACAAATCCGTGATCCACAATAGAAAAAGGAGAAAGTGTGGAATCCAATGAGACCTTGTACCTAAGTTACGGTCAGAGCGAAAAAAGAAAGTCCTGCACTGCACTCTAGTCCTTCACTCTCATTCCTCATCCACAAATCTTTCATCCTCGCTCAAATTAAAGGGGTAATTGTCGCTTTCTCTGTCCGAATCGCTCTCGCTGCTGGTGTAAACAATGGGGAAATGTGAGGAGCCCTTCAACCTGCGACGTCACGCTACTTCCGGTACAGGCAAGGCTTTTTTTATCAGCGACCAAAAGTTGCGAACTTTATCGTCGTTGTTCTCTACTAAATCCTTTCAGCAAAAATATGGCAATATCGCGAAATGATCAAGTATGACACATAGAATCTATCCCCGTTTAAATAAGAAAATTTCATTTCAGTAGGCCTTTAATGTTGGTCATTATGGTGGTACTTGGAGAGCCAAGTGTTTTCTGAGCTGATATTAGATGAAAAAAGTTTGTCTTAGAATCATGTCAAAGGCAGGGTAGTGTGCCGTGCTTGGTCACGGACCAGTGCGCTCACACTGGCCAAACGTACCATGCTTTAGGTGTGAAGTGGACCCAAGCACGCGTGGACTAATGGACAACTCAAGGACAACATCGTGAGATACATCCACGATCACACTACCTCAGGGTATTCTGCCGAACACAATGCTGCCATTGAAAAGCAGTTAGAAACATTGAGAAATAAGTTCAACATATTTTTAAAAGATCAATGAATTATTCTTTTTTTTAAAAAGGAAACAATTCCATGTGAGGCTGACAATACACAGAACTCCTGCAACTCGTGGCAAACAGATGGAGTCAGCAGACATTGTCAGATATTGTTGGCTGTCATTACATCTTCAATAAATGCACAAGTTTACATTGTGTCTCTTATTCATCAATGGGAAGGATGTTTGGGAATAATGAAATCATTTTCTACATGATAATGCATCTTACCATACAGCAAAAGTGTAAAATCAAAAGTTTCCTTGAAGAAAGATATACAAGGTGAGTCATCTCAATCTAATGTAAAATGTGTGTTGGAAATTGAAGAAAATAATGGATGACAAAGACTCCACCTGCTAAGCTGATCTGACAACAGCAAATGTTGGAGCAAGATTGATGAAGAGTTCTGGGTGTCACTTGCTAATAAGTCCATGCCTCAGAGTAGCGCTGGGCGATATCGAGTTTGTAAGATATATCGATATATTTTTAAACAAGATATGAATTAAGAAAATATCGTGATATCGATATAATTTATTACACGTTAAAATTACCAAACGCCGCTTATTTGTTGTGTTCCTTGTTCTGCCCCTCCATGGGCTACTAAACCCCTCCCCTTCCTCCTTCCAAGACATGCTTGCACGTATGAGAACATCCATGATTGGTTGGCAAGATAGGGCGGGTCATCGAACCAGGAAGTGCCTGCCTGCAAATGTATTTTTTTATCTGACTTAGATACATTTTGTATAATTTGCACAGCTATGTTATTTATTTTACGTAGAAATATTTGTTTTCTATTTTATTTATGTTATGTAATTCGGTACTAATTAAACAGTTTCCTTTCTGTGCTGTTAATACCCGTCTTGACTAACTGGGTAAATAAAAGTGCCACTGACTGTTTACAGTGCAGTTGTCATTCACTTCAATTTCACTGAATATCGCTCAAAAATGAATATCTTTATATGTATACTTTCCCCGAAAAATATATCGAGATATATATCGAATATCGAGTTTAAGTAAAAATATATCGAGATATAATTTTTCGTTCAGCCCTACCTCAGAGACTGCAAGCTCTTATTAAAGTCAGAGGTGGTGCAACAAAGTAAAAGTTTGTTTTTCATGATTCCATAATTGTTCCCTCAGATTTGAGTCATTCCATAACATTTTCACTCTGCTTGATCTAAAAATGAGACGGTTACCGACTTCCACAATTTAACTTCTTTTTTTGTTTCTTAAAGCCAGGAAGTATAGTTTTGTGTCATGTCTGTTATCTGCTGGTTTCCTACAACACTAAACAACTAAATAAACATCTTCCAAGTCTTCCGATTGCATCTTTTTCTCCAGAGGTAGTAGAACGAATTATTCTGCAGCCCATTTATATAGAAACATTGCTTAAAGACAGGAGAGACAGCAAATATAAACATAGCTTATAAAGATGCGTTGGAATAAAAAACAGGCATCTTATGACGACATGAGGCGTGCATGTACTGTGCGGAGAAACCATTAGCACTCATCAACACCTGCAGCAACCACAAGGCAGCTGGAGGCCTGGTTCTCATTATTCCATATCCAGTCAGTCTGGTTTTTGTCTTGTTCTGACACCATAGCCCCTAAGTTAGTAAAGAACACCTTGCTGCTATTCTTCAGCAACAACATGGGTAAATAAACGGCTTATGCAGCAAAAAGACAACTTGCTGGCTTGTACCCACTATTATCTCCTTCTTTACAACGGTTACATGAGGCAAGAACACAGCTTCCCATATTTCAAAGAGCGTGAGGCCACTTAGTGTAAGTTGAGAAGATGACGTATTTGGACAAAACACAAGACATTAGCTATGTTGACACATGCTTCAGCAGAGGCTTGAAGGGGAAAGTGTTAAACACTGCTTAAAGGAAGTGAAAAGATGAGTGTTCTTGAACTTATAAGGGCAAATGAAAGACTACGACTAAAAAACAACAACATACACACATAATTACAGTGTAATTCAAAGTCAACTACATTTGGAGGATAAGAATAACCTGCCCAGACTCCAGTTAGTGAATTGATTTCACCGGCTGTTTTGCAAATGAGACAAGCGGAAAAGAGATATTTTGAAACACTGATGTCCAACATTTCCCAGAATTTTGGGTGAAAAGATGGCCAGACAATTAGCAAGACAAACCCTATTACGGAATTGTGTAGGAGTGTTGCAAATGACGGCCACAGGTAGGGCTGCAACAATCACTCAATTAAATTGATTAATTCATTTAGAAAAAAGCTGTAATTTATATTATGTTTCTTCGGTTCATAGTTTAATGAGAGTGACATAAAAATTGGCCGCATAAAAGAAGGTAAAAGATAGTAAAGGAAGGCAAAGGGTAAATAGAAGGTAAAATAAAGTAAATGTTAAAGGAAGGTCCATAGAAGGCTATACAAAAGTTAAATAGAAGGTAAACAAAGATAAACAAAAAGATCGTAAAATAATCTAAAGGGTAAATAGAAGATAAAATGTAAATAAAAAGTTAAAAATAACAATGTAAAATAAGGTAATTAGAAGGTAAATAAAAGGTAAAACAAGTTAAATAGAAGGTAAAAGATTGTATATAGTAAATATAATGTAACATGTAAATAAAAAGGTAAAAAAGGGTTAAAAAAGTTAAATAAAAGGTAAACGAAGGTAATTAGAAGGTAAAAGATCGTAAAGGGTAAACAAAAGGTCAAAGACAGTAAAGGTAAAAGGTTAAAATAAGGTCAGTAGAAGGCAAAATAAACTAAACAAAGGCAAAAACAAGGTAAATAAATGGTAAAATTATTTAAAGGGTAAATAGAAGATAAAATAAAGTAAAGGTTAAAAGAAGGTCAATATAAGGCTATACAAATGGTAAATATAAGGTAAACAAGGGTTTAAAAAAAGATGGTAAAAGAATCTAAATGGTAAATAGAATGTACAATTTAAATAAAAGGTAAAAAATTAAAAAAAGGTAAAATAAGGTAATTACAAGGTAAATAAATGGTAAAACAAGTTAAATAGAAGGTAAAAGAATGTAAATTGTAAATACAAAGGTAAAATAAGGTTAAAAAAGTTAAATAGAAAGTAAATTAAAGGTAAAATAAGGTAATTAGAAGGTAAACGAATGTAAAGGGTAAACAGAAGGTCAAAGAAAGTAAAGGTAAAAGGTTAACTTAAGGTCAGTAGAAGGCAAAAGAAGGTAAAGCAAGTTAAATAGGTGGCAAAATTATTTAAAGGGTAAAAAGCAGGTGAAATAAAGTAACGGTTAAAAGAAGGTCAATATAAGGCTATACAAAAGGTAAATAGAAGGTACACAAGAGTAAGAAAGATGTAAAAGAATCTAAAGGGTAAATAGAATTACAAATTTAAATAAGAGGTAAAAAAAAAGTTACAAATTAAAAGGTAAAATAAGGTAATTAGAAGGTAAATAAAAGGTAAAACAAGTTAAATAGAAGGTACAAGAATGTAAATGGTAAATAAAAGGTACATGTAAGTAAAAGGTAAAATAAGATTAAAAAAGTTAAATAGAAAGTAAATAAAAGGTAAAAGAAGGTAATAGAATGTAAAGGGTAAAAAAAAGGTCAAAGAAAGTAAAGGTAAATGGTTAAAATAAGGTCGAAAGAAGGAAAAAGAAGGTAAACAAAGGTAAAACAAGTTAAATAAATGGTCAAGTTATGTAAAGGGTAAATGGAAGATCAAATGTAAATCAATGACGTTGATAGGTTTTCAATGTAGTGAGTCCCCGGGACCCACAGGTGGTGAGTTGAGTGGGTGCCCTTGAAACAGTGCTTGTCCGGGCTGCTAACAACAAGGTTTCTTTTGCCACTTACTGTGATTAAACACCAGTTGTTCAATGTTCACAATGTATCGTTTTTCATGGGGAAAATTAGGTGCGTCCCCAGGACGCGCGGACATAAGAGTTTAGTGCAACCTTTCAGATTTTATTGCATCAGGGACGCAGGGCGCATACCTTGCAACATCACTGTAAATAAAAGGTAAACAAGTTAAATAAGAAAAAAAGAAAAAAGTAAATCAAACGTAAAATAAGGTCAATAATGGTAATGGCAATGAGAAAAATCTTTATTTCAACTATTTTCCCAAAAATATTCATTAAGGCTATAAAGTGTGTTTTATCCAATTACTAGATTAACCAAACAAACTAATTGATGGATTACTCGATTACTAAAACAATGAATAGCTGCAGCCCAAGTCAGAGGTAACACTTTTTTTATTACAATCATGGAGTTTGTAAGCTTTCCTTCTTTGGTTACACACCATGATAGCTAACAAATCACACTGAATGCAAAGCTTGCCTGCATAATCTCAGACAAAACAAGACCCGAGAGACTATTTATTGAGTTGACAGCAGTAAATCACAATACTGCAAACGGGACCTGCAGGAGCATGCACAGCTGGGTATAAGCCAAGTAGGACCGGCGTATCCTAATGGGGCCTCTGTGATGTCATAAAAACACATTCCTACTCTGCCGATAGCATGCTATGGCTGCTTAGCGGTGTGTGTTTGTGTAAGCGTAGCGACACAAAGAGAGCGGAAAATAGAGATACCACCATGTAGAAACCAGCAAGTGGTTTCTCTCACTTCCTCTGCTGCAATCAAGCCGAGCAACATGCAGTCACACTTAGGGCTAGGCGAAAACTGTATCACCATATAAGTGTTTTATATCGGTCGATATCGATAATCATTAATATATTTTTCTCCTGCTCGTTTTCTTTTTTAAACATATTAAAAGTTAAAAAAAAAAAATGTAATTATAATCCCCTCAGCTTTCAAGGCGGAAAGAAAAGGAAATGTCAACACAAGCATGGAAAACAAACAATGTAAACAAAATTGTATAATCACATTGAACACTTAACGATAAGCTCTTAAAATGAAGGTGCAAAAATAAGGAATATGTAAGAAATGTTTAATAAAATGTATGAAAATAGTGTGAAAATGTAAACATAGAGAAACCTAAGAATAACTATTTTCTGTCGGTTTAGTGCCAGGAAGTTACAGTTGTGCTCTAAAGGGTGAGT